>NC_042618.1:24886871-25244371 GCF_901001135.1 Rhinatrema bivittatum | reverse complement strand
TATTCTCAGGCCACCCGGGATGGCGTGGATGCTGCCGACCACCATCTTGCCCTCGGAGTTCCTTAAGCGTGCGCGCGCTCTTGGGCCAGTCTTATACACGTCATGGCAGGAACCTCGGGGTCGTCCCCCCCCCCCGGATGACTTCATTCATCGTGGACTCTTAAGCCGGCTGGCCCTGTCTGCTTATGACTTGGCAATGAGTTCCCTCATTGCTGAATCCGCTTCACTCACTACGGACTTCCCATTCCAGCTCCTGCATCCGCGGTGTGAGACGTCTCGGGTACCCGCTCCTCAGGGACCCTTTCCTCGTCTCTGGCTATCCACTCCTCAGAGGGCTTTGTGCCTAGGACCACTGCCTGCCCCGTTCTCTGGGGCTTCCTCTGGAACCTTCACTACTTCTACAGTGAGAACTCTGCTTTGTGGACCACTACCATTACATCTCTACTGAGGAACCCTCATCAGTGTACCCCACTCTGCGGACCATTGCCATATCATCTCTACTGAGGAACCCTCATTGGTGTACCCCGCTCTGTGGACCATTGCTGTATCATCTCTCCAGAGAACTCCTCTTTGGGTATACCCCACTTCACAGATCTTGTGGCACCTCTGTGTCTGTGTGACTTTTATAATACACTCCCCGCACCACGGGCAGTGTCGCACTCTCTGCTCTCTCTTCAGTACCTGCTGTTCCATGCACCTGCAACTGAGACCTCGCCTTCTGACGGTGAGGCTCACGGGGCTCCTTCCCATGGGGGGTACCATCTCTCACCTCAGCCCAGGGCCCACATACCCACAACCCTAACAGATTGCCAAGTCCATGGACCTGGCACAGGTCTCGGCGCTCCAGGACATCCTGGCCTGGCCCAACAAATTACAGAACAGCAAAAAATTCTGGAGACTTTGGCTAACGCCATAAATCTATTGAACAATTGGCTGGACTCCACCTCGATGCCTGCGTCACCATTCCGGCCTACAGTGCCCTTGCCGGCACCTCCTCATTTCGCAGGTGACCCCTTGTTGTATAGAGGCTTCTTGAAGCACTGCAACATGCACTTTTCTTTACAACCTGCATATTTCACTGATGTAGTTTCCAAGACAACAAACATCCTGTCCCTTCTGGATGGAAAGGCATTGGCCTGGGCGTCACCCCTTTGGGAGTGAACAGATCCAATCCTTCACGATTTGCCGGGCTTCCTCGCCCTGTTTTGCTCCGTATTCGACGACCCAGGCCGAAAGGCCATCTCCGGGTCTACGCACCTGCATCTGCAAGAAGGTTCCAGATCTCTGACTGATTATGTCATCAAGTTTAGGACTCTCTCGTCTGAATTGCACTGGGACCTGGGCTGCCTGTGTGCTATATTCCTCGAAGGTCTGAGCCCACTTATCAAGGATGAATTAGCAGCACGAGAACTCCCTGAGGCATTGGATTCTCTTATAGACCTTGCCTGTCGCATTGACTGGCTTCTTCATGAGCTTTCGCACGAGGCCAGAGGGTCTAAGAGGATGGCTTCAGGCGCTCCATGCATTCGTCCACTCAGACAGCTACTACACAAAGCACAGAGGAAGAGGAACCGATGCAAATGGGCCATAGTCATCTATCCTCAAAGGAAAAGCATTGTCGTCAAAGATCTGGCCTTTCTATGTATTGTGGTCAACCGGGTCATGCGGTACCCTCCTGTCCACTCTGTCCGGGAAACTCCCAGGCTAGGTTCTGCTGGAGGACTTCTCCTAGGCCTGACTTCACCCTCTCCTCCGTTAACGCTGCCTGTCTCAATTAATTCGGACGCTCAGGAATTTCACATTCTGGCATTGGTGGACTCCGGGACCGGTGGAAATTTTATCCTAAGACAACTTGTGGAACACTTTCGGATTCCCACCATCCATATGTCAACGCCATTACTGCTCTCCTTCATTCATGGCGAACCATTACCAGGCGAAGTTACTTTCTCCATGGTCCCCATCCAACTCCACCCTGGATCTCTGCACACGGAGACCATTTCCTTTCTGGTACTGGACAAGGCTATACACTCTGTGGTCCTTGGACTGCCGTGGTTAAAACTATACACTCTGCAATTCAATTGGAGCACTCTACAATTGTCCCAATGGGGCAACTCCTGCCATAGAAGGTGCTTGGAGGTCGTGTCCCTGATACCTTGCCTAGCTACTATGACGTCCCTTCTGGGTCTTCCGCCGCAGTACTCCTCCTTCGCAGATGTGTTTTTGAAAAAAGCTGTGGACACCCTAACTCCTCACTGCTCATTTGATTGTACTATAAACTTACTGCCTAACACTGAACCTCCCCGAGGAAGGGTTAACCTACTTTCACTAACAGAGACAAAGGCCATGTCTGAATATATACAAGAAAATTTGGCAAAAGGCTTCATCCGGCCTTCCAAATCTCCCGCTGGAGCAGGGTTCTTTTTTGTGGGGAAGAAGGACGGCTCCCTCCGGCCGTGCATAGATTACCACGGCTTAAACGAGATTACCCAGAAGTACCATGTAATGTAATGGGCTTCAGGGGGCCAAGATATATACCAAATTGGACCTCAGGGGAGCTTACAATTTGGTCAGGATACGCCAGGGCGATGAATGGAAAACCGCATTTAACACCTGAGACAGCCATTTTGAATACCTGGTAATGCCATTTGGCCTCTGCAATGCTCCAGCAGTGTTTCAGAATATGATGAATGAGATCTTCAGAGACATGCTCTAGAGTTGCGTCGTGGTCTACCTGGACGACATCCTGGTATTTTCACAAGACCTCCAGAGCCATCACCAGGACATCGCCAACGTCCTGCAATGCGTAGGGGACAACCAGTTATATGCTAAGCTGGAGAAATGTTCTTTTGACCAGTAATCTGTCCCTTTTCTAGGCTATGTGGTTTCGAGCCAGGGTTTCCAGCTGGGTCCACAGAAGACCAAGAGTATTCGTGATTGGCCTCAACCAATGGGCCTTAAGGAGCTCCGAAGATTTCTTGGTTTTACGAACTACTACAGGTCGTTCAGCAATCATTATTCAACACTGACCGCCCCACTCACAGCCATGACTCATAAGGGAGCAAATCCCTCTCAGTGGTCACCTGAAGCTGTGACCGCCTTCCAGGAGCTCAAGGAGGCGTTCCTAAAGAACCATGCTTGCGTCATCCCGACACTCGATGACCCTTCATCGTCGAAGTAGACACTTCGGATGTCAGTGTTGGTGCGGTACTCAGCCAGCATTCAGCCAATCACACCTTGCACCTGTGCTTGGTGAGTGTTATGTTCTGATATGACTGTGGATCCTGGATCGTAGTGAGAGCTGACTCCACCCACAGGGAGGAGACCTGTGGGGACTCACTACGATAGGGTGTGGCCTCAGCTGAGATGGACACAGTAGTAATGAGACTTTATTAGACTGGAACGTAGATGAAGTACCCACTGAGTGGGAAGAAAGGCACAGTTCAGAGTAGTCAGATGACTCAACGATGGTATCCCTGGTAGCGGCCTGCGGAGCGGGGTACAACAGGGAACTCCTCTTCTAGATGAACTACTTCTCAGGGTGGATCCGGTAGTGGCCCGCAGCCCAGGGTATGCCGAGAATCAGCACTGTTGATGATCAGAGAAGTGCAGGAGGTCAGATGAGGGTACTCACTCTGAAGTACAGAAGCAGGTATGCTGAGGTGAGCACGGTAGTGGCCCGAGGAATGGGGTACACTGGAGTTCCGTCAGCAAGATGGTAGATGGATACTCCAGGCAGGAAGGCCCTCCGAGGAGCTGATGGCCAGAACGTGACAAGGACCCTGAGGAGTGGGTACTTAAAGCATTCAAGTCCAGAGTGCAGGAACGAGGTCAAGTTGCGAATAGCAAAGCGTCTCCAAGTGGAGTGGAATTCAGCAGGTACTTACTATGGAATTTATAGAAGAAGTTCAAGGTAGAGAGACCCTCCGTGGAGCGGATAGTCTAGAAGGCAGAAGGGCCCCCGAGAAGTGGGTGCCCAGGGCGTTCCCAAACCTGGTAAGGAACTGGAACCAGAGACCAAGGTGAGATGGAATTCAGAAATGAAGATGCTCCAAGTGAAGAGTGGAATTCAGGAATGAAGAAAATCTAAGTGAAGTTTGGACTTCCGCAACAAAGGAAATCCAAGTGAAGAGTGGAATACAGCAAAGAGAAACTCCTTACTAACTCAAGGAGTAGGAGGTGGAAGGAGTTTAAATAGCCCGCCTTATTGACGTCATCTACAGGGCAGACACAGGATTCCCGCCCTGGGCTCTTTAAATGTCTTCCGGTGGCATGCGCACATGCGTAGGGAGGTCCAGGGGGCAGAGCTCAACGTGACAGAAGCGTCCCTGCTGTGATCCCAGGCCTCCTGCCTGTGTAGTAGGCTGCAAAGTGGCGTGATGCACTGGGAAGCACTCCGACTTCCTACGACGCAGTGGGAAGACCGGCCAAGCAGGAGGTGAGCAAGGTCTGCCGCGTCTACCGTGGCCGACCTGCGTAACAGTGAGGCTTCCAGAGCTCCTCCCCGTGGGTGGTACCAACTCTCACCTCGGCCCAGGGTCCACATATCCACAAAACCTAACATTGTTGTCACTTTATCCACCTGTTTGGCCACTTTAAGGACATCAGATACAATCGCCCCCAGATCACGCTCTCTTTTCGTGCCTGGAAGAATTTCACCCCCACTATCTTGCATCGAGCATTCACCTTTAAAGATCACAAGACATTTACAACTCTACAGCAGTGCAAGATGAAAGCTAAAAAAGGTTTTGTCATATAACTGTTTCAACAGAACGGTAAATGTTGAAATGCTATGTGGCAGGAATTTAAGAAAAAAAAAAAAAGCAAAGGTGTTGCAGAGCGCAGTCATCTGGTCATTCAGAAAACAGAAATGAGATTTTACCAGGCTAAAACACCGGCAGCAGCAGATAGTTACTGAGGCACAGCTGACTGCTTGAACCCTCCTCTCCCCTACCCCCAGACGTTGGTTTGCCCACTTGATAACGTTAATAAAGAGTGGAGAAAATCTGAAAAGACATGTTTGCTTCTCAGTACAGAGTTTGATTATTCTTACATCTGCGACTTTTCACCTGACTCCGATCAGTAAAGATCGCACAACGTTCTCAGAAGCCTCATCTCTTCTTTAATCAGTGCCTTTTGCTATTCAGGAATGTAAGCACAGAGAGCCAAAACAGGATATCAAAGACCGTCTGTTTTGTTTTTTAACATGCCTTGCTTGGAATTACAGATTGTTGGAAGTCAAGTGGATGAAATTCTGATAGCCTTTTTGGTAAGTATAACTGCCTTATTATCACGCTGCATTTCCCCTAAAAGTGTGTAACATATACCTAAAAGTACATACTCCCCCCCCCCCCCCCAAACGTTCTTTTGTACAAGAAGGGAAAATAAAAGAGAAGCACACACACATGGAACATAAATAAATGTGTCTGCCGTATCAGTCTCCTGAATGTTTCCATGAGTGCAGACAGGACCAATGTACAGCTAGCACGCCTCTGAGCGGGGAGGAAGGATACAGAGTCCTGCATTCTGAACTTCTGGCAAAGTGGGGGGCGGGATCCCCATCCAAATTGTTGGTGCAATGTGTGTGTGTGTGTGTGTGTGTGTGTGTGTGGAGGTGTGTATGTGGGGGAATCCCTCCTTTGGCTCCTTTCCAGGTTCTTTTCCAACTTCCCCACACTTCCCTTGATCTTCTCCCTTCAACCTCCCCCCTTGGCCCCTTTCTGGACTCTCCATCTTGTACCCCTCCCTCCTTTGGGCACTTCCCAGGTCCTTTCCCTTCAACTTCCCCAGTCCTCCCTTGGCCACTTCCCAAGCCCTCTATCTTCTACCTCTCCTTGACCCTTTTCAGGGTCCCCTCCCTTCTGTCCCACTCTTGGCATCTTTCCAGGTCCTGTGGAGATCTTCTGCAGGGATAATAACAGGAAATAAAGAAATACAGAATATGACAGCAGATTAAGACAATATGGCAGAAGCAATCTACTCATTCACATCTCCTGCTCAGTTTTATAGTCCCTTTTTGTTTCCCTCAGAGATCTTCTATAGCTTTCCCATTTCTCTTTGAATTCTGACACTATCTTTGTCTCCACCACCTCCATAGGAGGCTGTTCCATGCATCCACCAGGTGAGTGTACTGCTTTTCACCCTTATCCCATGATCCATGTTCCAGAGCTTCCTTTCCATTGAAAAATAGACCCATCTCCTGTGAGTTTTATTCCTTGGAGATATTTAAATGTCTCTATCATATCTCCCTCCTCCCTCCTTTTCTCCATGGTATACATGTTTAGATCTTTAAGTCTGTCCCCATATGCTTCATGATGAAGATCATTGACCATGTTAGTGGCTGCTCTCTGGACGACTCTATCCAGTTTACTGTACATCCTTTTGAAAGTGCAGTCTCCAAAATTATACACATTACTCTAAATGAGGTCCTTCAGTGCGGAAGCTGGAGCATTCATAGGCCCTTGTAAAGACCAAACCCCTCTCTTCCCACATGGGCTTTCTGTTACTTAGGGAACGAGTACAAGGGTCAGGGCTGCCAAAGAGCCTGTATATGCATGCCTAGAAGGCATCTGATTCAGACTATCATTCTTTAAAAGAATTGCCACAATTCTTACAGAGATCCCTTCAGATGAGATGGGAGAACATTCAATAGGTCTAAGAGTTACTCCTGACTGCTAAGTCTCCCATATTCTTGGGGAGTCTTCTACATCAGGAGCCAATCTCTTGCTTTCCCTCATGGGAGCAGAAAGCCCCCAGAAGAATAAGCAACCACACCAGGAGTATGTAAAAGAAATAGTGGAGAACAGGCATAGTCAAAGAATGGCAGAGAAAGGAGGTGGTAGCTCATGTGTGGCCCAAGGGACACTAAATTAGAGAGGTAGGCTGTTGCATGCACAGCACTCAGCCAGAGATGTTCACTTTTTCTTATTCTTTAGCATCCTCCTGTGCTGCTGCATCTGAATATAATTTTTCAGTCCTTGCTAAAGCTGTTAGATTCTCTTGCACATTGCCTAATTCTTCACAGGAGGTGGGGAGGAGGAAATGCATGCTGCCATTGAACTGCAGCAGGAAGCGGCAATGCAACATGAGCCATCAACCCAGGAAAGGTTATCAGACCCCTACTGTGAAGGTGATTAAAACCTATGAGTCAGAGTTTCAGGTCAGGGGATTTGCATGTGACAAACCCCTGATTGATTATTGTTGCTGATTCACAGTGAAATATTGCTTCACAAACAAATAAAAGCAAAGTCCTAAATTGTAGAACCTTGACTAAAAGAGGAATTTGTATTGGAAATGTACTGAAAGACAGTTTTATCAAACAGATTCTCAGCCTGAATGCAAGCCAGATCCCTAGGCTCCCGGGGTATTCAGAGCAGACATGAAAATAAGACAGGCAGGATCATGGAAAGAGCAAAGGTGCAAGCACTTCCAGCATTGTAGTGGAGAGTAGGTGGTTCCTCCAGGCTGGGCAAAAGCGAATAACTGGTCATGGGCTAAGCTGAGCTGCAATCACTGAAACATGAGCAAGCCATAAGCCTAGCTGAGTTATAAACCATGCGAAGGAAACCCTTCCCACTGAGGAAAACAGCCTCAGGACATAGGCTGTGCAGAGGCGAAGTAGGGTCCCCCAGGAGAGCATGGACCCCAGCAGCTCATCAGGAGGCATCTCCCCAGGAGGGCATGGACCCCCAATGGCTGATCGGGAAGCAATGTCATGTCCACAGGAGGGTATAGTTTGAAACAATTTTTATTGTAAGCCACTCACAACAAATACCAAACACAAAATCTGGTGCACATGAGACACGTATGCGCACCAGGAACAACAGTAAAAAAAAAAAAGGTATGGCTTAATTATTTTATACCCCTCCCTCCCCGACAGAATCCCCTCCCCCCATCCTCCAAGTAGCACAGATACCACAGGAGAGAGAAGCGAAAAGCACCAAAAAAACACCCCACTGTATAATAAATGAGGCCCATATACATACCCAACCCATATACAACAGGGGTAATTAAGCACCATACTTCTAGCCTTGGAAGACAAAGGTTGAACATACTTGCCCCAAATGGACACAAATTTCAGTTTACCCTTGAAGGATCTAGTAGTGTCCAAATTTTCCATTTGCATTAATACATGAAGACTATTCCGCCATGCCCAATTCGGAGGGGCATCCAGAGTACACCAAACAGAAAGTATTGCCTTTTCCCCAGCAACCATGCCTTACGAAGAAAAAGGCGTTCTCCTCTCCCCACCACCATGTGCACTCCCGGGCAATCAAATAGCACTTCTTCAATAGAAAATGGCATGGAGCACTGTAAATTTCATTGTAAGTACCTCTTCAATTTGCCCCAAAAGTCTTGCACAACTAGGCAAGACCAAAAATAATGTCCAAAGTTTCCCTGTTCTTTGGTGCATTTAGGGCATAAGTCAGACATCAACAGCCCCCATCTTTAAACAACCTAATAGGTGGTAGGTATGACCACTAGAAACATTTTTATTGCAATTCTCTCAAAATTGCATTCCCTATTAGTCCAGGAATCCTACCAAATGCAAAGAGCAACTGTTTCTCGGTTACTTGCAATGGGTGCTCAGCCCTCCATTTAGCCAATAGAGGTCCAAGTGCAGGTGGGTCTCAAAATGCCAATAAAGCCTTGTAAAAGAGAGAAAAATCCATTTTCTGCCCTTCACCAATTTGAAAGAAATCCTCAATTTGTACCTGAAACTCATCCTGAAGATTACCACTAGAGAGAGACTGCCAATAATGGTGAAGTTGATTATACATCCCATCGAGACTCCTGCTTCTAATCCCTAACTTGATCTCAGGACCTCTGACCAGTATAATAAATAGCCTCCTATCCCAAGGAAGCTACCCAGACATCCTAAAAACCGCTTCACTCAAGCCCCTCCTCAAGAAACACAATTTAGACCCAAATGTTCCAGCAAATTTCAGACCCATCTCTAACCTCCCTTTCGTCGCTAAATTAACGGAGAAATTGGTAAACACACAGCTTTCTGACTACCTGGAAGACCACAAGATCCTACACCCTTCGCAATATGGTTTCCGGAAATCACGCAACACGGAAACCCTCCTCATCTCACTAACAGACCATATTATTATGGGGTTAGATAAAGGACATTCCTTTTTACTAGTCTTGTTAGACATTTCGGCGGCTTTCGACACCGTCAATCACACCATCCTGTTGGATCGTCTAGCAGATATCGGCATCTTGGGATCTGCGTACCACTGGTTCAAGTCCTTCCTCAGTAATAGGACTTACAAAGTCAAAATCAATAATAAAGAGTCTCCCCTAACAAAATCTAATCTTGGCGTACCACAAGGATCTTCTTTATCCCCAACCCTCTTCAACATATACCTCCTCCCCCTCTGCCAAATGTTAACAGATCTCAATCTAATTCATTATCTGTACGCAGACGACGTACAGATTCTAATCCCTATAACAGATTCAATAGCAAAAGCGCTCACCCATTGGAATAACTGCCTACTTTCCATCACCAATCTACTCAATAGCTTAAACTTGGTCCTTAACGCTTCTAAGACAGAGCTTCTCCTCATCTCATCAAATGATAATATCCATCAACCAACATCATTTAACGCTCACATCACATGTAAACAGGTGAGAGATCTTGGGGTGATTCTAGACAACCGACTAAACCTCAGGAAAATGGTCAACACAACAACGAAAGATTGCTTTTACAGATTACAGGTCCTAAAACGACTTAAACCTCTCTTATTCTTCCACGACTTCAGGACAGTCCTCCAAGCGTTACTGTTCTCCAAAATAGACTACTGCAGCGCCCTGCTACTAGGACTTCCCAAAACCTCTACTAAACCGCTGCAGATGATTCAAAATGTGGCAGCAAGATTGTTAACCAGTACCAGCCGCCACGATCACATATCACCCATTCTCAGGAATCTACATTGGTTACCAGTAAATTACAGAATTCTTTACAAATCAATCACCTTAATCCATAAAACTATCCATCATCAACTTCAACTTGACCTGGAAATACCTCTTAAACTCTATTCTTCTATCAGACCAACTAGAGACATGTACAAAGGCACTCTGAATGTTCCCCCCACTAAAGCCTCACGCCTCGCTATGACCAAAGACAGAGCCTTTTCAATAGCAGGCCCATCGATCTGGAACAGTATCCCATCAAACCTCAGACTGGAGCCATGCCTTTTAACTTTCAGAAAAGGACTTAAGACCTGGCTCTTTCAACAAGCCTTCCCTGAACCAGACAATCAATAGTTGGCCTTCATTGCTACTCGGTCTGGCACTCCATTTTTCAATGAAGGAATAAATGGACTCTGAGTCATTAAGGTTAAAACACCGTCTAAGTTTTTAACTTGTACTTTCTATGGTAAAATTTCTTTTACCGGCCTATCTTCCTTCCAGCTTGTTGCAAGCTTCCAAGTTCTCTCCCCTTGTTGATTGTAATTTTTGACTTATTCCTACTTATTGTTATCTTTCGTTTACGTGGATTTGTTACTCTTGTTGTTTTTCCCTTTTGTTAATCTGTAAACCGATCCGATATGGTAATTTACTATGAAGGTCGGTATAAAAAACTGTTAAATAAATAAAAATAAAATAAATATACACAAAGCGTTGCTCTGCTGTTATGCCAAAATGGAGTTCTATGTCTTGAGGAGAAAGTTTATGTAGATGGGAATATTCTATCCGCGCTATATCAGACATCTCCTTACACTCCCATTCTACAAAAGATTTATTATGTAACCCCAGCAGGAAGTCTCCATTACCTTATAAAGGTAAAAAGATAGATTCCCGGTAACTATGATGAAATCTGGTACACAGGAACCACCAAACCCATCGGAGAGACTGTACAATCCAATGGGTCCGTAAATTGCCCAGTATGGCCAAGGTCTCTGCATGCAAATAAAATGCAATGCTAGCAGCACCATCCACCCTGCTTCCCATGTCTGGGTGTATAGCCAATCCTGTAAATGCCACAAAATACAAGCTACATTGTACATGTCAATTCTTGGGACACCCAAACCCATTTTTCCCCAACCGCCCGATAAGTGACATAAATGAATGCATGCACACTAGCCCCGCCACAGGAATCTAGAAATCACAGCGTAACTCAACCTTATGTCTCGTTTCTGCAAAAGAATTGGCAACACTTGTAACACATAGAGCCAATGAGGTCAAAGCATCATCTTAGAAAGATTAACATGCCCAGACACTGACAGCAAATTCTTCAAACAACCCGCACATAGAAATAATTTTATTTTTTTATTTTAAATATATTTTCTATTTATTTCACCTCAGTGTCCCACTTTTACCCAATATTATATCCAAGCTCTTCATGGGGGTTCGCCATTTTTTGGAAGAGGAGAACGGAGTGAGCAGCGCCCAGGCGAGCTCTTTATTCCTTTTGGAAAATGAAATATGATTAAATCGTTTTGGACACAGCTCGAGTGGCTTCTCCTGAAGAAGATCAGTTGAAACTGGGCCTTGTTGGGGCAAGTGCCACTGAAAGATCTGTTTCGAGGACTCTGAGTGTAATACAAACGCAAGATAAGTAATGCTCCGATCCCGAATGATTGGCGACCTGAATCCCTTGTTCAATATACAGTGTTTCACATCAAAGTTTTAAATTCAGGTCTTCTAAAACACAAAGATATACAAAAAACTAGTTTTAAGAAAATATTGAAAACATAACGTAAAAATGTTTTTCAAAAATTGATTAAAGGGTTATGTGGTGGATGGTGGTGCTCATGATTACACAACAGAAACTGAGCGAGACACCAAGGTCTGGTGTCCTTGCATTGTATGAAGCATCACTTTGCACTCATTAAATATTTTTAACATACAGGTTTTGAAGAGCTTGGATATAATATTGGGTAAAAGTGGGACACTGAGGTGAAATAAATAGAAATAAATAAAAAATATATTTAAAATAAAAAAATAAAATTATTTCTATGTGCGGGTTGTTTGAAGAATTTGATATATAGGTTACCCCCACTTTTTGTGGATAGATAGTGTTAGGTCAGACACTGACAGCGGCATATGTGTGTATGTCGGAGAAAAGGAGTGTGTGAGAAACTTGTTTCTCATTCCCTTCAACAGAGGTATGACATTCAGATCATAGATGTGATCCAAATTCCATCAATTACATTGCCTTTTACTTCCTTTTTTTTTAAATTTTGTTTTCACAAAATATACCTGATCAACATTTTACACTTATCTTGCACTGTTTGAAATTAAGAAATTACATACTTTGGAAAAACTCCTGAGAAGAAAAAGTACACAGTTCAGCAAATGGCTCAGGCTTTTTTGGAACCGGAGCCTGTCATATTAATAGTCCCCTTGAGGACATGCACGCTATCTAAACCAGTTTCATCACTGTTTACTCGGGGTCTTCCATGAACCCCGTGCAGTTGACCTGGTTAATGGTTACTGAACCTTTCCTAGTTGCTTAATACTGCACATATTCGCCAGTATAAAACACAGGGCAGAGCGCAGCAGAGACCCGTGAATGCCGGAAGATCTTTCTGTGAACAGACTGTAAGTACTACTTTACAACTTTAGAGTTTTATTTCCACTCGCAGAGTTCATTTACTACATGCACTAATTTCATTAGGGAAGAAGTTCCCCACCCCACATTTTAGAGAGCGCCCTCCCTTGCTTTTGCAATAGAAATCGGAAGTGTTATGTTACTGGTCGGAACATACCAAATCTCTGAGGGGGGAGGCACTTCTGATTAGCTTGCGATGTACATGGAGCACTTTTAAAAGGAAAATGCCTGTGTACTGTTTCTACTTCTGAAATTAGTGGCTGCAAAGCACACTCTCTGAAAGTGGCTGAGACATGGAATAAATATTTTAGTTGTTGAGAGAGACAGAGACTGCCACCTTCTCAAACCCGTTCCTGGTCCATCCTTGCTTCTCTCCCTTCCCTGGGCTTCTCACCCTTCTCCAGTCCTCATCTTTGAGATCTCCTCCCGCTATTGATTTTGAGATCTTTTTTCCTCACCCAATAAAAACAAATAAATTATAACAACATAAGAAAGTTGGGATAATTATGCAATTCTCATAACATAATACAAATGATGGAAATATTTGCCAATATACTTCTGAATGTTCTAATTTTTTTCCAATGAAACTTTTACCCCTGAGCCGGTGCAGAAAACTAAGGGGCTATGTATTAGACCTTCTACTTCCTGTTGTCTGACCCTATTGGGGAAAGGGGCAACAACACCAACAATGTCTAGGGGTGGAAAAACCCTAAATCTGTCACTGAGAGACAGAGGGATTGTGTGTGTGTGTGTGTGAGGAAAGGAGTGTGAAAGAGAGGGCGCATATGTGTATGTATGTATGTGACAAAAGGAGTGCAAGAAAGAGAGATGTGTATGTGTGTGAGAAAAGGAGTGTATGTGAGAGGAGAGTAAATTTATATATGCGAGAAAAGGAGCATGTGACAGAGAGAGCATGTGTGTGTGTGTGTGTGTATGAAAAGGATTGTGTGAGAGCGGGGACATCTCTGTGTGTGTGAAGAGAAAAGTGTGGGAGAGAGCATATGTGTGTATGTCAGAGAAAAGGAGTGTGTGAGAAAGTGTGAGACAGGGACTAGGTGTATAAGAAAAGAAGTGTCAGAGAAAAGGAGTGTGAAAAAACAAGTCTGTGAGAAAAAGAGTGCATGTGAGAAGGAACGTGTATATGTGAAAAGTTGTGTGAGAGAGGGAGCATGTGTGAAAGAGAGGGGATGTAAGAAAGGGAGCATGTCTGTGTATATGAAAAAGGTTTGAGAGAGGGAGCATGTATGTATGTGATGGAGATGCAGAGTGTGTGTGTGAAAGAGGCAGTGGGTCTGTGTATGTGAGAGAAATGGGAGTGTATGTGTGTGATCAAATGAATATGTGACAGAGAGGGTGTATGTGTGTGAAAAGGATTCTGTGAAAGAGAAAGAGCATGTGTGTGTGTGTGTGTGTGTGAGACAGAGCATGTGTGGGTGAGAAAAGGATTGTGAGAGACAAGGAAGCCTTTGTGTATATGTGAGAAAAGGATTGTGAGAGAGAGGAACATGTGTGTATATGAGAGTGAGGGAGCGTTTGTAGGTATATAAGAAATGGAGTTTGTGATAAAAAGGGACTGTGTGTGAGAAAAGAGGTATGTGAGAGAGAAGGTGTGTGAGTGTGTGAAAGACAGTGGGCATGTGTCTGTATGTGAGAAAGGTATGTGTGTGAGCATGAGTGAGAGATACAGTGTATGTGTGAGACAGAGCAAACATATATAGGTGTGAAAAAAGGAATACATGTGAAAAAGGGGAAGTGCATGTATATCTGTGAGAAAAGGAGTGTGTGACAGAGAATGTGTATGTCTGAGAAAAGGAGTGTGTGAGAAAAAGAGTGAAAAAGGGAGCCTGTGTGTGGGAAAAGGATTGTCTGAGGAGAGAGGGACACGTGTGAGAGAAAAGGAGTGTGTATGTATGTGTGTGTGTGAGAGAGGGAATGTGTGTATTAGAGGGAGCTTCTGAGGAGTGTTTGTGAGAGAGGGAGTGTATGGGTGTATGTGAGAAAAGGAGTATGTGAGTGAGTGTGCATGTCTTGAGAGAGGGGAGGTGTGTATGTGCGAGGTGAGGTGCATGCCTGTATGTGTGTGTGAGATGGGGGCATGTGTAATTTTTGGCCGGTCGCGGGACAGCTGCATGTCCAGCCTCACTCATTCCGATGCCTCTGATGCCAACACCATGCTCCCAGGATGTCATTTGCCTAAGTAGCAGCGTGATGCTGCTACTTAGGTGTGTTTGTGTTCCTCAGCGCTGAATAAGAAGGCCTCACAGAAGAAGCTTAGGGTGGTGCCTCCTAATGACATCATGCCCTCCGGGCCATTTAAACACCTGTACCTATTGTATTATACAATGTTACTGACAGTGCAGAGAGTTTGTGTTGCTGTTACTGAGGAAACACCAGAGTTTGAATATTGTTTTCCTATGGTGAATGGTATTGGGGAAAATTCCTTATCTTCTCTGCACCCCTTGTTGGGGGAGTTTCTTGAGCACAGGGTATTGTAGAACTTGGGGTACAGGTTTTATATTGGGATTCTGTTCTATCCTGTATAGACCCCAGACTTCACTGCCATATATAAGAACATGCCATACTGGGTCAGACCAAGGGTCCATCAAGCCCAGCATCCTGTTTCCAACAGTGGCTGATCCAGGCCATAAGAACCTGGCAAGTACCCAAAAACTAAGACTATTCCATGTTACCGTTGCTAGTAATAGCAGTGGCTATTTTCTAAGTCAACTTCATTAATATAGCAGGTAATGGACTTCTCCTCCAAGAACTTATCCAATCCTTTTTTATACACAGCTCTACTAACTGCACTAACCACATCCACTGGCAACAAATTCCAGAGTTTAATTGTGCAGTTGAGTGAAAAAGAACTTTCTCGGATTAGTTTTAAATGTGCCACATGCTAACTTCATGGAGTGCCCCCTAGTCTTTCTATTATCTGAAAGAGTAAATAACCGATTCACATCTACCCGTTCTAGACCTCTCATGATTTTAAACACTTCTATCATATCCTCCTCAGCAGTCTCTTCTCCAAGCTGAAAAGTCCTAACCTCTTTAGTCTTTCCTCATCGGGGAGCTGTTCCATTCCCCTTATCATTTTGGTCGCACTTCTCTGTACCTTCTCCATCGCAATTATATCTTTTTTGAAATGCGGCAACCAGAATTGTCCACAGTATTCAAGGTGCGATCTCGCCATGGAGCGATACAGAGGCATTAATACATTTTCTGTTTTATTCACCATTCCCTTTCTAATAACTCCCAACATTCTGTTTGCTTTTTTGACTGCCGCAGCACACTGAACCGACAATTTCAATGTGTTATCTACTATGACACCTAGAGCTCTTTCTTGGGTGGTAGCACCTAATATGGAACCTAACATTGTGTAACTATAGCATGGGTTATTTTTCCCTATATACATCACCTTGCACTTGTCCACATTAAATTTCATCTGCCATTTCGATGCCCAATTTTCCAGTCTCACAAGGTCTTCCTGCAATTTATCACAATCTGCTTGTGATTTAACTACTCTGAACAATTTTGTATCATCTGCAAATTTGATTACCTCACTCGTCGTATTTCTTTCCAGATCATTTATAAATATATTGAAAAGTAAGGGTCCCAATACAGATCCCTGAGGCACTCCACTGCCCACTCCCTTCCACTGAAAAAATTGTCCAATTAATCCTACTCGCTGTTTCCTGTCTTTTAGCCAGTTTGAAATCCATGAAAGGACATCGCCACCTAGCCCATGACTTTTTACTTTTCCTAGAAGCCTCTCATGAGGAACTTTGTCAAACGCCTTCTGAAAATCCAAGTACACTACATCTACCGGTTCACCTTTATCCACATGTTTATTAACTCCTTCAAAAAAGTGAAGCAGATTTGTGAGGCAAGACTTGCCTTGGGTAAAGCCATGCTGACTTTGTTCCATTAAACCATATCTTTCTATATGTTCTGTGATTCTGATGTTTAGAACACTTTCCACTATTTTTCCTGGCACTGAAGTCAGGCTAACCGGTCTGTAGTTTCCCAGATCGCCCCTGGAGCCCTTTTTAAATATTGGAGTTACATTAGCTATTCTCAATTCTTCAGGTACAATTGATGATTTTAATGATAGGTTACAAATTTTTACTAATAGGTCTGAAATTTCATTTTTTAGTTCCTTCAGAACTCTGGGGTGTATACCATCCGGTCCAGGTTATTTACTACTCTTCAGTTTGTCAGTCAGGCCTACCACATCTTCTAGGTTCACCGTGATTTGGTTCAGTCCATCTGAATCATTACCCATGAAAACCTTCTCCAGTACGGGTACCTCCCCAACATCTTCTTCAGTAAACACCGAAGCAAAGAAATCATTTAATCTTTCCGCGATGGCCTTATCTTCTTTAAGTGCCCCTTTAACCCCTTGATCATCTAACGGTCCAACTGACTCCCTCACAGGCTTTCTGCTTTGGATATATTTAAAAAGGGTTTTACTGTGAGTTTTTGCCTCTACGGCCAACTTCTTTTCAAATTCTCTCTTAGCCTGTCTTATCAATGTCTTACATTTAACTTGCCAATGCTTATGCATTATCCTATTTTCTTCTGTTGGATCCTTCTTCCATTTTTTGAATGAAGATCTTTTGGCTAAAATAGCTTCTTTCACCTCCCCTTTTAACTTTGCCGATAATCGTTTTGCCTTCTTTCCACCTTTTTTAATGTGTGGAATACATCTGGACTGTGCTTCTAGGATTGTATTTTTTAACAATGACCACAGCCTCATGCACACTTTTAACCTTTGTAGCTGCTCTTTTCAGTTTTTTTCTAACAATTTTTCTCATTTTATCAAAGTTTTTCTTTTGAAAGTTTAGCACGAAAGCCGTGGATTTGCTTACTGTCCCCCTTCCAGTCATTAATTCAAATTTAATCATGTTATGATCACTATTGCCAAGTGGCCCCACCACCGTTACCTCTCTCACCAAATCCTGTGCTCCACTGAGAATTAGATCTAAAATTGCTCCCTCTCTTGTCGGTTCCTGAACCAATTGCTCCAAACAAATGTCATTTATTCCATCCAGGATCTTTATATCTCTAGCATGTACCGATGATACATTTACCCAGTCAATATTGGGGTAATTGAAGTCTAGGTAATCCAGAACCAAAAATATATCAGAGCAGGCTGCACTTTAAGGTAATCTCACATCAGACAAAAAGTGCAGGTAGAGGGTCAATCCTGACAAAAGACTCCAAATGGATTTCAAAGTTAATAAAGATTTTTATTAATTTATGAGGCAACTCCACTGATTCAAATCCCAAGCAATACTTTACGGCGTCCCCCGACACGGTCCCGTGTTTCGCCTAGGGCTGCATCGGGAGGGTAGCGCCAACAGGATTTCTCAATAGGAAAGCTGACAGCTTGATTTTCTGAATTCTGACAGGGAGCGCTCCCTGTCAGAATTCAGAAAATCAAGCTGTCAGCTTTCCTATTGAGAAATCCTGTTGGTGCTACCCTCCCGATGCAGCCCTAGGCGAAACACGGGACCGTGTCGGGGGACGCCGTAAAGTATTGCTTGGGATTTGAATCAGTGGAGTTGCCTCATAAATGAATAAAAATCTTTATTAACTTTGAAATCCATTTGGAGTCTTTTGTCAGGATTGACCCTCTACCTGCACTTTTTGTCTGATGGGTAATTGAAGTCTCCCATTATTACCGCACTACCAATTTGGTTAGTTTCCCTAATTTCTCTTAGCATTTCACTGTCCATCTCACCATCTTGACCAGGTGGACAATCGTATACTCCTATCACTATAGTCTTCCCTGACACACAAGGGATTTCTACCCATAAAGATTCAATTGTGCATTTAGTCTCATGCAGGATGTTTATCCTGTTGGACTCTATGCCATCCCGGACATACAGCACCACACCGCCTCCCAGGTGCTTCTCTCTGTCATTGCGATATAATTTGTACCCCGGTATAGCACTGTCCCATTGGTTGTCCTCCTTCCACCATATCTCTGAGATGCCAATTAAGTCTATGTCATCATTCACTGCTATACATTCTTAGACTTCTGGCATTAGCATACAAACATTTCAAAGTTTGTTTTTTGTTTGTATTTTCATTCTGCTTTTTTTTTTTTAATTTATACTTTATTGAGATTTTAAACAATTTACAGTTGTAAAAAATCAAGAAGAAACAATTTTCATGTATAGTAAAACATAAGGTAATCTTATCAGAAGAGTAAATACTAGAGATGTGAATCGTGTGATCGATTGTCTTAACGATCGATTTCGGCTGGGGGGGAGGGAATCGGATCGTCGCGGTTTTGTTTTTTTAAATATCGTGTAAATCGTAAATCGGGGGAGGGCGGGAAAACCGGCACACTAAAACATTCCTAAAACCCACCCCGACCCTTTAAAATAAATCCCCCACCCTCCTGAACCCCCCCAAAATGCCTTAAATTACCTGGGGTCCAGAGGGGGGGTCCCGGTGTGATCTTTTACTCTCGGGCCTCCGGTGCATTGTAGAAATGGCGCTGGCGCTACCTTTGCCCTGTCATATGACAGGGCAAAGGTAGCACCGGCGCCATTTTGTTTTTTTGTCCCCCGACGTCAGGAGCGTAGGAGATCGCTCCCGGACCCCCGCTGGACCCCAGGGACTTTTGGCCAGCTTGGGGGGGCCTCCTGACCCCCCCCCCCAAGACTTGCCAAAAGTCCAGCGGGGGTCCGGGAACGACCTCCTGCACTCGAATCGTTTTGCCGTACAAAATGACGTCAGGAGCGTAGGAGATCGCTCCCGGACACCCGCTGGACCCCGAGGGACGTTTGGCCAGCTTGGGGGGGCCTCCTGACCCCCACAAGACTTGCCAAAAGTCCAGCGGGGGTCCGGGAATGACCTCCTGCACTCAAATCGTTTTGCCGTACAAAATGGCGATCTCCTACGCTCCTGACGTCGGGGGACAAAAAATAAAATGGCGCCGGTGCTACCTTTGCCCTGTCATATGACAGGGCAAAGGTAGCGCCGGCGCCATTTCTACAACGCACTGGAGGCCCGAGAGTAAAAGATCACACCGGGACCCCCCCCACTGGACCCCAGGTAATTTAAGGCATTTTGGGGGGGTTTGGGAGGGTGGGGGATTTATTTTAAAGGGTCGGGGTGGGTTTTAGGGTTGTTTTAGTGTGCCGGTTTTCCCACCCTCCCCCTTCCCCTCCCCCTTCCCCCTATTTACGATTTTTGACGATAAATCGGGGGAATTCCTATTAAATATCGCCTCTAACGATTTTTGACGATTTAAAATATATCGGACGATATTTTAAATCGTCAAAAAACGATTCACATCCCTAGTAAATACATCAAAAATTTCTAGTCCACATTATGGGAGGATCATTACAAATCATTTATAGGAAAATATGTAATTCAAATTACAAAACACAGGAGATAAACTTTATTGCTTGCAGCTTTACTACCTCAACCCTTATCTTGTAGGAAAGACTCCAAATGAGTTGGATCCTGAAAAATAAATTTGTTTCTTTGTAGTACAACCAAGCATTTACAAGGGAATTAAAAAAAAAAAAAAGGTTGCCCCTAAGGACAACACCCTTTGTTTTAACTTCAAGAAATTCATTCTGCTTTTTAATTGATAGGGGTAAGTTAGAGTTTTTTAGCTCAGGTGAGTTTTTAGTTACAGGCACTTGGACTACTTTTCTTATTATTGGAACCTCACTTTCAGGATGCCCTAATTATAATACATCATTAGTATCCTTTGAAGATACCTCTCTCCGAACCATGCGCTGCTGAGCGACTGTCGGCTTTCCCCTTTGCTTAGTTTAAAAGCTGCTCTATCTCCTTTTTAAAGGTTAGCGCCAGCAGTCTGGTTTCACCCTGGTTAAGGTGGAGCCCATCCCTTCGGAAGAGACTCCCCCTTCCCCAAAAGGTTCCCCAGTTCCTTACAAAACTGAATCCCTCTTCATTGCACCATCGTCTCATCCACGCATTGAGACTCCGGAGCTCTGCCTGCCTCTGGTGACCTGCGCGTGGAACAGGGAGCATTTCAGAGAATGCTACCCTGGAGGTTCTGAATTTAAGCTTTTACCTAAGAGCCTAAATTTGGCTTCCAGAACCTCCCTCCCACATTTTCCTATGTTGTTGGTGCCCACATGTACCACGACAGCCGGCTTCTCCCCAGCACTGTCTAAAATCCTATCTAGGTGACGCATGAGGTCCGCCACCTTCGCACCAGGTAGGCATGTTACCAGGCGATCCTCACGCCCACCAGCCACCCAGCTATCTACATTCCTAATAATCGAATCACCACACACGGAACCCTAAGCCGTGTACAAATCAAACGTTTATAAATGATATCAACTAACAATAAAACATAAATAAACATACTTAAAGTAAAGCATAAAGATCGATAGATAAATAGAAGACTTTTTAATGATTGACGCTCTTGAATAATTTTAGTAATAGTTTTACTAGATGGCTGAAACTGGCCAGGGTTTCTTTGTTACTTAGAAGGTTCTTCTGTCTAGAGATGCCACTGACCTGCACACCCAGCACCTTGCCATAATGCTGCCAAATGTTTGTAGCAATGACTCTTGCTTTATGAGCAGGGCTGTCCTGTCTCTGAATATATCAATTTAACAGAGTGGTTTCCCTGTCCCAGGTGATTTTCTTTAAAATTAGTAACGATAATAAAAAATAATACCGGGGGGAGAGACTGGGTGGGAAATCAGTGCACCAAACCTCTCTCCACCTCTCCCTTTTGGTGATGGGGGCCTGTCTCAAACATTCCTCTTTCCCCATAAGTCTCTCACTCTCTCTCTGCTCCACAGTCCACCCCAACCACTCTCCCCCTCTCCCTCCATCAGTCCATCTCTCTCCTTATTTATTTATTTATTTATTTATTTATTTAACATTTTTATATACCGCAATTCATGTAGCAAAGTTACATATCATTTCGGTTTACATTGAAACAATAACAAACATGTAAGAATGCAATTACATTACAACAGGAGAGTGAACTAGGATAAGAGAGAACATAAGGCATAATAATCGTTATAAATATATATTAAATAATAGTTATATTGTGAATTTTTTGAAAGATTGGTTGTAGCTCTGGGAGAGAATTAGATTAGTAAATTATACGGATTATGGATCATTTATTTATTTGTGATGAGGGAGAGAGATGAAGTGTTACTATAGTTTGTATTCTGATTGATGGACTAGTGCGTAGTCTGACGGATGGTAAAATATGAAACGAGTAATTGCTTGGCTTTAATTAAATGCTTGCTCGAATAACCAGGTTTTGAGTCTCTTTTTAAAATCCATCCCCGCCAGTCATTCTTCTCTCTCCTTTCACCAGTCCATCCCTGCCAGTCCCTTTCTCTCCCTCTACCAGTTTCTCTCTTTCCCTCCACTAATCCAGCCTCATTACTTTTTCTCCCTACACGAGTTCATCCCCACCAATCTCTCTCTCCCTCTCTCCCTCTATCAATCTATCCTCATCAGTCTCTCTCTACCTCCAGAGTCCATCCCCACTAGTCTCTCTCTCTCCACCACTCCATCCCCACCATTCCCTCTATCTCCACAAATTCATCCCTACCAATCCCAACCAGTCCCTCTCTCTTTATCAGTCCATCCTCACCAGTATCTTTCTCTCCACCAGTCCATCCCCAGCAGTCTCTCTCTCGCTGTACCAGTCCATCCCTGTAAGTCTTTCATTCTCTGCCTCTCTCTCTCTCTCTCCACCAGCCTCTCTTCCTCCACCAGTCCACACCTGACAGCCTCTCTCCTTCCCTCCCTCCACCATCCCACCGTGGTCAGTTTCTTTCTCTATTCCTCCACAAGTCCATCTCCCACCTCCAGTCCATCTCTCCCATGCCGCCAATCTTTCTCCCTCTCTTTCTCTCTTCCCACCCCCTAATCGCTTCACCAGTCCATTCCCCCTAGTTGCTCCAGATCCAGCTGTGTGGCTGCCTATAGTTACACTACATAAGTTAATGAAGATTAATTCATTCCTGCACCTTTACTGCTGTGCTTTGCAATTATATGTATTTAGTTTATATCAGTAAACATTTTTAGGTTTTATTTATTATGAATGAGTCTGATGTGCATATAATTATTTATTACATTAATAACTTTTCTATATATAGCATATAACTGCACGTGAAAATTAAACAAGCATGTGGGGGTCCGTGAAAACTTTGGAGGTTGAAAAGGGGTCCATGCTCCCAAAAAGGTTGGGAAACCCTGTTTTAGATGATTCTTTCATGATCCATTGAAAGGTTTTAATATTTGCCAGAAATCCAGTGATTGGAATATGACTTTCAGTAATTATGTTATTGCATGTTCTATCTACAATTTATTTTTTATTCTATGGAGAGATACGGTATAGAATAAAATAGTTTTATGAAAACAAGCAGTACCTAAGTTGAACAGAACTGGAGAGAGACCCTCGCTGTTGCGCTTGGAGGTGGACCCTTGTCCTGGAGCAGTGGAGAACGGCTCCCTGGTAGGGACCAGGAAGCACCTGCCCCCAGGGGGCAGAGCACAGGAGGAGACAGAGGCTAGGATGAGCTTCACCACTGGAAGCCCGCGGTCCCCCTGAGTGGAGCCTGTAGGGACCCGGGCCGCTTGGACTTAGGTGGGCCTCGCAGGGTCTCCTGGAGAGGTAGTAGAGAGGTGTGCCCACGAACAGCAAGGGAGCATGGTAGGACACTAGGCTGAAGGTCTGGAGGATCAAGGAAGGCCAGTACAGTGTAGGCGATGACAAGGCAAGGGACAAGCCAGAATCAGGAGACGTGGTCAATGGCAGCCGGGGTCAGAATCCGAGGATCAGTCCGAGGATTAGTCATCAAAGCAGGGGTCAGGTTCCAAAGGTCAGACGAGGTCACAAGGCAAGCAGAGGTCAGGATCCATGCAGCGAATAGAATGGTCAAGGAGCAGGGTGCTACCTGGGGAGACAGGACAAACAGACACCAGAACAGAAGGATGCTGGAACAGAAGGATGCTGGACAAGGCTGGAACAATAGGACGCTGGAACAGTAGGATGCTGGAACAGTAGGTCACTGGAACAAGACTGGAACAAGACTGTGAACGCTGGGGGAAAATAGTACACTTACAGTGCCGATCCGATTGCCAAGGCAAGGAATTGCAGGCAGGGACTTCCTTATATCGTACATTCAATCAGGGTGTGCCACAGAGCTAGGACCCGCCCCTGGCCCTACAAAAGGCCAGGCGGTCCGCACGGCACGTGTAGGGGCATGGCCAATGCCACTGGAGATGCCAAACTCCGGCGTGAGGCCTGGTGTACAGTGGAAGGCCCTGTGACCGCCGCCGCGGGACGCCGAGTCCTGGAGGAGCTCACGGCTGCCGCTGGGGAGGCCGACCCGTGACCTGCAGAGGAACTAGTGAGGTGAGCAGGCCCTTGTGCAGGTCAGGCGTGGACGGAGTGCGCAACACTCGCAGCGATGGCTGATCATGGAAGAATCAACCAGTATGGTGTAAATCCTCTTGGCTGGTCCAGTGCATGGGCACTACGCAAAAATCTAGAAACTTGTCTATTCCAAAAAGCCTTTCAGCCCTCAAACCAGTGGTATAGCCCCGGGTGGGCCTGGGTGGGCAACTGCCCACCCAATTTAGACCCAGGCCCACCCAACTGGCACCGGAACTGCAAGGCTGTCACGGGATCCCATCCCAGCGACAGCGAACAGGAGGACCCATGCCTAGCGTGCCATCACGGCACACATGGGGAAGCAGTGCTGCGGCCGTATGGCCGACCGATTTTCCTGTTTGGGGGAGCTGAAGTGCCGCGCACAGCTTCCGTTTCCTCCCCCCAAAGCAGGAAGATCAGCTGGCCTCTCCTGCTGCCACCGGCCTCCTGCTATCTTCGGGCCGTATGGCCCACCGATCTTCCTGTTTGGAGCGGGGGGAGCGTAAGCACAGCGCACAACTTCCACTTTCTCCCCCTTACCCCCCCAAGCAGGAAGATAGGTGGGCCGTACGGCCCGAAGATAGCAGGAGGCCGGGGCAGCAGGAGAGGCCAGCTGATCTTCCTGCTTTGGGGGGAGGAAGCAGAAGCTGTGCACGCACTTGGGTGAGAATGGGAGCCTGAGTGTGTGTGTGGGGGTGAAAATTGGAGCCTGGGTGTGTGTGGGAGTGAGATTGGAATCTTGAATGTGTGTGTGTGTGTGTGTGTGTGTGTGTGTGTGTGTGAGAATGGAAACTTGAATATGTGGGTGAGAATGGGAGCCTGGGTTTGTGTGTGCTTGAGAATGGGAGCTTGAATGTGTGTATTTATGGGTGAGAATGGGAGCCTGTGTGTGTGGGTGAGAATGGGAGCTTAAATATGTGGGTAAGAATGGGTGCTTGAATATGTGTATGTGTGGGTGAGAATGGGACCTTAAATGAGTGTATGTATGGGTGAGAATGGGAGCTTGAATATGTGTATGTGGGTGAGACTGGGAGCATGGGTTTGCGGGTGAGAATGAGAGTCTGGGTTTATGTGTGTGGGTGAGAATGGGTGCCTGGATGTGCGTCTGTGTGTGCATAAGAATATAAGCCTGGGGAGGGGTGAGAAAGTGAGAGCTTGTATGTGTGTCTGCAGAGAATGTGAGCTTGTGTGGGTGGGGGGGGGGGGGGAGAGCATATGAGAGTGAGAGCATGAGTGTGCGAGGGGGAGTCTGTGAGAGAAAGCATGTGTGTGTGTGTGTGTGTGTGTGTGTGTAAGGGAAGAAGACAGTAATAGAAGAAAGACACTGAAAAGGAATTAGGAAATGAGCAACAAGGGAAAAAATGGGAAAAAGAGACCAGGACCAACTGATTAGAAAAATACAAAGATCAGACAACAAAGGTAAAAAAAAAAAATTATTTTGAGATGTTAGCAATTTAAATATAAGCAACACAACCGCTTTCTCAAAATTTATGGACAGGTAGTAGTGTATAAAATCGTAATAATAAGAAGGCTAAAGTACCACAAATCACCATGAATTACGTTTTTTTGTATCAATAAGTAGACCTCATACATAGGCGTAGATGTGAATGCTATTTAGCATAACGTTTTACATGAGTAGTATAATCATGGGTCAGAAAAGAATTTTATATGCTTAGTGAGTCCAAAGTGAAAAAAATTCAAAGTTGATGTAGCATGACATTTCCCATTGTATTAATTGTTGCAGAATTTCTTAACGCATCATAGTATTGACAACATTCAATTTCTTAAGATAATGAGGCTACTTAGCTTTTTTTGCATGTGAAGAAGTTAAAGATGTTACAAGGCTCGAGTTGTACTAACCCGACACTGACCGTGTTTCGGCGTCTGCCTTCATCAAGGGGCCAAATGTATGTGAGTTGATTTTCGCGGCATTTTCACCAACATGGAAGTAATGCGTTTCCTCACATTTCTACATTATCTTAAGAAATTGAATGTTGTCAATTCTATGATGCCAGGCGTCGCTGAGGGGATTTAAAAACCCTCTCTCCTCCCGGCAGCTCTCTCTTCGCCAGCGGACATCGAGGGGAACCGGTGGCTCGGGCCTGCGCGATCGGCTCTGCAAGCCTGTCGGGGTAAGGCCTTTCGATCTCACCCTTCCCCCCAACGGGCTCCACGCCGACCGCGAGGCTTCTCCCTCCGGCCCTCCGCCTCTCCGGGCCCAACTTACCTTCGCTTCCCTGCAGCCTACCACAAATCCGGCGCAGCGGTGACATCATCGCCGGGCATCGCTGAGGGGATTTAAAAACCCTCTCTCCTCCCGGTGTTGCGCGCCGAAGGAGCGCGACAAAGGGGCCCGCCCCTTTGTGCGCGCCTTCGTGCAGCCCCCACGGGCACCCAAATAGCTTAAGCTCTCTCTCCGCGCCATCACTAATCAAATTAATAAGATCTAACCGTCAACCCCTTGCAAGCAGGAAATCGCCCTCAAATCCACGCAACCTCGGCAGAACCCCAGACTCTTCTCAAGACAAGGACAATACCACAGAGACTACAAGGACCAACTCCACAGAGATCACACTACAGACACTACACCGACCACGAGACTACGCCACAGAGACTACACCACAGAGACTATACGCCACAGAGACTACGCCACAGAGACTACACCGACCACGAGACTACGCCACAGAGACTATACGCCTCTGAGACTACACCGACCCCGAGACTACGCCACAGAGACTACGCCACAGACTACACCGACCATGAGACTATGCCACAGAGACCACGCCACAGAGACTACACCACAGAGACTACACCTCAGAAACTACACCATGGAGACTACACCACAGAGACCACACCGACCACAGAGACTACCCCACAGAGACAACAGAACTCCATTCCCATCCCACCATAAGGACAACACCACAGAGTCAGAAGATCCCGCCTGCAATCCCACACCCACAAAACATCCTTGCAGGACAAGGCCTTCACCCACTGCCCCTCCTTGAGGCGTGTTCTACTCTCCTTCTCCGCCCTCTACTCGTCCACCACAACAAACTCTCTCAAAATCAAAAATGCTGAACCGCTTACGCACCTACAAATCCCTCATCCCTATAATGATTTCCACCACCACTCAGTTTTTAGGACTCTCTCTATTCACCATCATTCTATTTAACGCTCAATCACTAACAAAACAATAATACTCAACGATCTTCTGCAGGATACAACCCCAGACTTTTGTGCTATAACCGAAACATGGCTAAAATCTTCGGACATCGCCCTCATAAACCAATTACCATCACAGACTTACGATTTTTTCTCTATCCCAAGGCAAAAAAAAAAGAGGCGGGGGTATCTTCCTAGCTGTCAAAAATTCTCTGAGATTCTCACACTACCCAATCCACTCTGCTACCAAACTAGAAATAGGATTGTTTAAATCTGAACATCTGCAAATCCTCCTAGTCTACGCCCCTCCAGGCCTGCTAGATTCTGATGCCTCTCCCATTCTCGAAATCATAGCCTCTCACTTAAACTTAGATACCCCTGCTATAATCTTGGGAGACTTTAACTTGCATGTAGACAAAGTCCTCCTCTCAACAAATTGCGAAGCTTTCCTCACAGCAATGTCAGCAATGGGTTTCAAACAACAAATCAATAAACCTACTCACAAAGCGGGCCACACGCTAGATCTTCTCTTTACTAACTCCGGCATTTCACAAACCAAACAACCAGAGTGCAATCAAGTCCCATGGTCAGACCACTCAATAATCTCCACTACTTTTTCACTATTACAACTGGACTCCAAGCAGACCGCCAGTCCATCATTTATCTACAGGAAACCTTGCGCCTCAGAGTACCTCACCAAGCTCCTAGTCCCGGATCTCTCCTATATTGACGTCACCACGCCCAACACAGCCCTCCAATCCTGGTCCAAAATAACAGAATCAGTAGCCAACATACTATGTCCTCTGACAACTAAAAAGCTTAAACAAAATGCGTCCAAAAGACAACCCTGGTTTAAGGATGAGCTGCGTAAACTCAAACACCTGCTTCGTCAGAAAGAAAGAAAATGGCGTAAAGCCCCCTCTCCTTCCTCACTATCCGATTACAAACGTTCTCTCCACTTATACAAAAACATGACCTTAAAAACCAAAAGAGACTACTATGCCAGCAAGATCCACCACCTCATCTTCGACTCTAAAGCTCTTTTCACCTACGTCTCCAGTCTCACTAAAGCTATCACTCCAGATATTCCAACCAAATTATCCCAAACAAAAGCAGACGAACTGGCTCTTCATTTCAGTAAAAAAATCTCTGACCTCCTCAAACAACTGTCACCAAACAAGGGCACATCCGATAGTACATATCTTCTCCCAAACAAAGACATTCACCTAAACGCCTTCGAACCCATCACCATTTCAGAGATTCAATCGGTTCTGAAGAAAATGAAACTGTCATCACACCCGATTGATCAAATCCCGTCCAAATTACTTCTTCTAATCCCGGATACTATATCGAAATCTCTAGCCGACATCATAAATTGTTCCCTGTCCCAGGGTATCTACCCAGACGACCTCAAAACGGCTTCAATCAAACCACTCCTAAAAAAACCCAACCTAAATGCGAACGATCCCAACAATTACCGCCCCATCTCCAACCTTCCGTTTATAGCTAAAGTTATGGAAAAACTAGTAAACACCCAATTATCAAATTACATCGAGGATCACAAGATCCTCTCCCCGAATCAATATGGATTTCGCAAAGAATCAAGCACCGAAACACTTCTTCTCTCCCTCATGGACTTCCTACTCTCCGGCATAGATAAAGGTCACGCTTACCTATTAATCCTCCTCGACCTTTCGGCTGCCTTCGATACAGTCAACCACCACCTCCTCATAAAACAACTGGCAAACATAGGAGTGAAAGGCACAGCACTGACCTGGTTCAAAACTTTCTTGGACAACAGAGGATACAAGGTCAAAATTCTTAACAAAGAATCACATTACTTTCCTTCCTCTCAAGGGGTGCCACAGGGCTCCTCCCTTTCACCCACGCTCTTCAATGTTTACCTGCTCACTCTCTGCCTACTACTAACGAAACTAAACCTGAAACACTTCCTTTTTGCAGACGACGTCCAGATCGTGATCCCGGTAAAATAATCCATCTCTAAAACATTAGAATTCTGGAATAGCTGCCTAACAGAAATCAACCACCTCCTCACCAATCTAAACCTAATTCTCAATGCCTCGAAAACGGAATTTCTACTTATTTCCCCGGAAAACAACAATACCCTTTCAAAGCCACCAGCTCTCCTTCAAACCTCTCACGTAAGAGACCTAGGCGCCATCATGGATAACCGTCTCAACTTAAAATCATTCATCAACCAAACCACCAAAGATTGCTTTCACAAATTACATATCCTAAAAAGAATAAAACCTTTATTCCACTCACAGGACTTCAGAACAATTCTTCAAGCAATAATCTTCTCCAAACTAGATTATTCTAAATCGCTACTACTAGGTCTCCCAGCTTCCCACACCAAACCTCTACAAATGGTGCAGAATACAGTTGCCAGAATCCTGACGAACTCTAGGAGAATGGACCACATCACCCCAATCCTCAAGGACCTTCACTGGTTACCGATCCATTACAGAATCATATACAAATCCATCACCACCATCTACAAAGTCATTCACCAACAAGCCCGGATCAACTTACAAATTCCCTTCAAAAAACACACATCCGTCAGACCCATCAGGGAATCCTACAAAGAATCTCTTCAGGTGCCTCACGCAAAAACCATTCATCATAAGTCTCTCAGTGCCAGAGCATTCTCAACCGCAGGTCCACCATTATGGAACTCCATCCCAGCGGACCTGAGACAAGAACCCTGCCTTCCAACATTTAGAAAAAGCCTGAAAACTTGGCTTTTTAAAAAAGCCTTTCCAATCCCTGACTGAGACCTACACCAGACATCTCAACCACACTATCCAATCCCTGACTGAGACCTACACCCGACATCTCAATCACACTATTAAAAATGGTTTTAAATAACAAACTTTGTCATTCGCTGCCATCACCTTCACATTGTTATCATTATCATTTACTATACAAATCACATTTAATCGCCTTAATCTTGTAACCTTGTAAATAAGTTGCTGTAAGTTAAATCCCCCTCTTCTCACCTCCAACTCCCAGTATTTATTTCCCTGTTTTATTGTAACTGTCACTCTCCTTACAATCCTCTTGTTACAGTTGTTTGAGTTATCTCTTATCTTGCACACTTTGTTAAATGTAAACCGGTTTGATGTGATCCATGTCATGAAAGCCGGTATAGTAAAAATAATAAATAAATAAATAAACAAATACATACATGATGCAACAATGAATACAATGAGAAATGTCATGCTACATCAACTTTGAATTCTTTTCACTTTGGATTCATTAAGCATATAAAATTCATTTCTGACCCATGATTATTCTACTGGTGTAAAAAGTTATGCTGAATAGCATTCACATCTACGCCTATGTATGAGGTCTACTTAATGATACAAAAAACCGTAATTCACGGTGATTTGTTTTGTTGATAATCTGTGGTACTTTAGCCTTATTATTACGAGCAATTTAAATATGTCATCTTTGGGAATGTGCATTTCTTATATTTTTGTATTTTGCTCTTTCTTAAATATTCCACTGTTCAGAAATTTTAGTTTCTCAGGCTTTCTATTTTGGTTTTATCTGCATGTTTCAGTTTCTAATTTATAGTCTCTTATTTCTATATTAGGTAAGGGTCGGTCTCAGTTTTGCCTGTTTGTGACAGAAATGCAGTATTTCTAGCATATAGTTTCTCTGTAGTAGTAGTCCAGCTTGTTCTGTTATTCCAGTAGGTGATGTATTAATGTTCTAGGGCCTGGTGTAGTATTTGCATTGCTGCTTTTTCATAAGGTTGCTGTTATTTGAATGCTGAGAGTCAGTGCTGTGACTGTATGGCAAGGTTCTAGATGCCTCTTTCTTTGCAAGAGTTTGTGTTACTTCACAAACTAGCAGTGGAGGGATATTTTTTGCTGAGGTGACACCAGAATTTGAAAAAAAACTTTTCATATTAGTTGTAATGTGAATTGCCCTAGCTCTGTGCTGCACCTGTTCTGATGATTAATTATATTTTATTGTAGTTATGAAGATTTCTGGTTTTCTGCAAAGATGGTTCATGAAAGAATACATTAATTTTTGTTTTATTACATGATTGGATCTGATTGTTTTCTATACTTGTGCATTTATAAACTGCAATAAATATAAAATAAATTCTGATTAATAAGGAATTTTTAATGCTTGAAATAATTGAAGTAAATTATTTAAAGTTTCATACATGATGTATAATGGCTGTTGCAAATTACTTAGAAAGCCATTCTAGGGTGCAATATATGGCATTATTTATCAGTAAGAAAACAACTAGTAGTCGTGCATGCCTACAGCCCACCAATGTTAACCTTGTGCCTACCCAAAAAAATCAATTCTGGCTACGCCACTGCCTCAAACCTTACTCCCCCCCCCCCATGCCCACCCCAACCTCACAACAAAGGAGAAACGTCACAATTAACCTCTAGACATGCCTGCGTACCTCAATAAGCCCCACCCTGCCTCCCATGTACAGACTCCCCCCCCTCTGTAAATAACTAGCGATGCCTACCTCCCTATATAACCATAGTTATTGACCTGCTGAGCTGTTGAATCAAAACGCTATGTTAAGCCGTTTGAATCAATTCCGTTTCAATGTTCACCACTGCTAAAAGGCAATTGTACTAACTGTTGACTTGCAAAATATAACTGTACTAACTGTTGAGCTGTTTGACTCAATTCCGTTTCAATGTTCACCACTGCTAAAATGTAATTATACTAACTGTTGATTTGCTAAATGTAATTGTAGTAACTGTTGATTTGCCTCCTCCATGTAAAATAGTAAGACACACTCGTCCTAATATTTCTCCACCTCAACATGTAAACCGATGTGATGTACCCCAACGAATGTCAGTATACAAAAGCAAATAAATAAAATAAATAAAATGTGCTCTTCCAGTGTGATTGGTGCCAATGTTTTAAAATTGCCCCACCAGGATATTAGTAATATCAGTGTCCTGTGTTTTTACAGGAAGATCTGGAGGAGGTAGGATGATTGTGATTCTTGAATTTAATTGGACTCCATGGCCTGTGCCCCAAGTCATTTAAATACCTAGCAATGCCTCTGCCTTCACCCCCTAGTTCCCTATCTCACCCCAAATGTTCCTCCAAGCATCATCCCATACCTCTCCTGCACCTTCTTACCGTCTCCCATTTCTTCTCCCATATCCTCTCCCTCCAGCTCCAGATTTCTCACCTCTTCCTTTCTCCTTCCCACAATCTTTCTCTCACTGGTTCCTTTACTCATTGGCTTGACCCATGGGCTGCACTGACTTCCTGGACCACAGGGTCACACCAACTGTTTTACTTGTCTGCAGCCCGGGGACTGTACTGCTGTCTTTATTGGAGGCCAGCTTCCTCAATCGACATCAGCTTCCTAGATTTATCAGATCTTTCTGTTATTAGCAGTACTGGAGCCAAATTGGATCCTCTGCTCATCTGTGGTCCTGCAATGGCTGCTTCCTCACTGACTCAGAGGAACTACAGTACTGCTATCTCTGTGGTAGCCCGCCAGAACTACAGCAACCAGCTCAGAACAAGGGATGCAAGCCCCTCTATACATATTCTTTCCAAGTAATATCAGGCGAGGATATGAAAGAGAGCAGAGAGCCTGTTACAACCGTTGCTGCCCGACGGCTTCACTCCGCCTACCTTTCTTTTTCTGCGACTCCTCCTGCTCCATGTGGATGTCTGACTGCCATGGCGTCTGCCTGCCATCCCCTCCTGCGTTCCCGGACCGGCTTGGGCGCTGCCTTCCGCCATGCTCCTCCTACCATGCTCCTCCCGCGTGGCCCCCATTCTTATTTCCTCTATGGTGCGAACCTCAGGGGCGTCCCCCTGTGATGACGTCACGTTGCCCGGATATTTAAGCCTACATTTGTTGGCTAGCCTTTGAGTTAGCATGGGGGAATTCTACGGATGGGATTCGCTCTCCGTACCCAGCTACTCTGCCTCCAACTCCTATTTGGACTCTTAGCTGTTACCGAGGTACCCGCTCCTCGGGGGCCTCTCTGCTTCTTTCAGGTCGTGACCAGGAACCGGTACTCGCTCCTCGAGGGCCCATGTTCCCTGAACCGCTGCCTGTGTCCATCTCCTCTTCTACTTGGAAGAATTCGCTACAGACACCATCTATGAGTACAGCTACCATTTCCTCCTCAGAGCTGATTACCTGGAACCAGGTACTCATTCCTTGCTGTCTCACTGCCTCCATTCCAGCACCTGTGCCACCTTCCATGGAGAACTACTGTGTGAGTACGTGTCTACGAGTCTCTCTGCCCAGGGATCTGGTACTCGCTCCTCGAGGGCCAACTCTTCCTATCTCTGGGCTTCTCTACACTGGGGACTCTGTGCATATCTTTGTGTACTCATTTTCTTAGTTCTTCTCCCTACAGCACTGCTACCAGAGAAACCGCTGTTCCAGCATCCTGAGGAATACTAGCCCAGCCGGGCTCCATCTTCTACTCACTACCGCCACCTCTGGTGGTTCCATAAACTGTGCAATAAAAGATATAATCTGTGTTTGTGTGTCCAGAGCTGAGCCTGACCTGTGGCCCCTCACAGGACTTCCCCCTGTGGGCGTGGTCAGCTGCCACAATGTCCAAGGGTCCACCCAAACTCTACAAAACATAACAGATTGCTAACCCAATGGATCTGGCACAGCTCAATGCCCTGCTGGCCGTACCGGGCCTGGCCTGGCGCACTGCTGAACAACAAGACGCACTGGAGAAACTCACTTCTGCGTACCATCAGCTACAAGCACAAAAGAATCAAAGCACTACTTCCTATAATGGTCAGTTACCAGAAGTAATTTATTTTTTTTTTTTATTATAGTTAAATTTTATTGGCAATCTCAACAGTAACATAGCCATAAAGACATACAAATGAAACATTCCATAAAACATTTATAACCATTGGCTCGCCATGCTTTTCCATTCCCCCCCCCCCTTCCCCCCCCCCTCCCTCTTCCCACCCCCCTAATCTTTTTCCGTAATTTATAGCTGATCCTGGTTATGAGAGTCAATTAATGTTCAGTCTGCAGTTCGCCAATTCCTAACCTTGAAGATTCTTTAAATCCAAGAATGACATTCATGCCAAGGCAAAACACCCCTTGTGGACTTTCTATGCCCAGGCATTCTCCCGCCTCTCAATGTACGTTGTACCAGTGTAAAAAGGGCTCCCAAATGGAAACATGTTTTGCTTCTGTGTCCTGCTGTTGAGCTCTTAGATAGTACCACGAATGCATAAGCCACAACCGCTTTATAACAGTCTCCTCTGCTGGTGGTCTATCCTGTCGCCAGTGTGCCGCCACTTCCTGTCGGGCCGCACTGAGCACATGGTGCACCAGAGTCCTCATCTTTTTTGGCCACCGCTCCGGGAAATCCGACAGTAGAAAAGTCTCCGGATTAAAGGACACCTGAATATGTACCATTTGTGAAATCATCTGCCGTATCCATTGCCAAAGTGGCACTAACTTGGTACATTCCCACCAAATATGCAGATATGTACCTGTCTGTGTACAGTTCCTCCAGCATTTCTCATCCTGAGATGGGTATATGGCGTGTAATTTAGCTGGCGTCAGGTACCACCTGGACAGCAATTTATAATTGGTTTCCATAATACTAGCGGAGATAACTCCTTGGGTTGCTTGCTGAAAGCAGCTGTTCCAGCGTGCCTGCGTCCATTGTGATTGCAAATCCTTTGCCCATGCCTGCTGAAAACGGTGTGGGGTCAAGTCCCACTCAGACAACCACACATAAAGATTTGAAATGGTACCTTTCAACTCATCTGTGTGGCAACACAAACCTTCAAAAGCTGAACTCTGTCTGCTCACATTCTCTTTAATGTAGGGATCTTGAAGACAATGTCTTAACTGCAGATAGTGGAAATACTCCCTACCAGAAGTAATTTTAAAAACAATTGTACCTCTGGCTGCTCCAGTTCGTTTCTCTGGTGAGATTCAAAGGGCTAGAGGTTTTCTAAATCAATGCTGCATGCATTTCGCCTTACAGCCTTCTCACTTCCCCATGGCCTACGCCAAGACTACATGCATTCTATATTATCTCGATGGAAGGGCCTTGTCTTGGACTTCGATGTTGTGGGAACGTAAGGATCCAATTTTGCAGGATATTGACGGATTTCTGGATTTGTTTAAGTCCGTCTTTGACGATCCTGCTCGAGTGACCGTTGCTGGTTCTACCCTGGTGGACCTGAAGCAAGGCAACCGACCACTGGCTGATTTTGCAATAGAGTTCAAAACTCTCGCTGCGGAACTGTGCTGGGATTCCAAATGTCTGAAAACCCTCTTCTTTAGAGGTCTGGATACTCGCTTGAAAGATGAGCTGGCTGCTCGCGAGACACCTGACTCACTGGATGAACTAGTGGCTTTGGCTACTAGAATCAACCACCGGCTCCATGATAAGGGGAAAGAGCTCAAGCCTACCACTAGACCGGTTCAGAAGGAGGTTCGTGCTAAACCTGCACTCCAGACAATTCCAGCAATACCAGTCGCCAGTGGAGAAGAACCGATGCAACTTGGTCACGGTCATTTGACTTCAAAAGAGAGAAGACTTCGGAAGAGGCATGGCCTGTGTATGTACTGTGGACAGACTGGTCACGATGTCCCAACATGCCCAATTCGTCTGAGAAACGGACAGGCCTAAGTCCTGCAGGAGGACTGTTCTTAGGCCTTACCATGACCTCTCCTCCGCTCTCTCTCCCAGTCTCCCTGACCTGTGGACCGTCCAAAGTTCAAACTCTTGCCCTGGTGGATTCAGGGGCAGGAGGCAACTTTATACTTTGACGCCTAGTGGAACACTTGAGGATTCCCCTCATCACTTTGGAAGTTCCACTGCTCTTGTCCTCAATCCATGGAGAGCCTTTGCCAGGTGATGTAACCTGGTGAACCAAACCGGTAACCCTTCGCACCGGAGCCCTCCATAGAGAATCGATTTCCTTCTTTGTGTTGGAGAAGGCTATGCACCCTATCGTTCTGGGGTTACCCTGGTTGCAGTTGCACCAGCCTCAATTCGACTGGGCCACCTTGGAACTTTCCCGCTGGGGCCCAGGTTGTCACGGCAAGTGCCTTAAGGAGGTGTCTTCTGTCCTCTGCATGCCTACGACTCCAGTGATGACAGGACTGCCGCCTCAATACGCATTATTCAGTGATGTATTCTCCTTCGTGGGGAAGAAGGACGGTATCTTGCGTCCTTGTATCAACTGTCAAGGTCTGAATGAGATCACGATCAAAGACCAATATCCCCTGCCTTCAATCTCAGAGCTGTTTGACCGGCTTCACGGTGCCAAAATATTTTCAAAACTTGACCTGAAGGGGGCCTACAATTTAATTCGCATTCATGACATCTTGCGGGAGCCATTGTACAAGAGTGTCGTGGTATACCTAGATGATATCTTGATATTCTCGCAGGATTTTTCCACTCATCTAGAAGACGTCAAACAAGTACTACAAAAACTACAAGAACATGCCAAGCTATCCAAGTGCGAATTCCATAAGGACTCTGTGCCTTTTCTTGGCTACATTGTTTCTAAAGATGGCTTCCAGATGGATCCCCAAAAACTCGAGAGTATTAAAAATTGGTCCCAGCCTACCAGCCTGAAGGCTCTGAGACGGTTTTTGGGGTTCACCAATTATTATAGAAGCTTTATAAAGAACTACTCTTCTTAACTGTGCCCTTAATTGCCATGACCCGCAAGGGGGCCAATGCTTCTAAATGGTCTGCGGAGGCCATTTCCGCGTTCGAGAACTTAAAGATTGCCTTTTCCACCGAATCCTGCCTACGTCATCTGGACCCCAACAAGCCATTCATCATAGAGGTCGATGCCTCTGACATTGGTGTGGGGGCTGTATTGAGCCAAACCGGAGACTCTAAAGCATTACGTCCCTGCTCTTTCTTCTCGCTATGTTTCTCTCCAGCAGAGAAGAGCTATGGGCTCGGCGATAAAGAGCTCCTGGCTATTAAATTGGCATTTGAGGAATGGCAGCCTTGGCTTGAAGGCGGTCAACATCAAATTACCGTGTTTACGGATCATAAAAATCTAGAGTATCTCCGCCAGGCACAACGTCTTAACCATAGACAAGCCAGATGGTCCTTATTTTTTAACTGTTTTGACTTTGTGCTCAAATATCGCCCCGGAGACAAGAATACCAGAGCTGATGCCTTGTCACGCTCCTTTCTCTCAGAAGATGTTCCCAAAGAACCTCAGCACATAATCGACCCGAAGAAAGTCATCTTGGGAGCTACCCATTCTGTACCCGCTGGTAAAATCATCATGCCTAAACATCTCAGGAAGAAAGTGCTCTATTGGGCTCACAATTCCAAGCTGGCTGGCCATCCTGGTCAACACCATACCTTGCTGAAGCTCCAGAAGTATTATTGGTGGCCAACGATCAAAGAGGATACATTCTCCTATGTGGCATCTTGTGCCATCTGTGCCAAGCATAAACCTACTTCTGGCCAACCGTGGGGATTGCTGCAACCACTTCCAGCTCCAGAGCAGCCGTGGACGCATATCGCTACTGATTTTGTAGTTGATCTTCCTCCTTCTGGAGGTATGAATACCATCTGGGTTACAGTCGACCGTTTCAGCAAGATGGCCCACTTCGTGGCGCTGCCTGGCTTACCTTCAGCCTTGGAGCTTGCAAAGCTCTTCATAACACACATCTTTCACCTTCACGGTCTACCAAAGCACATAGTATCGGACCGAAGATCACAGTTCACGGAAAGATTATGGATGGCCTTGTGCAAAATTTTCGACATTTTATTTTATTTTATTTATTTATTTAAGGTTTCTTATATACCGAGGCACGTTTGAAAAACATCACCTCGGTTCACAATATAACATAACTTAGCAACCAGCTTTACAATATTAACATTAACAGGGAGAGGGTTAACAGGGGCAGGAGATGATAATACAGGAATTATATACAGGAATTATATACATATGTACATGTTAGTTTTAACAAGTGAGTTAAACAAGGCAGTGAAGATAATTAGCAGGGGAAAGTAATAGATGTAATAGATGTAATAGACATCTCTCTAGACTACTCATCAGCCTATCATCCTCAATCAAATGGCCAAACAGAACGGATGAATAGGACCCTGAAACAGTTCATTCGGGTCTATGTGAGCTCCCGTCAGAATATCTGGGCCGAACTGTTACCGTGGGCTGAATTCGCCATTAACTCTCATCCAGCAACTTCCACTGGATCAACACCTTTTGAAGTGGTATATGGACGTTCACCATCACCGCCACTTCCACTGAAGCTCTCAGTGACGGCCCCAGCAGCTCAATCCACTGCTGATGATATCTATCAATTATAGATTCAGACGAAAGAAATGCTACTCAAAGCGAGTGATTGAGCCAAAAGATGTTATGACGTTCACCATTCCAAAGCTCCTATCTTTGAACATCGAGACAAAGTCTGGCTTTCCACTAAGCACCTTAGACTGAAGTTACCCTCCACTCGATTTGCTCCTCGTTACGTTGGACCATTTCCATTCCTCCGATGTCTTGGCAACCTCACTTACAGTCTGAAGCTACCGCCTGGATTGAATATCCACAACGCATTTCATGTTTCACTTCTGAAACCACTCATTCTCAGTGAATTCTCTTCCAAGACTCAGGAACCATCACCCATCAATGCAGAAGACGACCTAGAACTCAAGGTCGAAGCCATTCTGGATGTCTGAAGACAAGGCAAGACTTGGGAATACCTTCTTTCATGGGAAGGTTTCAGCCCCGAAGAAAATTCTTGGGAGACTCTGGCAAATATCCTTGACAAAGAGATGCTCCATCAGTTCCATCTCTTGTATTCTTGGAAACCAAAACCTGGTACCCACAGAGGAGACTGCCCTTTGAAGGGGAGTACTGTTGCCACCGTCAGGCAGTGACCGTCAGGCAGTGACCATCAGGCAGTGACCGTCACTGCCTGACGGATTCACTCCACCTACCTTTCTTTTTCTGCTACTCCTCCTGCTCCATGTGGACGTTTGGCTTCCGTGGCGTCTGCCTGCTGTCCCCTCCTGCGTTCCCAGACTGGCTTGGGCACTGCCTCCTGCCATGCTCCTCAGGTACCTTAGGGCGCGCGCGACGCGCGGCCCTCATTCTTATTTCCTGTATGGTGCGATGACGTTACGCTTCCCGAATATTTAAGCCTACATTTGTTTGCTAGCCTTTGAGTTAGCAAGGGGGAATTCTACGGATGGGATTCGCTCTCCGTACCCAGCTACTCTGCCTCCATCTCCTATTTGGACTCTTAGCTGTTACTGAGGTACCCGCTCCTCGGGGGCCGCTCTGCTTCTTTCAGGTCGCGACCAGGAACCGGTACTCGCACCTCGAGGGCCCATGTTCCCTGAACCGCTGCCTGTGTCCATCTCCTCTTCTACTTGGAAGAATTCGCTACAGACACCATCTGTGAGTACAGCTACATCTCCTCAGAGCTGATTCCCTGGAACCAGGTACTCGCTCCTTGAGGGCCTGCCTCTGTTCCAGCACCAGTGCCACCTTCCACGGAGAACTACTGTGTGAGTACGTGCCTACGAGTCTCTCTGCCCAGGGATCTGGTACTCGCTCCTCAAGGGCCAACTCTTCCTATCTCAGTGCTTCTCTACACTGGGGACTCTGTGCATATCTTTGTGTACTCATTTTCTTAGATTTTCTCCCTACAGAACTGCTACCGGAGAAACCAATGTTGCAGCGTCCTAAGGAATACTAGCCCAGCCGGGCTCCATCTTCTACTCACTTCCGCCACCTCTGGTGGTTCCATAAACTGTCCAATAAAAGATATAATCTGTGTTTGTGTGTCCAGAGCTGAGCCTGACCTGTGGCCCCTCACGGGACTTCCCCCTGTGGGCGTGGTCAGCTGCCACAATGTCCAAGGGTCCACCCAAACTCTACAAAACATAACAGAGCCACATCAGGCACATATTTATAATGGACTTCTCTTACAGTGGTAGGCTCTGTACCACATCTCAGGATACACTTTCAGGTGTTGAAGCTCTTCCTTCAGTTTCTGGACACTAAGCATACAATCTGTACAGTCTAGGGAAAAGCCAGAGAGTTTGCAATCTTAAGAACAAAGAAACTGCAGGGTTCCTACAAGTGATTTACTTGTACCTTTAATACATAGGACCCTATTTTTAGAAGGGATTTATGCCCGTCCCTATTATGGCAACATTTTTTTTAAAAATAGAAGCCATGCACTGTTTGCAGAATACAAACCACTGCACCAAAGAGCCAGTGATGTCACTTAATGTTTATACAATGCAAATGCTTTCCATTAACCTATGTTGCTAATGTTGAAAATGATGATTTTATTTATGTATTTATTTTACAGAATCATTCACAAGAACAATGCGGTTTGTCCTCTGTCTCTGTCTATGCATTTTGATGCTCCATGCTGTGGTCCATGGGGATCATCATAAAGACCATGATGATGATGACCACCACCACCACCACCACCACCACCACCACAAGGATTCAGAAAAGCATGACCACAAAAATGTCACCTGTCACAAAATAGCCCCAAGCAATGCTGACTTTGCATTTGATTTTTATCATCAGGTTACTTCACCTGGAGCTTCCACTAACGTGTTCTTCTCTCCTCTGAGCATCTCCACCTCTCTGGCCATGCTCTCCCTAGGTGCCCAGACTGAAACATTAAACCAGATTATTGAAGGATTAAGACTGAACCACACTGATCTCCCAAAAGAAGAGATACCCAGGGCATTTCAACATCTGATCCACATGTTGAACAAGCCTGACAGCAAGCTTCAGGTGAACACAGGAAATGCTGTTTTCATTCAAAAAGATTTCAAAGTCCTAGACAAGTTTTCAGGTGACATGAAACATTATTATGAGGCGACATCATTTGCTACTGACTTCAAGAATACATCTGAAGCTGTAAAGCAGGTCAATGATTATGTAGAGGAAAAAACACATGGAAAGATTGTTGACTTCTTAACGACTATTGATGAGGAAACTTTAATGCTTCTTCTTAACTGCATATATTTTAGAGGTAAGACATATCATGCAGCCAGATGAAAATAGTTACAAGAATTTTCATCTGGTAGCTGACTAAAATAACTGGTTGTGAGCTCAGAAAGAGAAAAAAATAATTCTGTATTGTGCAATAGTTTAATACATTTGTAATGATCGCTTGAAGTACTTATCCCTATGACTTGAACAAGATCCTCCCTAGCAGTACTCTGAATAGAGAGAAACTTCAAGACCTCCCCTACTGTGATTGCTTTTAATTCCTGTGCTGCTAGTGTGTGCTTATCCAGTACAGCCTCTACGATCCATTACATAATGCTCACCTGACTAGAAACTCACATGAGTAGTACATTTGTGATAATACCCGCTCCCTAGGGCCAGCGCGTCCAGTAGACAAAACTAGGCAGTCGCCTAGGGCACCAACCAGTACAGGATGTCAAAGAGAGCCATAAGGGGCCACAAGTGGAGCCCATCCCGATCCCGGCAGAGAGGAATAAAGACTCGGCGGGCCGCAAGCAAAGCCCATCTTGTTTGCGGCCAAGAGAAGTAGACTTGGCAGACCCTACGCTGTGTGTATGAGATAGAGAGAGGGAGCCTGTGTGAGGTAGTGAGAGTGCATTTGTGGTGTGGAAAGGGAACCTGTGTATGGGTGTGTGCGCCAGAGAGGGAGGGAACTTGTGTGAAGCGGGGTGTGTGTGTGTGTGTGTGTGTGTGTATGCTCATAATATTTGATGTGTGTGCTGTTTTTCAGTTTTACTTTTAGAGCTGGAACATTTTTATTAATTTGAGTTTTTAATTATTGACTGTCCCTATTTGTCTGCTATTTTGATATATTCCTTTTACTAGTATGGTTTTATTATTACTGACGTTTTATATTTCTTCATTTTATTGTTGCATAATTTTTACTTGTGTGTTTGGGCCTGGGAGGTCGGGGCTGTGGCCTGGACTTCGGGGGGAGGGGGGGGGGGGCTCAAGGCAGAAGGTTCGCCTAGGATGCCTAATGCTCTTTTGTTAATTCAAGAGCAAGTCCATAAATTCCTGCCTGCAACACTGGGATCTGTTGGTGCAATTGCCTCATTGCCAGGGCAGAAAACAACTTAGAGTAACAGCACATTGTCCGAGGGCAACAGTTACAACCATCTTGCCCTTTCCATCACTGCACTTCCCAAAGTCTGAGCATGCTGCTGTCTACCGGTCTTGCTTTGATGCACCTTGAAAGCAAGATGTACATCCTACTAGGTACTATGCACAATTTCAGAAAAACACACAGCAAGCAGTGAAGGTCCCTGTGTACACCCTTCAATTAAAAATAATACTTGTTAGGTATAGGTTTTTTACTTAAAAACAAAAAATAATCAGTATTCTGCTCCCCTACAACTTTGATTGCAGTCATGGTCCATGGAGTGCTCTTTGGGACATCCTACTAGCCCATATACACCCGTCTGATCACATGAATATGAGGTCATTTGTGACCGTCTTGGTAATGGGTTTGTCCCTAGGAGATGCAGGCCTATCGTTTATATAGTAAATTTTTTCATTGATACAAGGTGGGTGTTATCAGTTCTTGTGCATTGTTATGAAACATAGAGGGTACAGGTAGCCTTCTTCTAAAATGACAGCACAGACCAGGCAACAAGTAATGGGGCCAGGATTCAAAGGCTTTGTCTAGCTAAATTTTGGAGTTCGGCTGACAAGAGCCAAGATTTAAATGTTTCCCCACTCTAATAGATAAATTTTGTGTGCAGAGCTCATTGTGCACATAAAATTTATCCCGATAAAAAGAGGTGGTGCTGGAGGCATTCCAGGGCTGGGGGTTAAAGTTTTGCCAGTGTGCAAAGATAATTTGGCTATAGTTACTGAATAAGTCTAGTAGACAAAATAAATGCTGTAAAGTTGTGCGCATAACTTAATCCGGATATATTCAGCAGCAGATTTATCTGGTAAGTCCAGCTGAATATTCAGATTACACGCACAACTGAACCTGGATAACTTACCTGCCTGCTGGCTCTCTGAATATCGATGTCAATCCACAATCAAAATGAAATTAATACTTTTAATGAGTTTTTGATACCCAAAATTCCCAAATGTATGCAGTTACAGATGAATTATATGTTTTCAATACTGCAAATTTTTAGAACACTGAATTATCTTTCTCCCCTTCTTTTTCTCCTCTTTCTTAAGGCGAATGGGAAAAACCGTTTAGCGTTAATGACACAAAGATAGGAGATTTCCACGTAGATGAGAACACAGTTGTACAAGTTCCTATGATGTTCCGAAGTGGCATGTATTACAAAGCTCATGATGAAGAACTGGGTTGCACTATAGTGCGCTTGCCTTACAAAGGAGATGCTTCAGCATTTGTGATTTTGCCTGATGAAGGAAAACTGAAGCAGGTGGAAGATGCTTTGTCAAGGTCAACAATGAAGAAATGGATGTCAAAATTGCGCTACGGGTAAAACTAATACTGTTGTAGTTGTTTAAAGTTTGCAGAGAATCAAAATTTAGGATTAGGCCTTAAACATAGGTCTTTATACAAGACACAAATCTTGGCTTCACAAATAGAGGACCTCGCTCATTCTTATGAGAGCAATTTTCAAAACCAGTTATGTGGGCAAAAAGCATTTTACTCATGTAAATCATCCGGCTGAAACTGTCCTCTCTCAATGTGGGTTAAGTACTTTGGCCACCTTGTGAGAAGACGTTCCTGGGTGGAGTGTTTAAGGCAGGGATGGCCATCTCCAGTCCTTAAGACCCACAAACAGGCCTGGCCTTCTGGATACCTATATGAATATGCATGAGATACAATGAAGGCACTGCTCTCTCTCTCTCTCTCTCACTCTATATATACATACATATTTCTGTATACAGAATCATTTCAAGACTGCACACATTTTCAGTTTCACTCATTAACCCCGTATCAATCATGAAGATACACAACTCATTCAGTTTTACTAGAATGGAATGGATTTGTTTATTCACCAAAGCAGATATATATAATGGTTCACAAATTCATGCAATTGAGTTCATTTGCAATGTATAAAGTGTGTGCACTTTTAATAGAAGCTTTAAGTCCTTGCACAACAAACAGCCAAAATCCCAACTCTCTTGTCCTCCTCTGCTGCTGATGAAAAGCATGAAATGGTTGGAGAAGTAGTTCCTGTTGCTTGTGCAGATAAGCCCTTTAGGAAATCCACAATCCAGTAGCTGACAGCAGAAGAAATCCTCCTGCCCCACTGGCAGTAGATAACCCAAAGTCCTCACAATGCATTAATCCTTAATTGCAAGCAAATAATCATTTTTAGGCATTGAATCAGAGCAGACTACCGTCTGTCTTGGGCTAACAGGATCAGCATTCTGTCTGCACGTGCTCAGTGCAAGCCTGGAATTCTTCTGCTCTTAAAGAGATAGCACTCAGGGGCCGATGCAATATTTTGGCGGAGAAAGCGGGCGCTCAACAGACAGCGGCCACTTTGTTAATGCGCCGCCAGGCGCCCCCAATGGGGGCGCCATGCAATATTTAAATTAGGGGGTCGCATTAGCAAGGAGGCGTTAGGGCGCTTGAGCGCCTCTAGTGCCTCCTTGCTAAGGAGAGCCCAAGTGCGTGGCCCTCCACTGGTTAGGAAAACCGACGCCAATATACTCGGCGTCGGGTTTCCTAAACACCGCACAGCTAGGGGGTTGAGGAACGGACACTTCTCAATTGAGCGTCTGTTTCCTGCACCCGACTGCTGGCATTTTTTGTTTACTTTTTTTTTTTTAGTTAAATTACTTTACTTTTTCCTTTTACTTAATATCGCAACAATATTACCGTATTTTCCGGCGTATAAGACGAGTTTTTTAACCCCTGAAAATCTTCTCAAAAGTCGGGGGTCGTCTTATATGCCGGATGTCGTCTTATAGGGCGTATATTTGCCGGTGTATAGGACGCACTTTTTTCCCCTGAAAATAAGGAGTGTGTCCTATGCGCCGGTAATCCAAATTTACAGTGTGTGGTGGATTCCCCGCGCCCTCGCTCCCCGAGTCACTCACCCTCACCTCCGGACGCCGTAGAAATTGATTCTCTGCACCCTCGCTCCTCGAATCACTCCCCCCGGATCCTGTAAAATGTTCATTCTCCGCTCCCCGATTGGCCGGTGCTTCGGCAAGCCCCTTTTGCCCAGCACCGGCCAATCGGGCACCGTGCCTTCACTCGAGTCACTCCATCCCCCCCATACTGTTGGTGATATTCCTGGTGTCCGATTCAAGGTTGTAAAAGTAGCCAATGTTTCCCTGTTAGCCTTGTATAAAGGCAAGAAGGAGAGACCAAGATCATAAACGGTGAACAGAATGTTAATAAAATTCTTCCTTTGACTAAAAAAAAAAACAAAAAAGTTCATTCTCCGCTCCCTCGCTCCCCGATTGACTGGTGCTGGGCAAAAGGGGCTTGCCAAAGCAAGCCTCTTTTGCCCAGCACTGACCAATCGGGCAGCGCGCCTTCACTCCTCGAGTCACTCCCTCCCCTCACCGGATGCAGTAAAAAAGTTCATTCTGTGCTCCCTCGCTCCCCGATTGGCCGGTGCTGGGCAAAAGGGACTTGCCGAAGCAAGCCCCTTTTGCCCAGCACCGGCCAATCGGGCAGCGCGCCCTCACTCCTCGAATCACTCCCCCCGGATCCTGTAAAATGTTCATTCTCCGCTCCCCGATTGGCCGGTGCTTCGGCAAGCCCCTTTTGCCCAGCACCGGCCAATCGGGCAGCGCGCCCTCACTCCTCGAGTCACTCCCTCCTGCTGTAAATGTTGGAATGCGTTGGAAGAGGGGTAGTCTTATATGGCGAATATATCCCAAACTCTATATTTTAACTGGAAAAGTTGGGGGTCGACTTATACGCCCAGTCGTCTTATACGCCGGAAAATACGGTAAGTAGGAGGCACTACAGAAAAGCAATTTTTTCTGCTTTTCTGTACTGGTTTAAGGAGCCCTCAGCAATTAACACCAGCTCTAGGCAGTCGTTAATTTCTGATCACTGTGGGGTAGATTTTAAAAGAAGCGCGATCAGCCTACTTTTGCTTGCGCATCAGACTCAAGCAAAAGTACGCTGGATTTTAGTAGATACGCGCGGAGCCGCGCGTATCCACTAAAATCCTGGATCGGCGCGCGCAAGGCTATCGATTTTGTATAGCCTGCGCGCGCCGAGCCGCGCTGCCTCCCCCCGTTCCCTCCAAGGCCGCTCCGAAATCGGAGCGGCCTTGGAGGGAACTTTCCTTTGCCCTCCCCTCACCTTCCCCTCCCTTCCCCTACCTAACCCACCCGCCCGGCCCTGTCTACACCCCCCCCTTACCTTTGTCGGGGGATTTACGCCTCCCGGAGGGAGACGTAAATCCCCGCGCGCCAGCGGGCCTGCTGCGCGCCGGGCCGCGACCTGGGGGCGGGTACGGAGGGCGCGGCCACGCCCCCGGGCCGTAGCCACGCCCCGTACCCGCCCCCAAAACGCTGCCGACACGCCCCCGGAACGCCGCGACGACCGGGCCCGCCCCCCGACACGCCCCCCTCCGAGAACCCCGGGACTTACGCGAGTCCCGGGGCTCTGCGCGCGCCGGGAGGCCTATGTAAAATAGGCTTCCCGGCGCGCAGGGCCCTGCTCGCCTAAATCCGCCCGGTTTTGGGCGGATTTAGGCGAGCAGGGCTCTGAAAATCTACCCCTAAATGTGCAACCTAGACACACTTTTTTTTTTTTTTTTGCATTGCGAGTGAATGCTAATAGCCTCAATCACATGCATTTGCATGTCATTAGCGCTATTAGATTCACTCCGAGTTTGATGTGTGTTGTAGAGGTGCTAATCCCCTTATTGCATAAGAGGATTAATTAGTGCCTATACAACCCGAATCCAATGCGGGTTATACAGTACAATCGCTTGACGTGCACTATATTGCATCGGCCCCTCAATTTGCAACCCTGTAAGGTCACAAGTAACGCATCTGATATGTTTTCATTACCTTTTACTAAAGGTGAGTTACACATGCTCATCTGTCTCGGGGTCCATATTCAGCCGCTGTGTGGCTGTGGTAGTTAGCCAGGCTAACTGGCAGAGTATATTCAGTGACGCGGTTGCACCACTGAATATTCTCAGCTATCTTAAAGTTATGTATAACTGGCGAACTCTGCTTACCAGAGTTAGGCACAGAACGTAAGCAGCTAACTCTGCTCCTCCCGGAAATGCCTCCCGCCCACCCCCAGCTTATTCGGCTAGAATTAACCTGCATACGGCTTTCAATATGGCCGAGTAGCCATTTAGTTGGATAACTTTTCAGTTATCCGACCAAATGACTTTTTAATATTGACCTCCTTATGCATGTTCATTGTGGATATCCTGTTTGTGGCTCTTGAGGAATGGAGATGAACACCCTGGTGTAGATCTTTGGAAGAATATAAAGTGAATAGATGACATTTTTAATTGAAAAATTATCTGCAGAGCAAAGCAGGTGCCAGAGCAAGTTTCATAGGTAAAGGACAGGCATGCTTTCACTTTTAAACTTGGAGCAAAATCTGCACGTAAAACCTACCCAAAGACTATCCCAAAACACAGCAAGTTCAATATCTATACAGCCCTTGAAAACTGTTTGAGCTATTTGGATACATTTAGTCCCCTAAGGCAGGTAAATTTAACCACTGATATTCTGGGCAGTCCATGGGATAAGGTTACGAAGGATGGAAAAGTGAGGTGGCTAGCATGATTTTCACTGCCTAACTTACAGGACTAAATCACAGCACTGCAGGAGCCTAAATCTGGCCAGCCAGAGCTCAGGAACCCTCCCACAAGCCATAAAGCAATATAAAAAAAAAACCCATCTCAAGCTGCAATCTCCTAAGCACTGTTCTCTCCATTATCATTTTAGTAACCTGCTGACCTGAGAGCTGTGATTCTCCCTTGCTTACCTCCCTCCCAGCACTGCATAACCATTTTTTATTAGCCTGCCCTCCTACTCTCCTTCCCAATACCCTGAGCCACAGAACTCTCTGCTTCCCATCCCTTTGGGCACCTAAGAACAATTTTCTTTTAAACTGCTAAAGTCAATACTTCTTCCTGCCACCACTGCATTTCTATGGTCTGCCCACCCCTCCACCATTGCCCCCTCTCCAAATCTTCATCTGCACCCCTCTGAAATGCACCCAGCTGAGCCAGCAGGAGACACACTCTTCCTTCCTGCTGCCTGGGCATTGCTTGTTGGAGGAACTAAAAAATGAAATTTCAGACCTATTAGTACAAATTTGTAACTTATCATTAAAATCATCCATTGAACCTGAAGACTGGAGGATAGCTAATGTAACCCCAATATTTAAAAAGGGCTCCAGGGGCGATCCGGGAAACTACAGATCGGTTAGCCTGACTTCAGTGCCAGGAAAAATAGTGGAAAGTGTTCTAAACATCAAAATCACAGAACATATAGAAAGACATGGTTTAATGGAACAAAGTCAGCATGGCTTTACCCAAGGCAAGTCTTGCCTCACAAATCTGCTTCACTTTTTTGAAGGAGTTAATAAAAATTTGGATAAAGGTGAACCGGTATATGTAGTATACTTGGATTTTCAGAAGGCGTTTGACAAAGTTCATGGGATAGGTGGCGATGTCCTTTCGTGGATTGCAAACTGGCTAAAAGACAGGAAACAGTAGGATTAAATGGACAATTTTCTCAGTTGAAGGGAGTGGGCAGTAGAGTGCCTCAGGGATCTGTTTTGGGACCCTTAGTTTTCAATATATTTATAAATGATCTGGAAAGAAATACGATGAGTGAGATAATCAAATTTGCAGATGATACAAAATTGTTCAGAGTAGTTAAATCACAAGCAGATTGTGATAAATTGCAGGAAGACCTTGTGAGACTGGAAAATTGGGCATCAAAATGACAGATGAAATTTAATGTGGATAAGTGCAAGGTGATGCATATAGGGAAAAATAACCCATGCTATAGTTACACAATGTCAGGTCCATATTAGGTGCTGCCACCCAAGAAAGAGATCTAAGCGTCATAGTGGATAACACATTGAAATCGTCGGTTCAGTGTGCTGCGGCAGTCAAAAAATGCCTCTGTATCGCTCCATGGTGAGACCGCACCTTGAATACTGTGTACAATTCTGGTCGCTGTATCTCAAAAAAGATATAATTGCGATGGAGAAGGTACAGAGAAGGGCTACAAAAATGATAAGGGGAATGGAACAGCTCCCCTATGAGGAAAGACTAAAGAGGTTAGGGCTGTTCAGACGGCTGAGGGGGGATATGATAGAGGTGTTTAAAATCATGAGCGGTCTAGAACGGGTAGATGTGAATCGGTTATTTACTCTTTCGGATAATAGAAAGACTAGGGGGCACTCCATGAAGTTAGCATGGGGCACATTTAAAATTAATCAGAGAAAATTCTTTTTTACTCAACGCACAATTAAACTCTGGAATTTGTTGCCAGAGGATGCGGTTAGTGAAGTTAGTATAGCTGTGTTTAAAAAAGGATTGGATACGTTCTTGGAGGAGAAGTCCATTACCTGCTATTAATCAAGTTGACTTAGAAAATAGCCACTGCTATTTCTAGCAACGGTAACATGGAATAGACTTAGTTTTTGGGTACTTGCCAGGTTCTTATGGCCTGGATTGGCCACTGTTGGAAACAGGATGCTGGGCTTGATGGACCCTTGGTCTGACCCAGTATGGCATGTTCTTATGTTCTTTGACAACAATTGTTGTCAGAGCCGCCAGAAATGCCGAGCCAGCAGGAAGGAAGTGTGTGTCTCCTGCTGGTTCAGCTGGGGGCCCCTTAGGGTAGGTTTTCCCCATTGAGGGGGTGCCAGTGAGGACGGAGTGTGTGGAGAAAGCAGGTCATAGAATTGGGAGGGAGGGGGATGGGCAGGGAATGTTTTTCATTATCGACCTCATAGTTTGAAAAGGCCTCGTATAATTTGTTCCCTAAAAAAGATTTCAGTAGATTTCCACTTTAATCTTTGGTTCTTCTGCTACAACAAGAGAAGGTCTCAATAATACATGTGGTCCTGTGAGCAGTTACAGATGTGGAGGCAGAATTCCACTTCTATCATTTTGAAAGTGTTGCGGGCAATGGGAGGTAAAAAGCCTTTTTCCTCTCTGTAAGTTGTCCTCGCTCCAGGATGCAGCTGAGAGTACCTATGCTGCCTCTGCCTAAATCCACCCCTGACTTCTATCTGATTTAACGCCCCCTTTTCTCTGGGGTCACCTTCAGAAACTGCACAGATGTTAAAGGAATCTGCTGCTGCTGTGGATTTAAATCAGAGTCTTCCAGGGATAGCCAGGTGGGGACCAGAAACCCAAGTTGGGACTGGCAAAAAGAACTCAATGTCCAAAACAAATGTTGGTTCCAAAAAGAGGAAATAGTTCATTGTTCAGAATCCAAATAAAATCTTCAAGTATCAGGAACAAAGTAAAATCTTTAGATTCAGTCCAAGTAGCAAATAGCAACCAATACAAACTCTACAGTAGAAACCTTCTTAGTATAAGAAAAAAACAACAATATTGCTTAGGTCTTCGAGGTAGCATCTTTTCCATCCGACAGAAAAAAATCCTTTTAAGGTCCTCACCTGGGCTTCCTCAGTAAGGACAAACAGCTCTGGATTCTTGCCTGAGTTCCCTCTGGCTGGTTCTCAGTGATCTGAAACAGCAAAGCCTCCCAGCAGCCTACACTTCTCCTGGGTAGTCAGCTTGGACTTTCACTGCTCTATCTTCTCTGCTCAAGTCTCTCTCTCTCTGCAGTGCCCGTGGAAGCACCAATTATCTTCTGCTAAACCCATTCCCTATTGGGGGAAAGAACCTCCCAGGATTACCCAACTCTATCTACACCATCCTATCACTCAAATCTTAGCTGACACACTGTCTCACTTCCCTTCCAACCCCACAAGAAACAGGAAGGATACTCTGCAAGCACAAAGCTCTCAGACCTCTCACTCAGCCTTGCAGAGCCTGAACCTTCCAGAAAACCTGCTAAGTGACCCTAGGCAGGGTTACATTGCATTTAGAGGAGGTGCTCGCTGGAGGGAGGGGGAGAATAAAGAGAACAGTACATGCATGGGCGGCGTTTTCAGATCTATATGCCTGCATTTCCAGCAAAATTCTACCCACAGAAAAATCAGGTACAAGTGTGGACTTTGTACCTGCAGCAAAGTCCAGCAGGGGAAGTGTGTGTGTGTGTGTGTGTGTGTGTGTGTGTGCTTTCACTTTCAGAACTGGTGCAAAGCTCACAGGTAGCAAGCATGCCTGGTCTTTGTTCTACTACGGATGGGGTGAAAACAGCCCCCTATGAATACATTTTCAATAACGTACCCAGCACACACACATCTGACATTGACTGATTGGTGTGGATTAACGAGGAGGAAGGAGAAGGGAGATTTCCATGTGAACGTTCTCTCTCCTTACTTTAGTCTCAGTGACGCAGCGCCTGGCCTCAGGAATCCAGTAGGGTCGCTGGCGTATCACAGCTCCAGGAGATGTAATATGTCATGTTACACCGGGTGCGTATGATCAGGCAGGTTTGAGAAGAAGTCCTTGTTTTTCTCTACTAGATGCTTCAAGTCAGTTGTCTGTGGACTGGTTAGCTGCTTTTTGAAAGGAACTTGGGCTCGGTCCACTTCAGGTCTAATCTCTGGGCCAAACTCTCCTTCCTGAGCCATGCCTCATTCCTGTGCTACCCATTTCTTCAGGAGGTTTATGTGGTAGATTTTTTTTCCATTTGTCTGGCTGAGCTATGTAGTAATTCATGGGCCCTGTTTTATCCAACACTTGATAAGATCCTTTCCAACGGGCTAACAGCTTGCTTTCTGATGAAGGAAGGAGGACAATGAAATGGCCCCCTTGCTGGAACTTTCATTGGACTGTGGGACAACTGTAAGCTTTAGTTGGGAACTCTGAACCTTTTCCAGACATAGGAGGGCTGCCTCTCTAGCCTTTTTAGGCAATCTTGTATTTTGAGTACGTAGTCCACTAGGTTCTGCCCGGGGTTCACTTCATCTTCCCAAGTCTCATGAACTATGTCCAAGATTTCTCTTGGTCTCCTTCTAAATAGTAACTCAAATGGGGAAAATCTCAAAGAGCCCTGTGGTTCTTTGCAGATTGCGAACAGCAGATAGGGTAGTAATGTGTCCCAGTTCTCATCATCTCCATCCACAAATTTCCTCAACATTTGTTTGAGCATCTGATTGAAGTGCATGACCAGGTCATTGGTTTGTGGGTGATACACTAAGGTTCACAGAATTTTTACCTTGAACAAGATGCACAGTTGTTTCATGACCTTGGAAACAAAAGGGGTACCCTGATCCATGAGGAACCCCTTGGGTAGCCAAAGTCATGAAAAAACCTCCAATAGGGCAGTTGCCACTGTTGAAGTCTTCATATTGTGTAGCGGCACTGCTTCCAGATATCTGGTAACATAGTCTAGTATGATGAGAATGCATTTATTTTCTCGAGTCAACCTCTCTAATGGCCCCACAAGTTCCATTCCTACTTTTTCAAAAGGAGTCTTGATTATAGGCATTGATATGAGAAGTGTCATCTATACTCCAGCAGGTTTTGTGAGCTGGCATGACTGGCAATACAACTGGACCTGTTTATGAAGACCCGGCCAATATAATTGTGCCATTATCTTTTCCTGGGTCTTTTCCTCCCCCATGTGACTCCCAGGAGGTGAGTATGTGCTAACTGCATCACCTGCTGACAATAGGGTTTGGAAACCAAGAGCTGTTCTATCACTTCCCCTTCCACACTTCCCTTTGTGACTCTATAAAGTAAATCCCCTTTCATCACAAAATAGGAAAGAACAGGGTCTGTAAGCTGTGTCTACCCATTGTATATTTTCCTGGGCACATTTAAAGGATTCATCCTGCCTCTAAGCCTGCCTAAAGTTTCCTGGATCACACAGAGGTTTCTACTCCAAGGGGTCTGGTAGGACATTCTGAGTGTGTGATTGTTCTCTCTCTGACTCAGAACTCTCCTCCTCGGCTACCTCTAGATTAGCAGCGTAAGTGTACTTGTCCTATCGGCATCACCTCTAGGACTTAGGAGTCTTAGAGCCTTTATGAAAAGGTCAGGGTCCTCCAATGGAAAGAGTTCTGGCAACTCCAATTCTTCATGGTTGTGGCTGGATGAACCAGTTGTAAGCTAGTTCCAGAGACACTTCAGCTTTGGGCAGTCCTGTCCAATGATCGTGGAGTAGGGTAGCCAAGGGAGTACTCCCACCTCAATCATCTCTTGGCTGGCCAGGATCTTCAGCTGCAAGCAGCTTGTTGGATATTGTCGATGGTCCCCATGAATGCATGCCAGGGTCACTACTTTTTCATAGTCAATTTGACTCGCTTCACTAAGTCTCTCTGAACCATGTTTTCACACTCAGAGTCCACTAAAGCTTGTGGTGGAATGCCATCTAGCTCGACCGAGATCATGAATGAAGAAACTCCCTAGCTAGAGACATCCACGAAGTTACAAAAGTGTGGGGTCACAGTATTACTGTCCATTGCCTCATCTTTCCTACGGGGATAGGCTTTGGTGAAATGGCCCCTTGCTCCACAACTGAAGCATGGCAGTCCGACTGAGGGCTGCAGGGGAGGTAAAAAGTCCATCTGGACCTATGCCAGTGATGGCTAACCTATGACACGCGTGTCAGAGGTGACACGCCAAGACTTTTTGCTGACACGCGCAGCGTTTTGTGGACTATCGGGAATTTTTCTTTTTTTATTGGCTGCGCAGAGCCTTTTTTTTAATCGGCTGCGCCGACCCTTTAAAACTAGTTTTTTTATTATCCCCCCAATGCCCCTGGACGCAGCGACAGGCAGATCGGCAAGGCCAAGAAAAAGATCGCGTTTAAACGCGCTGATGCTCCTCCTCCTTCCTGCCTGTGCATCCCTGGAAGTAAACGTTGCCGGAGCCGCATGGGCAGGAAGGAGGGGAAGCATCAGCGCGTGCAGAAGTGGAGCAGCACTTGCATTTACGGGCCGCCGCGAATCTCAAGTCTCAGCGGCCCGAGAAGAAGAAGAGGCCCGGTAGCAGGGCCGCTGCAGAGCCCATCTTTCGGCGACCCGCAAAGAGGAGGCCCAGAGGTGAGAGAGAGGCTGAGGGTCTGTAGAGGGTGTGTGTGTGTGTGCGTGTATGAGATGAGTTGAGAGATTGTGTGGTGAGAGTGAGGACCTGAATGTTTGCAGAGACAGCATGTGAGAGCCTCTGTGTATGTGTGAGAGAGAGCATGTGACAGTGAGAGCCTGTGCTTGAGCAAGACAGCATGTGGGAGTGAGAGACTGAGTGTATGAATGATTGTATGAGACACAGCATGTGACAGTGAGAGCCTGTGTGTGTGTGTGAGAGAGAGAAATGCATGTGAGAATGAGAACCTGTGTGTTTGAGGGAAGAAGATGGAGAGAAAAGAAACAGAAAAAAAGACAATATAAAAGGAATTGGCAAAAAAAAAATAAGAAAGGGAAGGTGGGAAAAAATAAGAAAGGGAAGGTGAGAAAAAAAGCCTGTGATCAACCAATTAGAAAACGAAGATCAGACAGCAAAGGTAAAAAACAAAATAAATTACTTTTTAGTGATTGGCACATGTAATCTTTGGGAATGTGCAAGAATAGCACTTTCTCTATGCGGATCTCACTATGTATGAGATCAGCATGGAGAAAGTGGAAGCCCATGGGGCCTGCACAGAGAAGGCAGCAGAATGGGCTTCAGTGTCAGTAGCAGCAATCGGCACCTCCCCAATAGCCATGCGGCAGCAGTGACAGTGGCAGCAGAGGAATGAGACAGGTTCTGAGGCTGCTGGCAAAAGAGAGGGGGGTCTGCCTTTAGTGTGTACATGTGAATGAATGGGTCTCTGCAAGGGGGTGTATGTGTGTGAATGCATAGGTGCCTGCCTGGGGGTGTGTGTGTGTGTGAGAATGAATGTGTGCATGCCTGGAGGATTGAGCGGGAGTGGTGTGAGAATGACTGGGAGCCTGCCTGGGTGTGTGTGTTTGTGTGTATGTGAGGGAGCCAGTGAGTGTGAGAGCATGAGTGTGTATGAGAAAATCCAGGGGAGTAAGAGTTTGTGTGTGGGGGCGGGGGGGGGGGGTGGAGGAGGAGAGAGTGTTTAAATTGAAGATTTAGCCAATGAAATTCAGCAACAAAAAAGTCACTAAGCAGGTAAGGTAAAGAATTATTTGTTTTTGCTTTATTAATAAATACAGAACATATATTAAAATTATAATTTTTGTTATTAATATTAGAGCTACAAATATCACAAAATTATGGATTTTTCTAGAAGTGACACACCACCCGAGTTATGCTCGGTTTTTTTTAATGAATTTTGACACACTGAGCGCAAAAGGTTGGCCATCACTGACCTATGCTGCTGACATTCGAGACCTCTGAGTTTTAGGACTATGCCATTCTCTGTCTGAGTTGAGGGGCTTTTCCACGAAACTTGAGGATTTGGACATGGTTGGGCCTGATGATAGGCCTCCACTACTTCCAGAGCCTTTTCAACTGTAAGACTTGGGTACTGGCAAACCCACTGCCACATGGGTGGGTCGAGGCTGTCCTGGAACTGTTCCAGCAGAACCACTTTGGCTACCTCCTTTCCGGTTTTCCCTTCCGGGTACAGCCACTTCCAGGCAGCATCTTTAAGTCTGTGGAATAGGTTTCTAGAGTTTTCTCTGTAGAATCCCCCACTGAAATCGCCATTGGTAGGCTTCTGGTGTGAGCCCCGCTCTCCCTAGAATGGCTACCTTGACTTCTGGATAGGTGGTCCTCTCTTCCGGATTATCTGTTTGGTAAGCATCTTGACAGCACCGGTGAGTAGATTCCCCAGATAGGTAGCCCACCTGTCCCCTGGTCATCCTGCCAGTTGTACTTGTTACGTTTGAGGCATTGTGGACCCTTGGTCGCAATGGAGATGACTCCACCCACGGGGAGGAGCCCTGTGGGGAACCATGCGATAGGCTGACACAGTTAGCAGACACAGAATGATTAGAGTCTTTATTGTACTGCTGTGATTAGATGGTAATGCAGGAAGATAAGACACTGATCCATGAGGTGCCAATGTGCTCAACAGGCTCAGAAGTATAGTCTCACCCAGATGTTCACGATAGGCAGGAGCATGCAGTGCGGGTAATGCTGTGGCTGGTGGGTGGAGTTGGAGCGCCAGTTCGTAGAGGTACTCACAGAGTGAAGGCATCTTCCTGATGGTAGAATGGTGGGACCGAATATCTGTGGTGCCGGATATGAAGTAGATAGGCCCTTGAGGATCGAGTACCCAATGGTCCAATATCCTGGAAATAATAAGAGAAAAGACCTCCGAGGAGCGGTTGTCTAGGTTAGTGAGGACCCCGAAGGGAAGTTGGAAGCGAGAGACCCCCGAGGAGCAGGTGTCTAGAGCTTCTGTTGGAGCGAGGCCCTTAGCGAAAGGAAGCATCTAAGCTGGCAGCTTAGAGCAGCAGAGTAGCGAAGCAAAGTCTTTGCTAACTCAATCTGGTAGTGGAAGCGGAGGCTAGTTATACCCGGAGGTATTGACGTCATGCGGTGAGGCCGCCCTCGAGGTTCCCGCCATGAAATGTTTTTGAGCGTCAGAGATGTGCTCGCTCACGCCCTAGGAGGCCATGGGAGTGAGCATGGCAGATGGGGACGCCCATGCTGGTCTGAGAATGCTGAGACCCACGGCATCCGGCACCGGAGACAGCCATCTTACCCAAAGAGAGAGAAAGGGGAGAAAAAGAGGTAAGGCAGAGCAGTCGCAGCCGTTTGTGACTGACAGACGCAACAGTGCTGTATGCTCAAAGTTTTTCAAGAAGACATCTGGGTCTTCTCCAGGGTTCATCTTAAGGAGCATCTGTGACACTGAAGGTGACCTGGTTACAGCCATTTACACAGCTGTGTAAATGGCTGTAACCAGGTCACAGCCATTACAGCCATGGTTACAGCTGTAACCATGGCTGTAACCACAGCCATTTGCCCAAGCTGTGCAAATGGCTGTGGTTACAGCCATTTGCACAGCTTGGGCCATCTGCATTAGAACCGTATGCTACGTCGCCTGCTCTTGCAATGCCTGCTGCTGATTAATTTGGGTTTGCAGAGCGTTTTGTAATTGCTGCTGACTGGTAGCAAGGACCTGCATCACCTGCCCCCATCTTCCCTGCTTACTGAGCTGCCTCTAAGTTACGTACCTCTCTGGGGATAGGACAGTGGAAAAACAAAAACACCTGCTGGCCTATCCAGCCCTTACTCACTGCTTGACCCCTGACTATGCAAGCGGGGCTAGTCTCCTTGGCCTGTTATGCAGAAGCTGGGTGAATGGAACTGGGAAGAACCAGGAAAAGAAGAAAATCACTGCAGACTTTTTTTTTTTTCTTTTTTCTTCTCTTGCTGTGGCTGTGGGCTCTTGTCTGTGCTTCCCACTTAGGCAAGAAATTCCAATCTGCCACCATATGTGGTAGCTCGAGCGGTAGCAGCTTGGGAACTGCCAGAGGAAAAAGGAGACAGACTCTGACTATTCCTTAGGGTGCACTTTATTTACAGTGAAAAAGTCAACTGAAAACAAAATACACAGCTCACCTTAGCTTCAGGTTACACATAGTCCTCACACATAACATGTCTTAACATATGGTGGGTCTCTGCCACTTCCCCGGGGCCCATCTAACCCTTCTAAGCCCTGAGGTCTTATACTCTGGGGACGAGCTCCTCCCTTCACTCAGGATTCCCTGAGTGTCTCAACCTTAAGGAGGGCCTGGTCCCTTAAGATGGTGCGAGGCAGATGTCTGTATACTCCCTTTCAGGCAGCATCTCAAACTTAGCCGTGTCCACCATTGCCTTTCACATGTCTCTTCAGAGACTCTTTCCTTTTTTGTGCTTGTTTCAGACCACCCATGATAAGCTTTCTTCCTCAGAAAAAAAAAGCAAATCAAAAGCCCCTTCTATAAGAGTCAAAATCCAAACCCAGGAAGAGGATTTGCCAATTAGTTTCAAATGTTAATTACATGTTTTATTTGGATATTACTAAATTAAACCTTTTAATAAATTAAATATGCAAGGCAAAAATATTACAGTTTATAACAAAACTACTTTAATTGATAACTGTAATCTTTGTGCTGCTTCCTTTACAGCTCTGCAAATTTGTATCTTCCAAAGTTCAACATGTCTTCAACAATTGATTTAAAACAACCATTAACGAAGCTGGGAATGCCTGACATCTTTTCCGATGCAGCTGATCTCTCTGGAATCACTGGAAAGCGTGAATTGAAAGTATCAAAAGTAAGATTTTGAATGATCTGCTTTCCTATCCTTTTTGCTGATTCCTTCACAATGATTATTACCAATGGAGGGAGCCAAAATTAATATAGTTAGGAAGCAGGGTTCAAGTGATAATCCTGCAGTGACAGCATGGTGTCCAAAATGCACTGCACTCAAAGAACATCATTAGCAATGCTGAGAAGGCCCAGCAACGTCACAGGAATTGAAGATTTTAGAACTTCATTTCCCATTCTGCTCTGCTGATTGAAGAATAAGGAGGCAGCAGGAGCTGGTACATGGATTCCATTCTGCATTTGGTTAATGACCAGGTCCCTGAAGCACAGGTCTCCTCGAAACACGGCACATGTTGGATATGCACATTCATTAACTTCTGAAAGATAAGTCGCTTAAATCTCAGCTTTCTAACTTGCTGTATTTCATTATATTTAAAACAAATCACTAAAAAACATCGTCTGCTTTAGACAATCTAATGTGCTTTTGATTGAAATGTGGATAAAAAGGCAGAGACACTTTTTCATGCTCCATTCTTTGCTAAGAAGGCACTGTCAATTTATCAATTTCTGTTTGATTTTCTACAGCTAGTTTTTGGATTGGTATCGTTTGATCTTTAATATTTACTTGCTTCAAATTTTCCATTGTTGGACTTCTTTATTTAGCAAAGACAAAGGTCATCAGGCCCCAGGGATGGGAGGTAGTGCAGAACAGCCATTTGTCCAGGGCCTGAAGCTAAAGGGGACCTCTGATTTAGACACCTGTTAATTTTATATTTCATTATATGTTCTCATTTTTTATTTTTATTATGCTGAGCAGCCTTAAAAGCTCTAAGTGAGCAGAAAAAAAGAAGACAATAACTGTTTTACTTATGTATCCCCTGCACTCTGATGGGGCCATAAAAGAATTTACTGTCTTTTCAGGGCTGGAACCACTCAATCTCTTTTCTCCAGGGTCTGGATCCATTGTTGGTAGGAGAAAGACTTACCGTATTTTGCGGCGTATAAGACGAGTTTTTAACCCCTGAAAATCTTCTCAAAAGTCGGGGGTCATCTTATACGCCGGGTGTCGTCTTATAGGGCGACTAATTACCGTATTTTTCGCTCCATAAGACGCACTTTTTCCCCCAAAAGTGGGGGGGAAAATGTCTGTGTCTTATGGAGAGAATATAAAAAAAAATAAAAATCTAACAAAACCCCCCACCCTCCTGACACCCCCCCCCCCAGACATGCCAAATTAATTTAATACAACCCCCCACCCTCCTGACCCCCCCAAGACCTGCCAAAAGTCCCTGGTGATCCAGCGGGGGTCCAGGAGCGTCCGGGAGAGATCTCCTGGACTTGGGCCGTTGGCTGCCAGCAATCAAAATGGCGCCGACGGCCCTTTGCCCTTACTATGTCACTGGGGTTGACCAATGGCAGCGGTAGTTCCTGTGACATAGTAAGGGCAAAGGGTTGTCAGCTGCCAGTATTTAATTAATTTGGCAGGTTTTGGAGGGGTCAGGAGGGTGGGGGGTTGTATTTAATTAATTTGGCAGGTCTTGGAGGGGTCAGGAGGGTGGGGGGTTGTATTTAATTAATTTGGCAGGTCTTGGGGGGGTCAGGAGGGTGGGGGAAGCTGAGGGATTAGTTTTAAAGGGTCGGGGTGGGCTTTTTGTTTATCGGCTCGGGCGCAGCCGATAAAAAAAAACCCCAATCGGGCCGGACGAAAAAAAAAACACGATGTGAATCGGAACCGGAATCAGAACCGATTCCGGTTCCGATTCCCATCTCTATTACCGGTACCTCCTTCTCTGCCTCTCAGATCTCGCACATGCACGTCTGCGCCGCTTCACTGCAGTCCTCAGGAGCGAGATCTGAGAGGCAGAGAAGGAGGTAATAGGATACAAGGGTGGGCCAGAGGGATGCGTTACCGCTCTGATAGTCTTGGAGACAGGGAGGGCTGGGCAGGCAGGGAGAGCTGACCAATCCAAGCAGGATTTGTATACAACCACCAGCCAATCGCCGGTAAGGTACATCGCTTGCCGTGATTGGCTGGTTGTTGTATACCGGGTACCATATACGGTATGGTTATGCAGTGACACAGAAGGGTAGTCTTATACAGCGAGTATATCCCAAACTCTATATTTTAACTGGAATAGTTGGGGGTCGTCTTATACGCCCAGTCGTCTTATACGCTGGAAAATACGGTAGCTTTCAGGGCCCAGAGTGATAGGGGTGACTCTTTCTTTTATTATATTCTTATCCCTAGGAGAGGGGTTAATTTTCCTTCACTACATGTGCAGTGAGGGCCAAATAAAACACTGGAGCCGGTGGGGTAGTGTCCATAATTTAAATTCTTTACTGTTGCAAAAGTCAGATGAAATATGGCACAAAACTTAGTCCTCAGCACCACAGAATTTCTCTTTTGTTACAGTTTTTCCCCTCTATCTGTGCAAGTGTCTCAGTTACCAGGGTGATGGAAGCATCCACCCTCCAGGGCTTGGCTAAGTAGACTTGGGCAAGTGGGCAGAGTATCCTTTAGTTGTGCCGGAAAAACCCCTTCCAAAAACTGGTAAAAATCGTAAATCACAGTCTGACAGAGAACCACTAACCTCTTTCTCCCTATGGTGAAAACTCCTGATGGATGTCCTCAATAATCTCAGTTGGTTCTTCACTCACAGTTAGTTGCTGTTCTATATTCTCTTTATCTCGGACGAATCCCTGATGAGAAGGATTCACTCTGGAACAAGCAGCTGTAGTTGTTTCTTCTAATGGGCAGCCAGAACTTCCTCCCAGATCTTCTTAAAGCAATTTCTTCTTCCCCCAACTGAGGTAAACACCAGAAGGTCCTGGAAACTGGTCACCACCATTCCTCTGTCCCCCCTGAAGTGGTAAAGGGGCAGGTTTTCCCTAGCCTGGGACTCCCAGAGAGAGGGTTCACTGTGCCCTCTCCCCAAGCAGTGTCTAGGGGGTCTCACCAGGCTTCTTACAAACAAAAAGGTCTCTTAAAGCCCAAAAATTGCACAGGGCACTGATCCTAAGCACCAGGGAGTGGATAAGCAAGGCAGATCCCCAACCTAACTCACAAACTCCCAGCAGGGTTTGCTGAAATCCTCAGAGCAGGCCCAAAAATCCAACTCAAGCAAAGGCTCCTAACACCTCCAGTAACTTCAAAAGTAACTCACACTGCCACCAGAGCTCTCACTAGAGAGCTGCTTATGAAACCTTTCAAAGGGGACGGCCATTCAGGACCCCAAAAAGGAAGTATGTACAGAATGGTGCCTCTCCTTCTCACTAACCTATACTGCACTAACTGAAGACAGGAATCACCTATGGCTTAATGGTAATGTGACCGGAGGGCCCATTTCACTTAGAACCCATCTGAGGATGTGTGCTGCTACAAAAATCATCAACTAGCAGATTAACCTCTGTAACCGGCCGATACAGTAAGGAGCGGTAGGAAGAGCTGCGTTAGTGCCGGGCGCACCCGCGTTTGCCGTACGCACAGTCCTGCTCACCTACCGCTCGATACTGTATTTAAATAGCTTGCAAATGCAAGCCGTGTCCAAGAAGCGTCCGTGAAGCATTAGGCCCGCGCAACCCATTTTACTGTATAGGCACTTTATACAGCGCCTATACAGTATCCTGGGTGCGCTGGTACCTGTCATTTCAAATGACATTTGAAATGACAGGCACCAGGAAGTGGATCCCAACTTTAACCCAAGAAAACCTAAAAACCTAAAATCCCCTCCTCCCGAAGCGACTCGACATGTACCAACTTACTTTTTGTTGCTTTTTCAGCCCTTTCAGCCTTCTCTGCCGTCCTCTGGAGGGGGCAGCCGGCAGCGAAAGCGGCTTCCAGCGGTCCCCGCGCAGGTCCCGGTTCTCCTGGCTCAGCCGCTCCAGCTGTACCTCCAGCTCCTCGATGCGCCGCTGCTGCGTCTCCAATAACTTCTGCTGGCTCTCGATGATGTTGTTCAGCTCCAGCAGGTACTCCGCGGCGCGGTTCGGGCTCTCGGCTCCAATGGCTAGAGCCAGCGTCACGCACGCCCGTCCATGTGCTTTCATTGGCTTGGGCGCCCGTCAATTTGGGCGCTCAAGCCAATCAAAGTACGCTTCACTTCGCTCGCGCCGTGACGTCATGTGCTTCGCTGGCTCTAGTCATTGGAGCCGAGAGCCCGAACCGCGCCGCTGAGTACCTGCTGGAGCTGAACAACATCATCGAGAGCCAGCAGAAGTTATTGGAGACGCAGCGGCGGCGCATCGAGGAGCTGGAGGTACAGCTGGAGCGGCTGAGCCAGGAGAACTGGGACCTGCGCGGGGACCGCTGGAAGCCGCTTTCGCCGTCGGCTGCCCCCTCCGGAGGACGGCAGAGAAGGCTGAAAGAGCTGAAAAAGCAACAAAAAGTAAGTTGGTAACATGTAGAGCATATAGAAAGACATGATTTAATGGGACACAGTCAACATGGATTTACCCAAGGGAAGACTTGCCTAACAAATCTGCTTCATTTTTTTGAAGGGGTTAATAAACATGTGGATAAAGGTGAACCGGTAGATGTAGTGTATTTGGATTTTCAGAAGGCGTTTGACAAAGTCCCTCATGAGAGGCTTCTAAGAAAACTAAAAAGTCATGGGATAGGAGGCGATGTCCTTTCGTGGATTACAAACTGGTTAAAAGACAGGAAACAGCGAGTAGGATTAAATGGTCAATATTCTCAGTGGAAAAGGGTAAACAGTGGAGTACCTCAGGGATCTGTATTGGGACCGGTGCTTTTCAATTTATATATAAATGATCTGGAAAGGAATACGAGGAGTGAGGTTATCAAATTTGCAGATGATACAAAATTATTCAGAGTAGTTAAATCACAAGCAGACTGTGATACATTGCAGGAGGACCTTGCAAGTCTGGAAGATTGGGCATCCAAATGGCAGATGAAATTTAATGTGGACAAGTGCAAGGTGTTGCATATAGGGAAAAATAACCCTTGCTGTATTAGGAGCTATCACCCAGGAAAAAGATCTAGGCATCATAGTGGATAATACTTTAAAATCTTCAGCTCAGTGTGCTGCAGCAGTCAAAAAAGCAAACAGAATGTTAGGAATTATTAGGAAGGGAATGCTGGTCGCCGCGTCTCAAAAAAGATATAGTTGCGATGGAGAAGGTACAGAGAAGGGCAACCAAAATGATAAAGGGGATGGAACAGTTTCCCTATGAGGAAAGGCTGAAGAGATTAGGGCTGTTCAGCTTGGAGAAGAGACGGCTGAGAGGGGATATGATAGAGGTCTTTAAGATCATGAGAGGTCTTGAACGAGTAGATGTGACTCAGTTATTTTCACTTTCGAATAATAGGACTAGGGGGCATTCCATGAAGTTAGCAGATAGCACATTTAAGACTAATTAGAGAAAATTCTTTTTCACTCAATGCACAATAAAGCTCTGGAATTTGTTGCCAGAGGATGTGGTTAGTGCAGTTAGTGTAGCTGGGTTCAAAAAAGGTTTGGATAAGTTCTTGGAGGAGAAGTCCATTAATGGCTATTAATCAATTATACTTAGGGAATAGCCACTGCTATTAATTGCATCAGTAGCATGGGTTCTTCTTAGTGTTTGGGTAATTGCCAGGTTCTTATAGCCTGGATTGGCCACTGTTGGAAACAGGATGCTGGGCTTGATGGACCCTTGGTCTGTCCCAGCATGGCAATTTCTTATGTTCTTATGTTCTTATGTCGAGTCGCTTCGGGAGGAAGGGATTTTAGGTTTTTAGGTTTCCTTTTGGGGGAAAGTTTGCCGTCTACCCTTACCCCTGCCTCTAACGCAGGGGTAGGGGTAGGCGGTAAATTAGCAGGTTAAATGCACAGCTAAACTGCAGGTTAAAAAGGCGATAGTCGGGGCACGCGTTACTGAATGGGGGGGAATAGCTAATCTGATCGTTTACATCTCATATACATGCTGCGGGCGGAAGGGGTTACTCGTTGATTTAAAGAGGCGGTAAGAATGGGTTAAAGGGGATAGTAAATCACGAGTTGGGCTAACGCAGCCAAATTGTGAGTAAAAGGCGGGTTAGAAACAGGGTAACCGCGGCCGCACTTTACTGTATTGACCTGCGAAATCCTCAGAGCAGGCCCAAAAATCCAACTCAAGCAAAGGCTCCTAACACCTCCAGTAACTTCAAAAGTAACTCACACTGCCACCAGAGCTCTCACTAGAGAGCTGCTTATGAAACCTCTCAAAGGGGATGGCCATTCCAGGACCCCAAAAAGGAAGTATGTACAGAATGGTGCCTCTCCTTCTCACTAACCTATACTGCACTAACTGAAGACAGGAATCACCTATGGCTTAATGGTAATGTGACCGGAGGGTCCATTACACTTAGAACCCATCTGAGGATGTGTGCTGCTACAAAAATCAGCAAATAGCAGATTAACCTCTGTAAGAGAGCTACTCCCTCCCTCCTGATGACATAGCTGAACTGAGTGTTTGTGCGTGTGCCTTTTAATTAAACAAGAAGATTAGGGAGGTAGGTAAGTACTTTTCTAGTGTTTGTGCATGAGCCTTTTGATTAAACAAGAAGACCAGGGAGCTAGGTAAGTTCTTTTCTAGTGACTCCTGCAGGAGCATTGAGAGGAAAACATCATCTTGTGAGTATTGCTTTGGGAAATTTTAGAATTTAAAAAAATTTGGGGTAGAAGTGAAATAGTGGGGTATATTCATTAGTATGAGTATGTGCCTATAATAAAAACCAAGCCTAACATAATTAACCCTAGGGTCTGTCGTTCCCTCCCTGCCTCCCACCCCATTCCCACTCACTCTAGCTCATCCTTTGATTTATAGGCAAAAGACACTTTCAGATTAAAAATCAATTAGGCTTTTATCTAAAATACAGGATTGCCCCAGCCCTTATCAAGAGTTTAATTATCCCCTTAGAGGTCACTACCAGATTAATAGGAATACACCAATAAATTTAAGGGACTTTAATTTGCACATTCCTACTCCCTTAGCAACCTAAACCTAACTAAGAACGCAAGAAAATTAAGATGAAGGCAGCAGGACAGCAGCAGGAGAAGGGGCTTTCCTGTCTTTTGCATCGAGTGCCACATGTATGATTTGTTACCTGTTGGTAAGATGTTCTGATTGTGTACCTGGTGTAAAGAGCTCCTGGCTCTCAGAGACTGAGATTGATCTATGGAGGCTAGAGTGGCAGACCTGGAAGAGCTGAGATAGACAGAGAGGTATACAGATGAGACTTTCTGGGACATAGTAGCCAGGTCCTAACTCCAGTCTGGCAATCCTAGTGTTGCCCAGGAGGAATGGGTTAGATCAGCCGTCATAGTTGGTGGTTCGATTATTAGGAATGTAGATAGCTGGGTGGCTGGTGAATGTGAGAATTGCCTGCCTAATGCGAAGGTGGTGGACCTCACCTCTTACTTAGATAGCATTTTAGACAGTGCTGGGGAGGAGCCGGCTGTCATGGAACATGTAAGCACCAATCACATAGGAAGGTGTGGTAGGGAGGTTCTGGATGCCAAATTTAGGCTTTTAGCTGGAAAGCTGAAATCCAGAACTTCTAGGGTAGCATTCTCTGAAATGCTCCTTGTTCCACATACAGATCCCCAGAGGCAGGAAGAGCAGAGTCTCAATGCATGGATAAAATGATGGTGCAAAGAAAAGTGATTCAATTTTGTAAGGAACTGGCCAACCTTTTGGGGAAGGGGGAGTCCTTTCCCAAAGGACTGACTCCACTTTAACCAGGATAGAAACAGGCTGCTGGCACTAACCTTTAAAAAGGAGATAGCACAGCTTTTAAACTAGAACAAGGGTGAAAGCTGACAGTCGCTCAACAACACATGGTTCAGAGAGGGGTATCTTCAAAGGATACTAATGAAACAAGAGAGTTAAGGCATCCCAACAGAGAGATTCCAATAAAGGCAAAAAAAGTCCATGTGCCTATTAGTAAAGAACTATCTGAATTAAAAGATTCCAAAACATCCCTGTCAACTGATAAGCAAGTTAATACTAACAAAATTAATACTCACAAAAATGTCTAAGCCAATGCCAGAAGTAAGATGAGAGAGTTAGTGTATAGCATTGAATGAAGAGGTAGATACAATTGGTATCTCAAGAGACCTGGTGGAAAGAGGATAGCCAATGGGACAGTACTATACCAGAGTACAAAGTATACTACAATAATAGGATGGATCAACTTGGGGGTGGGGTGGGGTTTTATGTTTGCAATGACAATGAAATCAACAGAATAAAGATCCTGCAAGAGACTAAATTCATGGTAGAATTTTTATGGGTAGGAGGAGTAGCCTAGTGATTAAAGCAGCAGGCTACAAACCAGGAGACCAGCATTCAAATTCCACTGCTGCTCCTTGTGACCAATGGCAAGTCATATTACCCTCCATTGCCCCAGGTACAAACTTAGATTGTGAGCTCTTTCGGAAGAGGGAAATAACTATGTTACCTGAATATAATCTGCTTTGAAGTGCTGAAAAGTGGAATATAAAAATTAAATAAATTCTTAAAATAAAATGTAAATAAAAATTATGGGTAGAAATTACATGTGTGTTGGGGAAGAGTATAGCAATAGGAGAATACTACCATCCACCTGGCCAAAATGATAAAATGATGAAGAAATGCTAAGAGAAAAAAGGGAACCTAAGCAATTTGGCAATGCAGTAATAATGGGAGCTTTCAATTATCCCAATACCAACTGGGTAAATGTATCATCAGGACATGCTAGAGAGGTAAAGTTCCTGGATGGAATAAATGACTGTTTCATGGAGTAATTGGTTCAGGAATTAACGAGAGAGGGAGCTATTTTAAATCTAATTCTCAGCAGAATGCAAGATTCGGTGAAAAAGGTAAAAATGGTGGGCCACTTGGCAATAGTGATCATAATAGGATCCAATTTGAATTAATGACTGTAAGGGGACAGTAAGTAAATCTACAGCTCTAGCACTAAACTTTCAAAAGGGAAACTTTGATAAAATGAGGAAGACAGAAAAAATCTGAAAAGTGCAGCTACAAAGGTTAAGTGTGTACAACAGGCATGGACATTGTTTAAAAATAGAACCCCAAGAATCTCTCAAAAGTTGTTACAGGTAGGTAATAGCCGTGTATAATAATGATACTAACAGAAAGGCTAAAGTACCAAAAGTTTGCAACCCAAATAAATACACCATGGATCACGATTTTTTTGTATCATTTGATAGACCTCATACTTGGGCATAAATCTTAATGCTAAATAGCATGAATTTAAATGTACCAATAGTATAATCATAGGTCTTTAAATGAATTTTTTTATGCTCAGTGAAATCAAAGTCCAGTTATGGCAATAGATTCATAGCATTTTGTGTATCATATTGATTCATAATAATCATGGTGAACCTAGAAGATATAGTAGGCCAGATTAATCAACTAAAGAGTAGCAAATTGCTTGGACCAGATGGTATACATCCCAGGGTTCTGAAAGAACTAAAAAATGAAATTTCAGACCTATTACTAGTAATTTGTAACCTATCATTAAAATCATCCATTGTACCTGTAGACTGGAAGGTGGTCAATGTAAGCCCGATATCTAAAAAAGGCTCCAGGGTTAATCTGGGAAACTATAAACCAGTGAACCTGACTTCAGTGCCGGGAAATATCATGGAAACTATTTTAAAGAACAAAATCACAGAACATATAGATAGACATGGTTTAATGAGACACAGCCAGAATGTACCCAAGAGAAGTCATGCCTCACAAATCTGCTACATTTTTTGAAGGCGTTAATAAACAAGGCGGTAAAGGTGGACGAGTGGATGTGGTGTATTTGGATTTTCAAAAGGCATTTGACAAAGTGCCCCATGACAGGCTTCTAAGAAAACTAAGATATCATGAGCTAGGAGGCAATGAACGTAAGATAATGAACCAATGGTTTTGGTTTGAAGGAATGTTGCTGGTTGACCATGGTCAGTCATTAATGATAAAGAGCAAATGAGCATTGTCTGTGTATTAGTAGCATTTACCGCCATACTCAAGCCATGATCAGTTACCTCCAGTCATGACAGAAGATGAATCCTATGGTTGATAGGTCTGTAAAAAGTGCTTTATAAAGCTTTCTTTTCTTTTCTTTCCTTTCAGGCTACTCATAAGGCGATGGTGAGTGTTGACGAGAGAGGCACAGAGGCTGCAGCAGTTACTGCCATTGAAGCTATGCCAATGTCTGTTCCTCCCATTATAAATTGTGACCGTCCTTTCCTGTTTCTGATATTCAGTCATGAAACTAAAACCATACTCTTCTTGGGAAAAGTCGCGGAACCTACTGCAGAATAATTTCTATCCTGCTCCACATGTCAAATGCAATTGTACTTTTACAATAAACAATACTGCAACAAGTGTAACCTGGAATTTCAGTTTGTTGTGCAGTTTTCCATTCTTCCTTTATGCTAAATAAATTTTCTTAGGGGAATTTTTCAAAACTGTATTGGTAGTTGCAAAGTCCATGTGTAGGCAATGCATGCACTTTCCCTTTGAAAACTACCAAGGGGAAAAGTGCCTACAAAGATGTGCACCTGCTCTTTCTGCAGATGTTTCCTGTGAAAAACGTGCGTAAATTTGAAACTGCAAAACTACGTGCATTGTTTTTCCCACAACTTAAAGTTTATATGTGGTTGATCATGTGCTTACTTTCCTCCAGGGAAGGGGGGTGGGCTAATCTTCAAAGTAAATGGTTTTTTAAAATTGCCCTCCACATGACCATTGTTGCTGATAAAAAAGTTTATGGGGAAAACATTTTAGAAAACAGAGTTTACTCTGAGCAGCTCAGGGATTTATAGAAAGCTACACCGAATGAAAACTGAACATATTACAACCCGAGCAACATTACCACAGAACACTGCCCCCTGGGTATCTAATCTTCACCTTGGGCTGGGCTCATAAAGGTTCTTGAGGAGGGAGTCTGTACCATCACTAAGCATCTCGCTGTACTAGAATCATTGCTCAAGGGTTGGATGATGGACTCCCACTCCCCAAGAGCCAGCAGAAATAGTCACCTTTCAGAAGAAGAGCTTGCTCTTGCTATGTCCAGGAAGTTGGATTTCTTTTTTCAATTAAAGACATTGATAGAAATGAAAGGCACTGCAAAATAAAGGAAGAAGAGGATTCAGTGAAAGAGAGAATAAGGAATGTCAAAGAAAGGCTTCTAGAGAGAGAATAAAGCAGGCCATCAATATTATTTCAATGCATTTCACGAATGGAAAAAATAATTCCTTCTGATAGATGCAGTCATTGACGTGCAGTACCAGTCAATTGTAATATTACTCCTGGGGAATTCTGTACAATTGTTTAGTAAGGAATTCCCGCCTTGCACAGAATTAAAAAAATTTCCTCAGAATTTGGCTGTGCGGGTCTGGAGACTGGAAGAGCAATTGTGATCAATGTAGCCTGGAAGTAAGAGGCTGCATGATTAGGCCTGAACAGGCCCGGAAGAGACAGCATCAGTAAAAGAGGGGGCCTGTGCGGGCTGGCATGTGGAAGGTAGTGCAGGGGGGGTTGAGTTTGCTAGGAGATTGCTAGTGTGGTGAAGTTGGGATGAGTTTGTCGGTACTCATGGGGGAATTCTGTGCAGCTGTGTAGTACAGAATTTGCAAAGAATTCCCCTGCTGGGCTGGCAGTTCACACTCATAAAAGATCACCTACCACTCCTATGGATGAATAGGAACAAGGATGGTGATGAGATGGTTCCTGGCCTACAGCCCTTCAATTCTAAGATCTGACATAGGGCAGGAAGGGAGAATGCCAATGTGGATTCTCTGTTACGAGAGGTGTCCCTTGTACAGGCAGAAGCTCATCCCGGCAAGGCTGAGCTGAGGGGGGAGGGTATGTCAGAGAGTATACTGGAAACTCCTTCAGATTATCTTAAAGAGCCAATCCTCCTTAAAATACAAACCCTTCCAGGTTTAGAGAGGTCCTGGGGAGCAGGCAGAGAACCACCCTACGCTAACACCTGCTACATTTAAGGTTTGTGAGTTACTTGAAGTGAAAGCGAGCTGCACTGTTGTTTGATTTCTGCACTGTAAATTCATTTCACATAAGGAGCAGCCAAAGTCTGCTTCCTTTTAGCTCTGGCTGTTTTCAAGCCACTATGGCTCAAGCTACCACACTTCTTAGAGCGCTGAATAAGAATTTACTTTGTTTTAGCTAAATTCAGAGATAATTTATTTTCAGTGAGCCACTACTTGATTGAAGATAAATGACTTGATAATAGGGAGACAGTATCCAAGCCTGAGGACTGCACAGGAATAAAGAACTGTATATAAGAACATGAGAAGTTTATTTATTTAACAACTTTTTTATACTGACATTCGTGGGTACATCATATCGGTTTACAAAGAACTAAGAGAAATACAGCGAACAAGGGGGGAGGGGAGCAGCAGCAACAAAAAAGGGGGGGATTAACAAGGCAAAAGGCATAAGGAGCAATTGTTTAAATGACTGCAAATAACATGAAATGTAAAATTATATAATGTAGTATAGAATAATGATAAACATAATAATAACATAAGAACATGCCATACTGAGTCAGACCAAGGGTCTATCAAGCCCAGTATCCTGTTTCCAACAGTGGCCAATCCAAGTCACAAGTACCTGGCAAGTAGCCAAACACTAGATAGATCTCAAGCTACTATTGCTTATTAATTACCGTCATAGCTGTTTATGGATTTAACCTCTAGGAACTTATCTAAACCTTTTTTAAACCCAGTAACCCTAACTGCTGTACCACATCCTGGTGAGGATGGTTTAAAATGTAAAAAACTGATTGCAATCTGGATGCGATAATTTTACAGTAAATGTTCCAGTCCACATTTAGAAGTGATATTGGTCTATAATTTTGCACTAATACGGGATCACGACCAGGCTTATCTAATAATACTATTGTAGCTTCTAAGAAGTTCCCATATGCTTTACCTGAATTGACATAGTGAGAGAGTAAGGTCTTCAGTTCGGGTACTAAACAAGGTTGAAATTTTCTGTAAAATTCTACCAAGTATCCCATCTGGACCAGGAGCTTTGCGTAAGGGGAGAGAGTTAATGGCCTGCCCTATTTCTTATTTGGTAATCAGGGAATCTAAGAAGCCGCAGTCATCATCTGTCAAATGAGGTAGTTTTAATTCAGTCTTGCATAGTTTTGTTATTATCAATTGCCTAGGATGAATATAAGGATTGGTAATATTTCCTAAACTGCTGTAATATTTCAGTATCTTTTAGTAAGGTTACTGAATTGGGGGCTTTAATAGCATGAATATGATTTCTATTTTTTTTTAATAGCAAGGTATTGTACTAGAGGTCTACCTGACATATCACTCTCTGCATAGTATCTAGATTTTTGCATAAAATGCATTTTCCAGCATGTTTGCTTACTAAAGTACTTGAGTATTTGTTTAATTGAGTCAAAGTATCTTGTAAACCCTTTTGGATGTGTTCTGCCTCTAAGGCAATAATACCTTGTTTCAATTTAAACAATTCTAGATTATTCATTTTGTTTTTATAAGTGGTGTAACTAATAATTTCACTATGCAAAGTGGCTTTAAAAGCTTTCCAAACAATATGGTCATGAGTATTGTCTACATTATTAATATAAAAAAATTCTATCATTTTTTTGGCTATTTTTCTTATGAATTCCTCATCCTCTAATAAAGCTGTTACGTGCCCCGTCCGCACCCGGCCCGCGCACGAGCCTGCTCACCTCGCTGGCTCCTCTGCAGGTCATGGGTCGGCCTCCCCAATGGCAGCCACGAGCTCCTCCACGCCTCTGCATCCCACGGCAGCGGTCGCCGGACCTTCCACTGCACACCAGGCCTCACGCCGGAGTTCGGCATCTCCAGTGGTGTTGGCCATGCTCCTACAGGCACCCACCTGGCCTCTGTGGCGCGCCCTGATTGAATGTTCAATATAAGGAAGTCCCTGCCTGCACTTCCTTGCCTTGGCAATTGGGTCGGCACTGCATGTGTACTAGTTTGCCTCCGCATTCACAGACTTGTTCCAGTCTTGTTCCAGCCTTGTTCCAGCGTCCTACTGTTCCAGCGTCCTTCTGTCCTGTCTCCCCAGGTAGTACCCTCGGACTGTCTCTCTGGTACTGACCTCAGCCTGCTCCTTGACCATTCTGTCCGCAGCCTGGATCCTGACCTCTGCCTGCCTAGTGACCTCGTCTGACCTCCGGAACCTGACCCCTGCCTCGTTGACTACCCCTTGGACTGATCCTCGGATTTTGACCTCGGCTGCCATTGACCACGTCTCCTGATTCTGGCTCTTTTCCTTGCCTTGTCATCGCCTACGCTGTTCTGGTCTTCCTTGCTCCACCAGACCTACAGCCTAGAGTCCGATCACGCTCCCTCGTTGTTCGTGGGCACGCTTCTCTCTTACCTCTCTGGGAGACCCTGTGAGGCCCAGCTAAGTCCAAGCGTCCCGGGTCCCTACAGGATCCACCCAGGGGGACCGCGGGCTTTCAGTGGTGAAGCTCATCCTAGCCTCTGTCTCCTCCTGTGCTCTGCCCCCTGGGGGCAGGTGCTTCCTGGTTCCTACCAGGGAGCCGTTCTCCACTGCTCCAGGACAAGGGTCCACCTCCAAGTGCAACAAAAGCAGCAACAAACGCAGCATTTAGTCTCCAAGTAAGTGACTGTTGCATATTAAGTAAACCATGAGGATTATGTAAACCGTTATGATGGCGAAACCAAATGACGGTATACAAAACACGTCAAATAAATAAATAAATAAAAATACCTTGTGGAAAGGAGATTGATATATATCGCTAGCAGCGTGTTCTCACAGGACAAGCAGGATGGTAGTCCTCACATATGGGTAACATCATCAGGATGGAGCCCAATCACGGAAAACGTCTGTCAAAGTTTCCAGAACTTTGACTGGCCCCTACTGGGCATGCCCAGCATGGCACTAACCCTACAGCCAGTAGGGATCCCCCTTCAGTCTTCTTTTTTCCGCGCAGCAGTAGCCTCGCGGTGAAGGAGCTCTAAAGATATTCCTGATAGGAATTTTCCTCATGGAATTATTAAAGTTAAAATTGCCCCACAGGGGTCCCTCTTCCAATTTTCTTAGTCCGCGGTACTCCGGTAAGTTTTTACATACTTTTCCATCGATTACCGTCGAGTTTGGCCTTCGCGGCCTACTGGCCGTCGACCGTACCGCGGATCGATTTTTTTCAATGGCCATGGCGTCAGGGTTCCGTCGGTGCCTGGACTGTTCTCGCACCATGTCTATCACAGACCCCCATAGAGTCTGTGCAATGTGTTTAGGCCATGAGCATGATGTCCTGACTTGCACCAAATGTGCCCTCATGACACCTAAAGGTCGCAAAGCCAGAATGGAGAAGATGGAACTCCTATTCCGTGCTCACACCCCAACGCTGTCCATTGCATCGACGTCGTCGGAACCGGCACCATCGACTTCACGTCAGCATCGACCACCATCTGGTGACCGTCTGCCATCGACACCCTCTTCTCCCCCTCAGGATCGAGGGGATCGAAGGGAGAAGCATCGCTATCGGCATCGTAAGACTCGGACTCTCGAGGGACCAAAACCATTGACCTCGCCACCGTCCGAGCTGCTGCCGAAGAAGCCCCGTCCAGGAAAGGCATCGACCATTCCTGCGACCGGGTCACCGAGGCAACCTTCACCCGATCGGGGATCGGGAGCCGTGATTCCGCCTGTAAAGGTTGTCCCTCCAGCTATGCCTCTGCCTCCCTCCTCTGTTCCAGAGCCGAGGCTTCTTGCTCCAGGTCTCCGACAGGAACTGGACCAGCTGGTTCAGGAGGCCATCGACAAGGCATTGCAACGTTTTCAGGTTCCTCCGGCTCCAGCACCGGCACCGGTGCTGGCACCGCCCATGGAACCAGTCATCGACCCAATTTCAGCCACTTTGGCACCGCTGCTAACTAGGATGGAGGCACTCATGACTGCCCTTCCACCCATAGTTCCCAGGTCTCCGATAGTTCCGATGCCCTTCCCTTGCACAGGATCATCGGGAGGAGAAACACCGTTCCGTATCACTCCATCAGGGGTGTTACCTCAGCCATCGATGCCGACACGTCCCTCGCCATCGATTCATCCATCGGTGCCGACACGTCCATCAGCATCATCAAGTCATCTGTCGATGCCCTCGATGCCAGCACTGATGCCTTCGATGCCATCTTCGGTGTCTCCGGCGATTCCTCCAATTTTCTCGGAGCCTACACCGGGGCCTTCTAGCATTCAGACTTCTTCACATCCTAAAGGAAAGTCTGCTGATCCCTATGATACTTGGGGTGATGATACTTCGATGGACACCTTCACCTCCTTCTCCCACTGAGAGTAGAAAACGTTCTCCTCCAGAGGACCTCTCATTTATCAATTTTGTTTCAAGAAATGTCTGAGTTGGTTCCTTTTCAACTCCAGACGGAACAGGATGATAGGCACCAAATGATGGAATTACTCCAATTCCTGGATGCCCCTAAAGTGATAACTTCTATTCCCATCCATCAGGTCCTTCTTGATCTCCTCAAGAAGAATTGGGAAAACCCTGGATCAGTAGCTCCTGTACACAGAAAGGCTGACACTACTTATTTAGTTCAGTCAGCCCCCGGCTTTCAAAAATCACAGTTAGATCACCACTCAGTAGTGGTAGAATCTGCACAAAAGAGGGCAAAGAGGTCGAAACCTCACTCTTTTACCCTTCCTCTTAAAGAGCACATATTTCTAGACAACATTGGCCGTTGTGTATTTCAAGGGGCCATGCTCATCTCCCGAATTGCTGCTTACCAGCTTTATATGACCCAATATAACAAGGCCATCTTTCAGCAAATTCAGGACTTCTCCGATTCCCTGCCTCAGCAATTCCAAGACCAGCTACAAACCCTTGTAAGCAAAGGTTTTGAAGCAGGAAAACATGAGATTTGAACATCCTATGCAATTTTTGACACCGCTACAAGAGTTTCTGCAGTGGCTATATCGGCAAGACGATGGGCCTGGCTCAAGTCTTCTGACCTTCGCCCAGACGTCCAGGACCAGTTGTCCAATCTACCGTGTATCTGAGATAATCTGTTCGGTAAGCAGATTCAACGAAAGGTGGCTGAATTAAAAGATCATCATGAGACCCTCAAGTAGCTCTCTTCTATACCTTCCGACTTCTCCTCAAAGCAGCCCTTTAGAAAGGACTCTAAGAAGTCGTTCTTACGTCCACGGAAGTACTATCCGCCACCAGCAAGGTCTCGTGCTACCAGAACTTACCAAAAACCTCAGCCTCGCCAGGCTCGCAAGCAAAAGCCACAAGCAGCCCCCCAGCCAGGGCCTGCTTCGGGCTTTTGACTCTCGCCTAGAGAGCAGAGAACACATTCACCTGTTACACATCCCTGTAGGAGGTCGTCTCTGCCATTTCAAAAACTTGTGGCAGTCAATCACGACCGACCAATGGGTATTGGCAATCATTGCTCATGGTTACCATCTCAATTTTCTCGCCTTACCACCGGACTCCCCACCTCTGCAGACGTGGAGAACATCCGATCATTCCATTCTTCTGGAACAAGAGGCTTCCCTTCTTCTCCAGTCAAACGCAATAGAACCAGTTCCACTCTCGCAGCAAGGCCTAGGGTTCTATTCCCGATATTTTCTGATCCCCAAAAAATCGGGAGGGGTTCGTCCAATCCCAGATTTACGAGCCCTCAACAAGTACATTCAGTGAGAAAAATTCAAGATGGTCACCCTGGGAACGCTTTTGCCTCTTCTACAGCAGGGAGACTGGCTCTGCTCTCTGGACCTCCAGGACGCATACACCCATATTGCGGTAACTTCAGTTCATCGCAAGTATCTCAGGTTTCTAGTAGGCCCCAAGCACTATCAATACCAAGTGTTCCCATTCGGCCTGGTGTCAGCACCACGAGTCTTTACAAAATGTCTCGTAGTTGTCGCAGCTTTCCTCAGAACCCAAGGTGTTCACATCAACCCCTATCTGGATGACTGGTTAATCAGGGCCCCGACTCAACAAGCTGCTCAGTCGTCCCTGAAATTAACTCTTCATACTCTAATTACGCTAGGATTTCTCGTCAATTATGAGAAATCTTGTTTAGTCCCATCTCAAACCTTGTCGTTCATTGGAGCAGACTTGGACACCTTGCGGGCAAAAGCTTTTCTGCCACAACAACGAGCACTGACTCTTGTGTCTCTTGCTCACCAATTACAATCTGAGCAGACTGCGACAGCTCGTCAATTTCTTGTCCTTTTGGGACACATGGCGTCCTCAGTCCATGTCACACCAATGGCCCGCCTGGCTATGAGACTCATGCACTGGACTCTCAGGACACAATGGGTTCAGGCTTCTCAGCCCCTGTCAACCATTGTCCATATCCCAGACTCTCTACGTCTGTCTCTCGCCTGGTGGAGAAATCAAAACAATCTCCGGGGACTTCCTTTTCAAATTCCAAATCCTCAAGTCATTCTCACCACCGACGCTTCCAACCTTGGGTGGGAAGCCCACGTGGCCACTCTACAGACTCAAGGATCTTGGTCTCCAGAGGAAGCCAAACACCAAATAAATTTCCTGGAGCTGCGAGCAATATGATACGCTCTCAGAGCTTTTCAGGATCGCCTGTCAAACCGGGTCATCCTGATTCAGACGGACAACCAGGTGGCCATGTGGTACATCAACAAGCAGGGAGGAACAGGCTCCTTCCTTCTGTGTCAGGAAGCTGCACAGATATGGGCGGAAGCCCTCTCTCATGCGATGTACCTCAGGGCCACCTATTTGCTGGGAGTGGACAATGTTCTGGCAGACAAGCTGAGTCGCGTCTTCCAACCCCACGAGTGGTCTCTCAACCCCTTGGTAGCGAACTCCATCTTCCTACAATGGGGATATCCTCACACAGACCTCTTTGCGTCCCCTCAGAACCACAAAGTGGCCAATTACTGCTCTCTCATTCGCAGCAAACACTCTCAGCCCAGAGATGCATTCTCCCTCTCATGGGCAACCGGTCTGCTTTATGCATTCCCTCCACTTCCTCTTCTCTCGAAGACTCTCGTGAAGCTACGTCAGGACAAGGGAACCATGATACTGATAGCACCTCACTGGCCATGCCAAGTGTGGTTTCCCATACTTCAGGATCTCTCCATCCGCAGGCACATTCCCTTGGGAACAGACCCGCTTCTGATCACTCAAAACAACGGATGCCTCAGACATCCCAATCTTCAGGCCTTGTCCCTGACGGCATGGATGTTGAAAGATTAATCCTTCAGCCACTTAACCTTTCAGTTTCAGTTTCCCGTGTTCTGATTGCTTCATGGAAGCCTTCCACGAGAAAATCTTACTCTTATAAATGGAAAAGATACACATCACGGTGCACCTCCCAGTCACTTGATCCCTTTTCCTGTCCAATTCCAAAGTTCTTGGACTATCTCTGGCATCTGTCAGAGTCAGGTCTCAAGACATCTTCCATCAGAATGCATGTCAGTGCGGTAGCCGCCTTCCATAAAGGTGTAGGGATGTCCCTTTATCAGTACAACCCCTTGTTACATGCTTTTTGAAGGGCTTGCTCCATATCAAGCCACCCTTACGTCCTCCGGCCCCTTCTTAGGACCTTAACCTGGTTCTCGGTCAGCTCATGAAACCACCATTTGAGCCTCTTCACTCCTGTGACCTCAAATTTCTCACATGGAAAGTGATTTTCCTTTTGGCTATCACTTCAGCTCGCAGGGTTAGTGAGTTACAGGCCCTAGTCACCTATCCGCCTTACACTAAACTCCTGCAGGACCGGGCGGTACTCCGCACTCACCCTAAGTTTTTACCTAGGGTAGTTTCTGAGTTTCACATTAATCAATCCATCGTACTACCTACCTTCTTTCCCAGGCCCCATTCCAATCCAGGAGAGCAGGCTCTGCATACCCTTGACTGTAAACAAGCTCTAGATTTCTATCTAGACCGTACAGCTGCCCACAGAAAGAGCACTCAATTATTCGTCTCTTTCCATCCCAACAAATTAGGGCAACCTGTGGGTAAGCAGACTCTTTCCTCCTGGTTGGCAGACTGCATATCTTTTTGCTATCAGCAAGCAGGCATTCAAGACCGTGTTAAAGCACACTCTGTGAGGGCCATGGTGACTTCAGTAGCACACTTACGATCGGTGCCGCTTCCTGACATTTGCAGGGCTGTCACCTGGAGTTCTCTCTATACCTTCGCAGCCCACTATTGCTTGGACAAAGCCGGAAGACAAGATTCCATCTTCAGCCAGTCTGTCCTGCGTAACTTATTTCCAACGTGACGTACCCACACCCTTCCGCCTGCCTGGTGGGGTTCAGGATGCCCTCTACCAAATTCCACCCCAGTTGTTGTGCCTGTTGCACACCATTGGGTACATTTGGTGCATGTTCGGACATCCTCAGCTCGGTACTCACCCATATGTGAGGACTACCATCCTGCTTGTCCTGTGAGAAAGCAAATGTTGCTTACCTGTAACAGGTGTTCTCACAGGACAGCAGGATGTTAGTCCTCACGAAACCCGCCCGCCGCCCCGTGGTGTTGGGTTCGTAACGTTTTGTTATTTTATTTTTTCGGCACTACCTGTAGCTTTCAAATAAGACTGAAGGGGGATCCCTACTGGCTGCAGGGTTAGTGCCATGCTGGGCATGCCCAGTAGGGGCCAGTCAAAGTTCTGGAAACTTTGACAGAAATTTTCCGTGATTGAGCTCCATCCTGATGATGTCACCCATATGTGAGGACTAATATCCTGCTGTCCTGTGAGAACACCTGTTACAGGTAAGCAACATTTGCTATCTGAGATCAAAAGTGGAAAAATGTCTGCCTTATTAATTCTTGACATCAGAGACTTAGATGTAAAAAAAAAAAAAATCAATTCTAGAATATGAATGATGAGAGAAGGAAAAAAAGTATAAACCTTTTTGGTGGGATGGAGAAAACGCCAAGGGTTCATGAGCCCCAATTCACTTTTAACATCCTGCAATATTTGTACTGATTTGGATTTAGCTGGTCTGCATTTTGATTGCCGATCCAGCGTCATGTCCGGAGGTTGATTAAAATCTCTGCCTAAAACAAATGGGATATTTCCATGTCCTAATAAGAGTTGCCCAACCTCATTAAAAAAAAAAAATCAGGGCAACCAATATTAGGAGCTTAAATATTTAAAAATAGAAAGCGTAGCCCTGCTGTAGAGTAACATAAGCAGCCATCTATCCTGTAGGTCAGATTCCTGAGATATAATCTAAAATGGGATAGATTGTTTGAGTAGGATTACAACCACATTCTTTTTCCCCAAGGCTGCTGAGTAAATACAATTTTCTGCCTAATCCTGTTCTTTCTTAGAAAATTCATTTGCGTTTAAATGCGTCTCTTGTAGAAAAGCAATATCGGCACATTTCTTACCATAAGATAGAATTTTTTTTCTTTTGATTAAAATGATTTTGTTAGGATCCCCGACTGCGTGGGCCCGCAACCAGGTTCCCCTCACCTGCGCCGGCTGCAGGCCCGGCTCAGCCCTCTCTGTCGCTGCTCGCTGCCGCCATCACCCACGGCCTGCTCTCACGGCCCCCTGAATGCCGCCAATGCCAGGACCTCACGGCCGTCTCCCTAGGCGCACGCCGAGTCACAGGATTTGAGGGGCCAGTGACGGCAAAGTTCCCTGCAGCCCGGAGTGATGATGTCAGGCTAGAAAGGGTATTTAAACCCTGCCTTGCCGCTTCCACTTTGCCTCAGCAACGGGTCCTGCTCTTCAGAGAGTGTGAGTTGTCTGCATTCCTGATCCTTGCGGTTCTGACTCTGCCTTGCCTTCTGTTCCTGACTCCTGGCTCCAGCGCTCCCGATCCCAGCCTCCGGTTCCTGCCTTGCTCCTCTTCCCTATGGATTGAACTCTCGGCCCTGACTCTTTGCCTGGCATTTCGACTCTGCTGATTGCCGCCTTTCTCGACTCCCTGGTTCGCCCGACACTGCCTTTGCCTTTCGTCTTCTGGCTCCATGCTTGAGAGACCCGCGCCTAAGTCCTGCCGGCCCCGGTACCCTGTGTTTGTGGAGCGTAGGTTCCTTTGTGGGATTTTGAAGTGTAGTGCGGCATTCATCCATTCCATTTTATTATTGTATAAGGTTTTGTGGATGAGAGATAAGGTTTTGTATTGTATTCTATAAGGGATCAGCAACCAGTGTAACTGAGAATTGGAGTGATATGATCAGTTATTTTGCTGCTAGTGAGTGATCTTGCTGCTGCATTCTGTAGGAGTTGAAGTGGTCTTAGGGTGGATGCTGGTAGGCCTAGAAGGACTGTGTTGCAATAATCTAGCTTTGAGAACAGGAGAGCTTGTAATGCTCTTCTGTAGTTTTGGGGGTGTAGGAGAGGTTTGATTTTTTTTAGGACTTGGAGTTTGTAGAATCCTTCTTTTATTATGGTGTTTATATGTTTTTTGAAGTTTAGTTCGCTGTCCAGTGTGATTCCTAGATCTTTTGCGGTGAGAACAATTTCGTTTTTTGTTATGTATGTAATGAGTTGGGGATCAGGTACAGGTGAGGTTTTGTTGCATATGTAGAATATTTCGGTTTTGTTATGGTTGAGGGTGAGAGCCATTTGTGATAGTAGTTGTTGAATTGCATTGAGGTAGGTGTCCCAGTGTTTTAGGGTATTTTCAATGGTGTCTCTTAAGGGGAGCAGAATTTGGACATCGTTCTGCAGACTTTTATAGAACTGAGTGTTTGTATTTAATACAAACTGAGTGTTTGAATTTAAATTTAAAAAAAGAAAAAAAAGAAACCCCTCCCCCCCCCCAAAAAAAAGTAGCCAGAAGCTAGAAATAAGCTAGGAGCAGTAAGTCACTCTGGCTGACTAACTGAAGTTAGACTGTATTTCCAAACCCTCCCAACCCTCGCCCACCCATCCTTAGCTCATCCCTTAATTTATGGGCAGGTGCCACTTTCACAAAAAAAAAAAACCAAAAAAACCCCCATCAACAAAATCTTTATTGAGAATTTGATCAGACCCCGGTAGGCCACTACCAGACATATAGTTAATTCATTAATATATTTAAAGGATGTTAGACACATTCCTACTCCCATAGCATCCTAAAACGTAACTAGGAACTGATCAAAACTGAGATGAAGGCAGCAGTCCAGCAGCAAGGGGGGGCTTCCCAGTCTTTTGCATCGAGTGTCACATGTATGATTTTTTACCCACGGTGAGATGTTGTACATGTGCATGCGATGCAAAGAGCTCCTGGCTCTCAGAGAACGAGTCCGATCTCTGGAGGCTAGAGTGGCAGACCTGGAGGAGCTGAGGCAGACAGAGAGGTATATAGATGAGACCTTCAGGGACATAATAGCCAAGTCCCAACTTCAGACTGGCAGCCCTGGTGCTGCCTTGGAGGAAGAAGGTCTCATGATGGGAGATCATCAACCGGGTGCAGCAGGAAAGGATCCTGGAGTGAGGACCTACTCTCCAGGTGATGCATTGTCCTTTCGCATTGAGGATATCTCCCCAAGGCTGGTGGGCGTGAGGATCGCCTGGTAACATGCCTACCTGGTACGAAGGTGGCGGACCTCACGCGTCACCTAGATAGGATTTTAGACAGTGCTAAGGAGGAGCCGGCTGGTACATGTGGGCACCAACGACATAGGAAAATGTGGGAGGGAGGTTCTGGAAGCCAAATTTAGGCTCTTAGAAAGCTTAAATCCAGAACCTCCAGGGTAGCATTCTCTGAAATGCTCCCTGTTCCACGTGCAGGTCCCCAGAAGCAGGCAGAGCTCCGGAGTCTCAATGCGTGGATGAGACGATGGTGCAAGGAAGAGGGATTCAGTTTTGTTAGGAACTAGGGAACCTTTTGGGGAAGGGGGAGTCTCTTCCGAAGGGATGGGCTCTACCTTAACCAGGGTGGAACCAGACTGCTGGCGCTAACCTTTAAAAAGGAGATAGAGCAGCTTTTAAACTAGAACAAAGGGGAAAGCCGACAGTTGCTCAGCAGCGCATGGTTCGGAGAGAGGTATCTTCAAAGGATACTAATGATGCATTAGAATTAGGGCATCCCGAAAGTGAGGTTCCAATAAGAAAAGTAGTCCAAGTGCCTGTAACTGAAAACTCACCTGAGCTAAAAAATTCTAACTTATCCCTATCAATTAAAAAGCAGAATGAAAATACAAACCAAAAACAAACTTTGAAATGTTTGTATGCTATTGCCAGAAGTCTAAGAAATAAGATGGGAGAATTAGAATGTATAGCAGTAAATGATGACATAGACTTAATTGGCATCTCAGAGACATGGTGGAAAGAGGATAACCAATGGGACAGTGCTATACCGGGGTACAAATTATATCGCAATGACAGAGAGGAGCACCTGAGAGGAGGTGTGGCGCTTTATGTCCAACAGGATAAACTTCCTGCATGAGACTAAATACAAAATTGAATATTTATGGGTAGAAATCCCTTGTGTGTTGGGGAAGACTATAGTGATAGATGTATACTACCGTCCACCTGGTCAAGATGGTGAGACGGACAGTGAAATGCTAAGGGAATTAGGGAAGCTAACCAAATTGGTAGAGCAGTAATAATGGGAGACTTCAATTACCCAAACACCACACGGGCTGGATCTGCACTCTTAATCCGAAATCCACAAACACAATGGGGCGGATTTTCAGAGCCCTGCTCGCGTAAATCCGCCCAAAACCGGGCGGATTTACGCGAGCAGGGCCCTGCGCGCCGGGAAGCCTATTTTACATAGGCCTCCGGCGCGCGCAGAGCCCCGGGACTCGCGTACGTCCCGGGGTTCTCGGAGGGGGGCGTGTCGGGGGGCGGGGCCGGAGCGCGCGGCGTTGCGGGGGCGTGTCGACAGCGTTTTGGGGGCGGGTACGGGCGTGGCTACGGCCTGGGGGCGTGGCCGCGCCCTCCGTACCCGCCCCCAGGTCGCGGCCCGGCGCGCAGCAGGCCCGCTGGCGCGCGGGGATTTACGTCTCCCTCCGGGAGGCGTAAATCCCCCGACAAAGGTAAGGGGGGGGTGTAGACAGGGCCGGGTGGGTGGGTTAGGTAGGGGAAGGGAGGGTAAGGTGAGGGGAGGGCAAAGGAAAGTTCCCTCCGAGGCCGCTCCGATTTCGGAGCGGCCTTGGAGGGAACGGGGGGAGGCAGCGCGGCTCGGCGCGCGCAGGCTATACAAAATCGATAGCCTTGCGCGCGCCGATCCAGGATTTTAGTGGATACGCGCGGCTGCGCGCGTATCTACTAAAATCCAGCGTACTTTTGCTTGAGTCTGATGCGCAAGCAAAAGTAGGCTGATCGCGCTTCTTTTAAAATCTACCCCAATAAGTGCAGAAATCTTATCAGATCCAATATTTAATGATATTTTGACACAGTTCATATGGCAACTCCACTGTAAATTTTTACGTATAGTTCCAAACACAGGTAGGGGTCCCCCGACACGGACCCCGTGTTTCGCCCACTGGCTGCGTCGGAAGGGACAACACCATAAAATCACAAGTCTGAAAATGAAAGTTAAATTACAGTTTTAAACATGGATCCTACAACATAAAAGGTGTACAGACCGAAAGAACTGTATAGAAATCATAATCAACATACCTTCAACAATTTTGGCAACAGGTCAACAGGGAGTGCAAATACCATATCACTGGGCTGGCCTTTTATTTATTTATTTATTTATTTATTTATTTAAAAGTATTTATATACCGCTTTTTAAAATAAAATTTTATCAAAACGGTTTACAACATGTTAAAATAAAGTAAAAATAAAATATAACTAAAATAAACTTAAAATACATAAATTTAACTAAATAGCTAGATAAATGTTAGCTAAAACAAATTATTAAATAACAAAATAATAATAATGGTAACATGCCATGGGTAAAGATTTTAAATTTTAAATTTTAAACGCCAAACCACATTTTGGCGCGAATGTCAAGGACCAATCAAAATGCAAGAATGGAAAGCCAATCAGATCGCGGCAGGTAAGTCAGAGAGCGTTAAGTGAAGAAACTCCACTCCAAATCGCTATTCAAGCCACCAGGGGTCACTGTGTCAAGGAGATAAATCCATCTTTGTTCCTTTTGGATCAAAAGTTCAGAGAAGTTACCGCCCCGTGGTGGGGGACGGACCACATCCAGAACAAAGAACTTCAAATCTGAAATCTGATGTTGCTGCTGTAGCCAATGTTCAACCAAAGGTTCATTTTCCCTCCTATTCTTTATATTTGATCTATGCTCAATAATGCGAGTTTTTATCATTCGTTTCGTTTTGCCCACATAAAGTTTCTTACATGGACAGTATATGATATAAACAACCCCAGTGGTTGTACAATCAGATGTACCTCGGAGAAAAATAACCTTAGATGTTACAGGGTGAGTGAACTTAGATATACTCATTGTTAATGAGCAAACTGTACAGTGGCCACATGGTCTGTGGCCATAAACCCTTACTCAATCTCTACAAGAGGAACTAACAACACATATTGAGAATATTAAAATTAATTCTTCAGTTGAACAATTTGATCTCCAACACACTGAATTTAAAGAGAACTTAGAAAAATTCAGAGCGGATTTAAAAGCAACTAAGTTTAGAAAATTTCAACGGGACGAGTACGACTACAGTAAAGGCTACGTCTATCAATGGATGGCTACGAATCGCCCCGCAAGGAAGGTGACATTTGCACAGTCCTCTTCGGACGACTCATCAGGCGAGGAAATGATTACAGCCCAAAGGGATCGGGCTGCTGCTCCTTCATTGGATACTGCATTTTCCTCACTATCGGAACATTCATCAGCACCCTCTTTTTTAGGGGGGGTCCAGTTGCAGCAACCCTCCCGAAATCCACGGGGTCGGGGCCGTGCCGCACCTACTCAGCCGGCCCAACAAAGAATAACACGAGCCACCCGACGTCAACAAGACCCTTGGCAATGACGATACCACCTAATGATGTAATATTTAATTTATCCTCCAGAGTACTATCAGATCCCGAGAGGGATCTTTTGATTAAGGGCCTGTCGTTTGTACCAACCGTAAAACATGATGATTTCAATGTACAGATTCATTTGTATAGGTTTTTTCGAACCCTTAAATTAAAATCTTATTTGCTGACTGTCCGCAGACAACTGATCAATCTGTGGTATATTTGAAATCGAGATGGATACCTCATGTAGCTCCTGACCCTCTTTTGGCAGCCTTTGAAAAACTAGTACGATCCGACGTAAAGCATCTTTCTTGTTCGAATGATTATGTATTTTTTAATCTTTCTAAATGCGAATGGCAAGCCATTAGATCTTTGGCAGATGATCCTGGAATTGTGATCAAACTGGCTGATAAGGGTGGGGGAATTGTTATCTTGAATAAAAGTGATTACAATTCTGAAATTTTGTGTCAATTGAATGACAGATCATTTTACATTCCTTTATCTATTGACCCCACATCAGTAATTCAAGCCGAGATAAAATCTTTAGTACAGGAAGCACTAGATCGCAAATTTGTCACTACTCGAGAAGTTCAATTTTTACAATGTGAATTTCCTGTTACACCGGCATTTTATGTTCTTCCGAAAGTTCATAAATCGCTCATTAAGCCGCCGGGGCGACCAATTGTGTCGGGGATCGGCTCTCTTTTAGAGCCTCTCTCAAAATTTATTGACCATTTTTTGAGACCCTTTGTTCCACAAATCAAGTCCTATGTAAGGGACTCATCGCACCTGATTACATTACTGGAAGTTACCTACCTTTGAGGTAAATGTATATTTAGTCACTTTGGATATTGTCTCCTTATATTCAAATATCCCCCAGACAGAAGCTTTGGATGTCATTCAGGAGACCTTAGATTCACGACCTGACCCTATTCGAACTCCTACAGCTTTTTTGATGGACTTAGCACGGTTAGCACTTACCAAAAACTTTTTCACTTTTGAATCACAATTTTTTCAACAAATTAAAGGCACGGCGATGGGTGCCACTATGGCCCCTAGCCTAGCCTGTCTATATGTTGCTAAATTTGAAGAGCGATTTGTTTATTCTTCTTCATGGTCACAGTTTTTGATAACTTGGTTGAGGTATATCGACGACATTTTTTTGATTTGGTCAGGAACAGATGTACAGTTTTTTGTATTCCTAGATTGGCTTAATAGTTGCAATAGCCATCTTCAATTTAATTTTGACATACAGACTCATACTGTTTCATTTCTTGACATTTTGATTTCTGTTTCTAAAGATGGTTTTGAAACGACTATCTTTCGAAAACAGACTGATAAAAATACACTTTTACAGTATAAAAGTTGCCATCCACGCTTTCTTAAACAGAATATTCCTACGGGACAATTCTTAAGGCTACGTCGCCTATGTTCCTCAAAAGATGAGTATATTTCTCAAGCTAAGCAGATGTTGCTTTGGTTTACCCAGCGGGGGTACCCATACAAGATCTTGAAACGTGCCTACAAATGAGCTCTCTATGTTAATAGAGAACTTTTATTTTTACCAAAGAACCCCTGTGAGGATAATTCTATTAACTGCATTTTGCCATTTTCAGTGCAGAGTAGAAATATTTCGGACCTTATTCGGAAACATTGGTCAGCACTATCATTAGACCGCTTTTTTCAAGCTACCCTTCGATTTACCTATCGAAGGGGTAGGAACTTGAAAGACATGCTGGTGCACACTGTACAACATCCAGTGACTTCCGCAGATTTTTTGGCCACAGACCATGTGGCCACTGTACAGTTTGCTCATTAACAATGAGTATATCTGAGTTCACTCACCCTGTAACATCTAAGGTTATTTTTCTCCGAGGTACATCTGATTGTACAACCACTGGGGTTGTATATATCATATACTGTCCATGTAAGAAACTTTATGTGGGCAAAACGAAACGAATGATAAAAACTCGCATTATTGAGCATAGATCAAATATAAAGAATAGGAGGGAAAATGAACCTTTGGTTGAACATTGGCTACAGCAGCAACATCAGATTTCAGATTTGAAGTTCTTTGTTCTGGATGTGGTCCGTCCCCCACCACGGGGCGGTAACTTCTCTGAACTTTTGATCCAAAAGGAACAAAGATGGATTTATCTCCTTGACACAGTGACCCCTGGTGGCTTGAATAGCGATTTGGAGTGGAGTTTCTTCACTTAACGCTCTCTGACTTACCAGCCGCGATCTGATTGGCTTTCCATTCTTGCATTTTGATTGGTCCTTGACATTCGCGCCAAAATGTGGTTTGGCGTTTAAAAGGCCAGCCCAGTGATATGGTATTTGCACTCCCTGTTGACCTGTTGCCAAAATTGTTGAAGGTATGTTGATTATGATTTCTATACAGTTCTTTCGGTCTGTACCCCTTTTATGTTGTAGGATCCATGTTTAAAACTGTAATTTAACTTTCATTTTCAGACTTGTGATTTTATGGTGTTGTCCCTCCCGACGCAGCCAGTGGGCGAAACACGGGGTCCGGGTCGGGGGACCCCTACCTGTGTTTGGAACTATACGTAAAAATTTACAGTGGAGTTGCCATATGAACAGTGTCAAAATATCATTAAATATTGGATCTGATAAGATTTCTGCACTTATTGTGTTTGTAGACTTCAATTACCCGAATATTGACTGGGTAAATGTATCATCGGGACACGCTAGAGAGATAACGTTCCTGGATGGAATAAATGATAGCTTTATGGAGCAATTGGTTCAGGAACCGACAAGAGAGGGCGCAATTTTAGATCTAATTCTCAGTGGAGCACAGGACTTGGTGAGAGAGGTAACGGTGGTGGGGTCGCTTGGCAATAGTGATCATAATATGATCAAATTGCCAGGTTCTTGTGGCCTGGTTTTGGCCTCTGTTGGAAGCAGGATGCTGGGCTTGATGGACCCTTGGTCTGACCCAACATGGCAATTTCTTATGTTCTTATGTTCTTAGGGGCGGATTTTAAGAGCCGTGCTCGCGTAAATCCGCCCGGATTTACGCGAGCAGGGCCCTGCGCGCCAGTGCGCCTATGTTCAATAGGCCTACCGGCGCGCGCAGACCCCGGGACTCGCGTAAGTCCCGGGGTTTTCCGAGGGGGGCATGTCGGGGGCGGGCCCGATCTGCGCGGCGTTTTCGGGGCGGGACGTAGCGTTTCGGGGGCGGGCCCGGGGACGTGGTTACGGCCAGGGGCGGTCCGGGGGCGTGGCCGTGCCCTCCGGACCTGCCCCAGGATTTATGAACTTATCAGCCTGATGCGCCAACAAAAGTACGCCAAATCGCGCTATTTGAAAATCTACCCCTCTAATTTGATTTAATGACTGGAAGAGGAACAGTGTGCAAAACCACGGCTCTCGTGCTAAACTTTGAAAAGGGAAACTGATAAAATGAGAAAAATTGTTAGAAAAAAACTGAAAGGAGCAGCTACAAAAGTAAAAAATGTCCAAGAGGCATGGTCATTGTTAAAAAATACCATTCTAGAAGCACAGTCCAGATGTATTCCACACATTAAGAAAGGTGGAAAAATGGCAAAACAATTACCAGCATGGTTAAAAGGGGAGGTGAAAGAAACTATTTTAGCCAAAAGATCTTCATTCAAAAATTGGAAGAAAGATCCAACAGAAGAAAATAGGATAAAGCATAAATGTTGGCAGGTTAAATGTAAGACATTGATAAGACAGGCTAAGAGAGAATTTGAAAAGAAGTTGGCTGTAGAGGCAAAAACTCACAGTAAAAACTTTTAAAAATATATCCGAAGCAGAAAGCCTGGGAGGGAGTCAGTTGGACCGTTAGATGATCGAGGGATTAAAGGGGCACTTAGAGAAGATAAGGCCATTGCGGAAAGATTAAATGATTTCTTTGCTTCGGTGTTTACTGAAGAGGAAGTCGGGGAGGTACCCATGATGGAGAAGGTTTTCATGGGTAATGATTCAGATGGACTGAATCAAATCACGGTGAACCTAGAAGTTGTGGTAGACCTGATTGACAAACTGAAGAGTAGTAAATAACCTGGACCGGATGGTATACATCCCAGAGTTCTGAAGGAACTAAAAAATGAAATTTCAGACCTATTAGTAAAAATTTGTAACCTATCATTAAAATCATCCATTGTACCTGAAGACTGGAGGATAGCAAATGTAACCTCAATATTTAAAAGGGCTCCAGGGGCGATCCGGGAAACTACAGACCGGTTAGCCTGATATCAGTGCCAGGAAAAATAATGGAAAGTGTTCTAAACATCAAAATCACAGAACATATAGAAAGACATGGTTTAATGGAACAAAGTCAGCATGGCTTTACCCAAGGCAAGCCTTGCCTCACAAATTTGCTTCATGTGGATAAAGGTGAAACGGTAGATGTAGTATACTTGGATTTTCAGAAGGTGTTTGACAAAGTTCCTCATGAGAGGCTTCTAGGAAAAGTAAAAAGTCATGGGATAGGTGGCGATGTCCTTTAGTGGATTGCAAACTGGCTAAAAGACAGGAAACAGAGAGTAGGATTAAATGGACAATTTTCTCAGTGGAAGGGAGTGGGCAGTGGAGTGCCTCAGGGATCTGTATTGGGACCCTTACTTTTTAATATATTTATAAATTATCTGGAAAGAAATACGACGAGTGAGATAATCAAATTTGCAGATGACACAAAATTGTTCAGAGTAGTTAAATCACAAGCAGATTGTGATAAATTGCAGGAAGACCTTGTGAGGCTGGAAAATTGGGCATCCAAATGGCAGATGAAATTTAATGTGGATAAGTGCAAGGTGATGCATATAGGGACAAATAACCCATGCTATAATTACACAATGTTGGGTTCCATATTAGGTGCTACAACCCAAGAAAGAGATCTAGGCGTCATAGTGGATAACACATTGAAATCGTCGGTTCAGTGTGCTGAGGCAGTCAAAAAAGCAAACAGAATGTTAGGAATTATTAGAAAGGGAATGGTGAATAAAACGGAAAATTCATAATGCCTCTGTATCGCTCCATGGTGAGACTGCAACTTGAATACTGTGTACAATTCTGGTCGCCGCATCTCAAAAAAGATATAATTGCAATGGAGAAGGTACAGAGAAGGGCTACCAAAATGATAAAGGGAATGGAACAGCTCCCCTATGAGGAAAGACTAAAGAGGTTAGGACTTTTCAGCTTGGAGAAGAGACGGCTGAGGGGGGACATGATAGAGGTGTTTAAAATCATGAGAGGTCTAGAATGGGTAGATGTGAATAGGTTATTTACTCTTTCGGATAATAGAAAGACTAGAGGGCACTCCCTGAAGTTAGCATGGGGCACATTTAAAACTAATCGGAGAAAGTTCTTTTTTACTCAACGCACAATTAATCTCTGGAATTTGTTGCCAGAGGATGTGGTTAGTGCAGTTAGTATAGCTGTGTTTAAAAAAGGATTGGATAAGTTCTTGGAGGAGAAGTCCATTACCTGCTATTAAGTTCACGTAGAGAATAGCCACTGCCATTAGCAACAGTAACATGGAATAGACTTAGTTTTTGGGCATTTGCCAGGTTCTTATGGCCTGGATTGGCCACTGTTGGAAACAGGATGCTGGGCTTGATGGACCCTTGGTCTGACCCTGTATGGCATATTCTTATGTTCTTATGTTCTTCTTATGTCGGCGTATATGTAGTAGGATAGATCGAGTCCAGTTGGAGTTTGCATAGAGGTAAGAAATAGATGTTGAAGAGTGTGGATGATAATGAGGATCCTTGTGGGATGCCATGTGGAAGGGGTATTTGATTAGATTCTGAGTTATTGGTTTTTACTTTGTATGATCTGCTTGATAAGTACGATGTGAACCAGCTGATTGTGATGTCACATAATCCTATTTCTCTTAGTCTATTCAGTAGGATGTTATGGTTTTGTTATGACTGTCGCTGCCCGACGTCTTCACTTCGCCCTCCTTACCTCTTTGGCGTCTCCTCCTGCGGTTGACGGACGTTTGGCTGCCGTGGCGTCTGCCTCCCGTCCTCTCCGGCGTCCCTGGACCGGCTTGGGCGCTGCCTTCCGCCATGCTGTTCAGCTGCCTTAGGGCGCGCGCACCGTGCGGCCCTGATTCAAATATCTTCAGTGGCGCGAACCTCAGGGGCGTCCCCCTGTGATGATGTCATGCATCCAGGATATAAAAGGCCTACGTGATTGCTAGCTAATCGAGTTAGCAAAGGTTTTCCACCGGATGGGATTCGCTCTCTGTACCTTGCAACTCTGCCTCCTCAGACTTACTCTATTGAGATACCCGCTCCTCGGGGGCCTCTTTCTCTTTTATCTTACAGGTCGTAGTCTGGAAATAGTACTCGCTCCTCAAGGGCCCATGTTCCTGGACTTGCTACTTGATCTCACTGCTGCCTACAGCACCTGTGATTTACCATCTCTCTCTCTCAGAGCCATTCCCTGGAACCAGGTACTCGCTCCTCGAGGCCCTGCCTTTACTCCAGCTCCTCTGCTCCACACTGAGAGACTACTGCGTGAGTACATTATCAACGGGGCTCTATTCCTGAACTCTGCATATCCTGCTACAACTCACGATATCAGTTCTCTCTATTTCAGCACAACCATTGTGGGATTGCTGTTCCAGAGCTTGAGGGACTACAAGCCCAACCGGACTACTTTCCAGCTCACTACTGCCACCTCTGGTGGTTCTCAATTCTGGTTTAATAAAAGAACTAGTGTGTGTATGTCTCCAACGCTGAGCCTGACCTGTGGCCCCTCTCAGGACTTCCCCCCGTGGGTGTGGTCATCTGCCACCGGTCCAGGGATCCACCCAAAATCCTTACAAACAATAACAGGTTGATGGTATCAAAGGCTGCGGATATATTGAGTAGTATGAGCAGATATTTTTGGCTGTTATCTAGGCCTTTGAGGAGTGTGTCTGAGAGAGATAGTAGTAGGGTTTCTGTGCTGAGGGAGTTCCTGAATCCATGCTGTGCTGGGAAAAGTATGCTGTGGTTTTCTAGATGCTCCGTGAGTTGTTGATTAACAACTTTTTCTAGTGTTTTGGCTAGGAAGGGGAGATTGGATATAGGTCTGAAGTTGGCAAGATCGGAGTCATTGAGTTGAGGTTTTTTGAGTATTGGTTTAATAACAGCACATTTTAGTTTGTCTGGGAAGATGCCTCCGTCTAATGAGAGGTTGATTATGTAAGCTATGGGCCTGGCAATGAGATTGGAGACTTGTTTTAGTGTTTTTATTGGGAGGGCATTGATGGGGTGTGATGCAGGGTTCATTTTTCTGATGATGGTTTCAATCTCAGTTGAGGCTATGTTCTCGAAATGTTACCATCTGGCGTCAAGTTTGCTTGGAAGGTTTACTGTCTCTTCGTTCGTGGTTGGGTTTTTTGTGGTTAAGTTGAGGATTTTGTCTCGAAAGAAGTTGGCAAATTTATTGCATGTGATCACTTGATTATCTGGAGGGGGAGTTCTGCTGGATTGTGTGAGGTCCTTGATGTATGTGAATAGTGCTCTGGGGTTAAATTGGTAGTTGTATATATTTTTTGCATAGTAGTCTCTTCAGGCTTTGTCAATATCTGTTTTGTAGATGTAGCGGATGGTTTTTGTATTTATCTTTGAGAAGATCGGTTGGGTTTTTTCACCATTTTTTTTTTGTTGCTGATCTTAGAATGTTTTTGATTTTTTGAGTTCTGGGTTGTATCATGGGGCTTTGGATTTGGTGGCAGGTTTAATTTCTTTCCAGATGATTGGGCATTTCTTTTCCGCTATTTCTGAGGTGATGGTGATCCAGGAGTTTACAGTGGAGTTGGTGTCAGTTTTGTTTAAAGTTTTTAAGATGTCCGGTAGAATTTCGATTAACTCATCACTGGAGCAGGGTTTGTTGAATTTGTTTTGATTGTGTCGTTCAAGGTGTATAGATTTCAGATGTAGTTTGGTTTCTATGAGTTTGTGGTCTGACCATGGGAGAGCAGTGACTGAGGGTGGGTCTTTGTGTTCAACTTTGTTGTTAATGAATATGAGGTCTAGAGTGTGGCCTAATCTTTGAAATGAAGTCACTTCAGAAGACATAAGCCTGGATTTTAAAAGGTTTACACGCGTGGCCAGTTTTTGCGTGCTCCGCAAGCATTTTAAAATGGGCCCAGCCATGCGCATAAACCCTGGTAGGCGCACAAGTGCTAGGCCTCTCTGAAGGGGCAGGCTGGGTGGGTGAGTAGGGCTGGGACAGCAACATTCTATTCTGTCCTGGGGAAGCGCGCGCCGGCAGCCAGCCGGTGCAGATTACTTTTGCTCCATAGGAGCAGTAAGAAACAAAAAAAACCCAAACAAGTAGATAGGAAGGGTTTAGGTGGTGGGGAGGAGAGGGAACGAGGGAAGGAGTTTATGTAGGGGGGGAGGGAAGTTCCCTCCCAGTCCGCATATTAATTGAAAATTTGCCCCCCTGTGCACGGTTTTTAAAATGCAGCGTGCATGTACGCGCGTGCATGTTATAAAATCGGCGCATCGATGTGCACGTGCCAGGAACAGCACGCACATGGACACATGCGCACATGTTTTAAAATCTACCCCATAGTCTTTCAAGTTAGAGTCATTTCAGGAGGAATTAGCTATTGTTGAATATAAATTAATTTTGATCCATTCTGCTCATTTCTCTGGAAAAAAAGGCTTCTAGATCAGTGGGATCATCATGTGAAGTTGTTGAATTGTTGTAGGTTACTTTCAAACGGGCTGGATACAGTAAACCATATCTTGCTTTCTATCTCTTAAGTCAAGGTCTCATTGCAGGCATTTGCTTATGTTTTAATGCCACTGTTTGAGCCAAGTCAGGAACAAAGAAGATTTTCTTACCCTCAAATAAAATTGGCATTTTCTGGAGAGCTGGTGAAAAAATTCAATAACCTGGGGATATCTGAGAGTTTTGAAGACAATTGGCTTTGGGAATTCTGAATTGGAATTTAGATGTGAAGGAACTTGGTGCGCATTTTCCACCTGAAATGGTGTATCAAATTTCAGACATAGTATTTCTTCCACAAATTTAATTAAGTTAGTACCGCTCTTTCTGGCATGCCAAGAAGACAGATATTACTGTGACATCCCCGGTTCCTTAGGTCTTCAATTTCTTTTTTGAGATGATTAATTTCACTTGTATTTTTCATTACTTTATCTGGTATTTCATCTAATTCAGCCAATTATACATTTACCCACTCGACTTGTAGTGTGGTAAATTGATTAGCCATTTTTTCCAAATCTGCCTTAATATGTCTGATTGTTTGAAAGTGTAGCTCCATCAGTTCTTCTATTTCATGTAGTTCATTTAGAACCGACTCTCCATTTACAGCTTGCTTCACTTAACCTTTTTCAGGGTTGGTGGATCTTGTTTAAGTCTTATAACTCCCGTGTTAAAGTCTGAATCAGATTTTCCTTTCCCAGACATATCTGAAGTCTAAGGTGAGACTTTGGGAGGTTGTTCAGGTGACAACAAGCAGTTAGATGTTTCCAAGAGCAGAGTTAGGCATCCATCTTGTGTCAGTTCCAGAATGTTCCCTTCCGTCAGAGATTTCTATGACTTGCTATCTAACAGAGCACATTGTGAACATGGACACAGATGCACTGGCCTATTGAGAACACAAGTCAGCAGTAAGGCCAGACCTGGCCAATGTGGCTCATCATTTTCTTTTTTGCCCACCAACCAGTTTGCCCAGCAAATGTGTCTTCTCAACACTAGGGGACATCATGAGCTCTTATTGTTCAAGGCTAGTCCCAGACTTGCTAGAAACATTGGCCTTTTTCAAAATCAATCTCGGCTTTCCAGAATTTCTATGTGAATGGCACCTTGGAGGGCTTGCTGCTGCTCTGCTTAGCTGCCATAACCTGATGCTATATACTGAGGGTCTTACTGCCATGCTGCCTAACTGCCATGCCTCTGATATACCTCCTTGGGGGTTCTGATGCCACTCTACTGGCTATAAGGTTTGCCTAGAATGCCAAATGCCCTTGCACCGGTCTTGCTTGCTGCTATTCTCTCTAGCTGCCTTACCCCTGATTTACCACTTTGCAGAGAGGAGGTGCAATGAGGCACTCATCCATTTTCTCAATCACCACTTGTAAGGCCTGTTTGAAAAAACAGGCCTTACACTATGAATCCCATACAGCTGCAGAGATGGTGCTAGCCTGCTGCATACTTCACAATATAGCCATCCAGTATGGCATCCCAACTGAGATGAATTGGGTTACAGTGGAGAATTCTGTGTCGTCGTCCCCCCACATCCTTGGGAAACCAAACGGAGTGGAGCCAAGTTTGTTACAGAATCATCCAGTGCTACTTTTCATGTAGGAACAGGTTATGGCCTTCTTAAAACCTTAAAGTGAACACTGCAGAGTGGGTGTTCCATTGCAACTCTCTATCTCTCAGTTCTTGCCTTGTTTTGGATTTTGCAGGAGTCCCTTCCCTTCTGGGTAACTATGCAGGTACTGTCTCAATGCACAAGGTAAACCTCCGGGATAGCTAGAGGCCATGAGAAGAGACAGACTTAGCTGGAAGAACAGTCAAGTGTATGCTAGGGAGTGCAAAGGCTTGGGCCATTGGATACACATGACATCCAAAGAAATGGATGCTTAACCTTGTGCTTTTTTTTCCATTTATTTATTTATATCCCACCTACGCCAAAACCCTAGGTGGCAAACAAAAAAAAAAAACCATACACAACACAATCACAATCAAAATAACTGAAAAAAAATTGAAAATCAAACAAGAAACCAAAACAGTGATATCCGAGTAGCCTGTAAAATGTCAACAACCACCTATAAAAATTCCTGTTTGAAAAGAAAAGTCTTGGATGATTTGGTGCAATCCATCAGCCGCAATACATAAGGAAGAGAATTCCAGAGGGCGGTGGCAGCCTCTAGTGTTTGCCAACTGAGCACGTCACACAGAAGAATAGTTAGCAAGCCCTTCTGTGATGACAGCAGCAATCCGGTAGGGTTGTAAATCCAAAGCAATACATTGATCCAAGGGAAAGCATCCAAAGTTAATAGTTTATGCACTAACATTCCTTTTTATAGTTAATCCTCCAATGGATAGGAAGCCAGTGGTGGTCGACCAGAACAGGAATTATATGCTCTCTTTTGCTAGGCCCTGAAATAATTCAGGCCACAGCATTCTACAGCAGTTGTAGCACCTTTATTGTGGTCATTGGTAAACCTAGATATAAAGAGATCAATCAATATGCAAACATTAGCTGTTTGCTAAGTTAGCCGGATAGACATATGTGGCTAAGTTAGATGTGACATTCAGCGGCACGGCTAAACAGCTGAATATACACGTATATCCGTGATTAGCTGTATAAGTTATAACCAGCTAAGTTAGACCTGCTCTAAGGCCTGCATAAGTTATGCGGCTCAGACTGAATATCGCTAGTTAGCCACATAACTTATATAACTAACTCGCTCAATCCCAATCCGCTCACTACACGGCCACAATTTATGCAGCTAATTTTTTAGCCGCTAAGGTGACTTAAGCAGCTAAGCAGCGGTTTCTGAATGCAGGTGCATATTCAGCGGCCATTACTTAACCGCATAAGCTATACTTATGCAGTTGAATAATGCTGAAAGAGTTTTGAATATTGACCTCCCAGTGCTACATTAGTCCAAAGACAGGGAATATAATAGTTTGGGACCACTGAATGAAAGTCTCCTGGCTGCAACAAAGATAGAAGTTGATACAAAGACCAAAGCTTATAAAATCCCAACTTGACAACAGATTTAATGTGCGGAACAAATGAAAGCTTTGCATCAATTATTACTAGAGATGTGCATCATTTTTTTTTTGTCTCCGGCTTCGTTTGGGGGGCCCCCCCTGCGGGAAATTTTGTTTTTCCTGCGGTTCGGGGTTTTTTTTCTAGGGGGCGCCGATTTTCGTGTTAGTGCACACTATCGGGAGTTAGTGCACGCTAACGGGTCAAAGTTATTGTGCACTAACACAAAAAACCTATTTTTCCGAAATTTCAGAAAAATTTCATTTGTTTTTTGGTTCCCCTGAACCATACCGAATTAGGCAATTTTGTTAAAATTGCCTAATTCAGGAAAAACGAATGCACATCTCTAATTATTATCCCAGACTTCCTGCAAAGGGGACAATTTCCAAAATCTGCATTATGAACACTTATGCTGGGGGGGAAATGGAACACTGTCTCTGTGCTGGATGATCATAATTTTAGTTTTTCATAAATTGAGGGTTAATTTGTTATGTGTCAACCAGCACAGAATTAAGGTTAAGCAAAGCGATATCAAAGCTGTAGTTTCAGATCAAGAGGGAGTCATTAGAATGAAAAACTGCCTGTCACCGGTAAACTGCATGTACACTGAAGCTCGGTCCAAAGAAGCAACACGGAAGATGGTGAGTTAGAGCCAGAAGGCAACTGTAGTAAGATAAGACCAGTCGCATTAGATGAAGAGAAACCTTTATTCATTTTGTAATTAAAAATCATAAAATTGTGTGTTCAAGTGTTCATTGCTGCTCGATAGCTATTGGCCCAAAATTGGAAATCCAAACGAGTGCCTTCTCTCTCTAATGCTGTGGAAAAATTACATAATTATTGCCAACTAGCCTCTCTCACTACAACTAAGCATAATACGACTTCCTCCTTTCGATCTATCTGGGGTCCCTTTATGCAATCTTTTTCCTAATGGGTTTCGATGCATTTATTACTTGGTATTGGCCTATGAAGTGTTTGTTCTTTGTGGTTTACTTTATGTGCTGTGTGCTACAAAACCAAAGTAACAGGAGGGTCATCTGTAGTGCAGCGGTCATAAAGGAAATCAGTTTTATTTTATCTTACTTTATTTTATTTTATCTTTTGCCTAAAGATTTTGGAGCGGGTGACTTATGCTCTAATCTATGATATAACTGAATGAACAATACGGGGTGGTTGGGAAGGGCGGGGGGAGGGGGAGAGAGGTTTTCTACCATATTACATGAATGTTTTATCATTAGAGAACGATCTGTATATGTTAATTTTGAAAACAATAAAACTTTAATTTAAAAAAAAAAAAAAAAAAATCACAGAATTGGATAAAATGCTAACATCGAGTTTCGCCCTGGCATAGGGCTGCGTCAGGGGCTGTAATATATTAACATATAAACAAATTAGCAAACTATTGTTATAATAATTAGAAAGAATTTGTTAATGCACAATCGTAATCATCCTCAAAAAATATAACTGTTGTGCACAATCGCACTCCTTATTAAAACATAAAAATTATGACCAAAATACATATACAAAACAAATTCTGAAGAAACAATGAAATGAAAACATAAATATGTGCAGATATAGGGAGAGACAGGGAAAAGTAACAGATATATTTACATAAATGAATTTGGAAAACAGTAAGATCAACAGGCACACATATAATAGTATTTGAAATAGAAAGAAAAAAATAGATGTATAATCATTATATTACCTTACAATAACCACAGACTTCTACTGTGTATGAAATGTCAGAAAAACCGGGCATTCTCCAATGGCCACTAGGCACAAATTATAATTTGTGCATCACTGTCGTTCCTGAAAACGGGGGCAATTGTGATAACTCAGTAAACTGTATATAAGCGCTGAATTTATCATCAGCCACTAGCCTCTTTAACCAATATTAATAATGCTCCCAATGTCTGTGTTAGAAAAGATTAGTATATGTTGCGCAGAAGATGGACCCTTGGGCTGAGATGGGGTTGACGCTACCCGCAGGGCGAGACCTACGGGTTCCCACCATCGGCAGGCGAAGCTGGCTGACTGACAGAAGCCGGCTGGAGCTTCGCCAATATCAGCCCTTGTTCCCCGCAGGTTGAGCCCTTAGGTACCAGGCCGGCTGGTCTTAGGTGGGCCTCCATCTGAGGTCTTCCCTGAAGTGATGTGAGAGTCAGCCAGGGGCCAGCAGCGGTGACTGAGATGGGAGAACAAGTCCAGACGAGGCAGAATCCCGGAGACCCGGATGCCAAGCAGAACTGGGAGCAAGACAGAGGGCGTCCGAGTAAGAACAGGCCGAAGCCTGAGAGGCCAAGAGCAGAATAGATTCAGGAGAGTCGTGATAGAGCAGGCTGTGATCAGGGCTGGTGGCAGGCGAGAGGAAGTGGCAAACGGACTCGGGTCAAACCAGGAGACAAGCAGAGGATGGTCAGGCAAGGCAAAGGTCAAACCAGGAGTCAAGCAGAAACGTAGACAGACGTTCTACTAGATGTGGATTGGAATATCTTGCAGCAGCATCTGGAAGAAGTAGAGATTTTAGATGCCCTTTCAAGGTGTTCTGTTTAGACAAATGGGATGGAAACCACGAGGGGCGAAGCATTACTGGATCTGGTGCTCACAAACAGAGAGAGTTTCAATCAGAAGCGTAGTCAAACAAAGCAGAGGTCAATCCAGGTATCAGTCAGTAGCGAGACAAGCAGGGTAGACACAGAACTCAGGAACAGGAACGAGGAATGACCAGGAATCAGGAACACAGATGAAGCAGGAACAAACCTGGAACTAGGAACACAGGAAAGCATGGAGACCTGATGCCAAGGCCAGGAAGCACTGGCTGGGCCTGGCCTTATATTCCTGGACCCAGTGACGTCATCATCCGGGGCCGCGGGGTGGATTCCCGCCGGGGCCACTTTAAAGGTAGACCAGTTGCGAGTGCACTCGTGCCTAAGAAGAGGCATGGCATGAGATGATGGTGTCTCCCCGTGGACCACGCAGGGAGGTCTGCCGCGAAGCTGGGACATCCGCGGAAGAGCTGGGAGCAACAGAGGCAGCCCAAGCATGGAGGCGGCTAACCACGGCTGCAAGGGAGGTGGAACCAGGCACTGGAGCAGGCAAATGGGGTAAGTGGGCCCGCCCGCGGGGAACAACCGCACTTTTAAAGTAACAATAATAGCAAATAATGTTAGAATCACTATATACATGTAACCCACAAGAAGAGTTGATAGAGATTGCCATGCTCTATTTTGAATTGCGACCTCGTCCACAGCATATTCCCTCAGAATTTTTGTTAGCTTTGCTACGGATAGCTCTCACTAAAATATTTTTGCGTATGAACATTGTTTTTTCCAACAGATATGCGGTTCCACGATGGGAGCCACTATGGCCCCAGATTTAGCCAACTTGTACATGGGAGTATTTGAAGAGAAATGGATTAATGATTCCCAGTCTTTTTTCCAGTACATTTTTGCGTGGAAGCGTTATATTGATGATATCTTTATTATATAGCAGGGGACTCAAGGACAATTTAATGAGTTCATGCTATGGCTGAATACATGCAATTCCTGACTACGCTTTACAGCAAATTTTCAAACAAAGCAAATAACGTTTTTGGACATCACAATTTATAAAATACCAATGGTTTTGAAACTTCCTTATATCTTAAGCCCATGAGTAGTAACACTCTTTTGCACTTTACCAGTGCACATCCACAGGGATTAAAAGAGAACCTGCCGACCAGTCAATTTTTCAGAATCCGGCGTTTATGTTCATCGAAAGAAGAATACCAAAGACAAGCAGCAAACTTAAGTAGTCATTTTTTGGAAAGAGGGAATCCTAAACGCTGTGTGAGATGAGCATATCTCAGAGCCAAGTTCACTAATTGGGACTGGTTGTTTCTGCCACGCGAAGAAAAAGAAGACCCAGAAACATTGACATGTGTAATTCCTTTCTCCCCGATGGCATCCATGATGAAAGATGTTATATTTCAAAACTGGCACATTCTGCAAAATTATGCTGAATTTCAGTCTGGACCGAGATTCACTTACACCAAGGGGGTACATTTTATAAATGTACGCCCGCGTGTACTTTTGTTCGCGCACCAGGCGCAAACAAAAGGACGCTGGATTTTATAAGATACGCGCGTATCTTATGAAATCCGGGGTCGGCACGTGCAAGGGGGTGCACATTTGTGCACCTTGCGAGCACCGAGCCCTGCGCCTGCTGCCGTTCCCTCCGAGGCCGCTCCGAAATCGGAGCGGCCTCGGAGGGAACTTTCCTTCGGCTTCCCCCACCTTCCCTTCCCTTCCCCTACCTAACCCACCCCCCCAGCCCTATCTACGCCCTCCCCATACCTTTATCGTGAAATTTACGCCTGTCCTCATAACTCATGCACGCCGATCGGCCGCCGCCGCACGATTCCCAGCCCAGGAGCGATTTCAGAGGCCTCGGCCACGCCCCCGGGTCAGCACCACGCCCCGACATGCCCCCCGGACGCCCCGAACATTGCGCCGCCCCTCGACATGCCCCCCGACACGCCCCCCTAGCAAAGCCCCGGGACTTACGCCCGTCCCGGGGCTTGCGCGCGCCGCCGAGCCTATGCAAAATAGGCTCAGCGCGCGTAGGGGGGTTTTGAAAGGGTTACGTGCATAACTTATGCGCGTAACCCTTTTAAAATCTACCTGATAGGGTTTAAATTTTAAAGATCAATTAGTTCATTCAGATTCCACGGTTCTACCTACAAGACAGGATCTGGGCTCTCATAAAGCCTGCGGGTCTTGCTCTGTATGCTCAAACATGCTTGATACTACTCATATTAAGTTTAAAAATCCTCAATTAACCGTATCTTTAAAACAACATGCCACATGTAAATCTATGGGGGTAATATATATTATTATATGTCCCTGTAAAATGACTTATGTAGGTAAAACTACACGACAGTAGCATACTAGGATGATTGAACATTGGTCAAACTTGGCCACCAAATGCCTAAATGCACCTATTGTTTTGCACTGTTTGGATAAAGGACACTTGTTTGATGATTTGAAAGTACGTGTCATACAGCAAATTGTGCCGAATTGGCAGGGAGGTGATACAAATAAGAAACTAATGCAAGCCGAACAGAAGTGGATACATTTATTAGACACTTTGCATCCTAAAGGACTGAATGCAGAACTGGAATTAAATGTTTTCCTGTAAGATACCAGTTGAGGACGCTGGAGACAGGTTTGATGTCATGTCATTTCCGTAATTTCTGATTGGCTGCCGTTCTCTTTTTAAATTGACAGCTTACGTTGAAATGGTCTCTGTTCCTGTTGGGTTCTAATCTGTCGAGACGATGGACGTCCTGTTAGAAGGTTGAAATGTTCTCTACCAACACCAGATAAGTGGAATTATAGTTATTTGACAGGAGTTTACAAGTTTATCTTTATCTATACGGGATTCTAAACAGACAAAAGGAACTTGAATATACATGTGAATGAAGTATGAAGTGGTGATCCCTTTAAAAATGGCGGTAAATGGGCAAGATGGCCGCCTGGTAGGACGCGGAGGAGAGAAGCTCTCGTCGACTTTTGCCTGTAATTTATACAAATATAATTTTGGAATGCCTCATACAAAGCGGAAGGGACGTGTTGGGGGAGCCTCATCAGGTTTACCTGATACCGACCCTTTGCAGCGACGAATTGAGGGCTTCTTCTCCGATGGAACACCACAGACGCCGGAGGGGCTGGTCGCTGAGGGGACTGCTGTAGAGCGGATGCATAACTTATGCGCGTAACCCTTTTAAAATCTACCTGATAGGGTTCAAATCTTAAAGATCAATTAGTTCATTCAGATTCCAAGGTTCTACCAATAAGACAGGATCTGGGCTCTCATAAAGCCTGCGGGTCTTGCTCTGTATGCTCAAACATGCTTGATACTACTCATATTAAGTTTACAAGTCCCCAATTAACCGTATCTTTAAAACAACATGCCACATGTAAATCTATGGGGGTAATATATATTATTACTAGCCGTTAAGCCCGTAACAACGGGCTACATTTAAAAAAAAATTTTCGGTCCATTTCCTTCCCACTTCCTCCCCCCTCTAGTCTCCCTCCCCCCCTCCACCTCACTCCCTCCTCCCTCCCCCCACCTCCCTCTCTCCTCCCTCCACCTCACTCTCTCCTCCCTCCCCCCACCTCACTCTCACCTCCCTCCCTCTCCTCCCTCCCCCACCTCACTCTCACCTCCCCCCCTCACTCTCACCTCCCTCCCTTTCCTCCCTCCCCCACCTCACTCACTCTCACCCCCCCCCCACTCTCTCCTCCCTTCTCTCAGCTCACTCCCTCCTTCCTCCCCTCACTCCCTCCCCCTCTCTCAATCCCCTCCCCTTTCAGCTCATCCACACCCGGCAGACAGGGGGGTGTCCCTCCCGCGAGCGCTGCCGCTACTGCTCCTCCCGCCGCCGCTGCTCCTCCCACTCCTGCTTGCTGTCGTCGTCGTTGTCGCCGCAGTGGCTACTGCTCCTCCCACTCCTGCTCGTCGCCGCTGCCGCCGCCGCCGCTCCTGCTCCTAAGGAGCAGGCGCCATTTTTTTTTTCGGGCACGCTCCGCTCTGGCCGACTTGCTGCCTGCGCATGCGCGGTAGAGTTGCTCTCTACTGCGCATTTGCGGCACGTCGGTCAGGGCTCCCTTATCTAGTAGATATGTCCCTGTAAAATATATATGTGAATGAAGTATGAAGCGGTGGTCCCTTTAAAAATGGTGGTAAGGGGGCAAGATGGCCGCCTGGTAGGACACGGAGGAGAGAAGCTCTGTTCGTCCTTTGCCTATAATTTCTACAAATATAATTTTGGAATGCCTCATACAAAGCGGAAGGGACGTGTTAGGGGAGCCTCATCAGGTTTACCTGATACTGACCCTTTGCAGCGACGAATTGAGGGCTTCTTCTCCGACGGAACACCACAGACGCCGGAGGGGCTGGTTGCTGAGGGGACTGCAGTCCCCTCTGACCCTGGAAGTGACTCTGAGCCCAGGCAAGCCGATCAAGCCAGCACATCCCACACAGCCAGCGGTCTCTCCGAGAACAACGGAGGCCAACAGTCAAAACAATCTGACTCGAGGAGAACTGTCCCGGCAGGAGATTGAGCATGGAGAGGAGGAGGGAGGAGTCCCGTGGCGAGGAGACGGCTGGCTGGCCTGGAACCTTGACTCCCATGATTTGGAAAGTCAAGGGAGAACCGAAGAGACAACAACTGCGGGAATAAAGCTGCTGGGAGACCTTGGAGATACGAAAGGAGAACAGCCAGAACTAGGAGCAGTGAGTATTCGGCTTGGACAGCCTGAACAAATTTCCTTAAGTACGGTATGGTCTGCTTTGAAGGGAATAGAAGCTATTTATTTTATTTATTTATTTAAAGGGTTTTTATATACCGCGGCACGTTTGGAACATCACCTCGGTTTACAATATAACATAAAGTAGCAACAGGCTTTACATAGAACACGTGTTCATACAATGAATGTAATGTAACAGGGGTTAAACATAAAAACTTGGATCGAGGCAACAGGATTAACATGATATAGTTTCTATTCGAATAATTGTATCGGGAAACAGATGATCAAGTAAATATTTGTGTAGGGGCGTTTGTGAAAAATAATACGCACTAATAGAGAATTACTTTGTAAATTAAATACCTTCAGTAATGGGGGCAAGGAGCTTCAAAAAATAGGGAGGTATCAGCAGGGGTGTAAGGTGGGAGGGGGAACTTGAAATGGATATGGTGTTGTGGGGGAGGAGGAGAAGGTGGCTATCATCAGATGGTGGGGAATGTAAGTCGTTGGTCAAGAGTATGCTTGTTTGAACAGCCAGGTTTTGAGGTTTTGCTTGAATTTCTTGTGGCATGATTCCTGGCGTAGACTAGGTGGCATTTTGTTCCATAGGGCTGTTCCAGCAATGATAAAAGAGCGTTCTCTGGTAGAGGCAAGTTTCGTTAGTTTGGGAGATGGAGTGTGAAGTTTTGCTTGGTGTTGCATTCTGGTTGGTCTGTTTGGATTGCGGAAGGTGAATTGCTCAGAGAACCATTGCATGCTGTGATTGTGTATGGATTTGTGTATAAGTGAGAAGGTTTTGTATATTATTCTGGAGGTGACGGGAAGCCAGTGTAGGAACTGGAGAACGGGTGTGATATGATCATGCTGGTGTGTTGGTGAGAATGCGTGCAGCAGCGTTTTGCAACAGCTGCAGGGGTTGTAATGAGTTTTTTGGGAGGCCTAGGAGGATAGCGTTGCAGTAGTCAAGCTTGGACAGGATAGTGGCTTGCAGTACTGTGCGAAAGTCATAAGGGTGTAGGAGGGGTTTGATTCTTTTAAGGGTGTGGAGTTTAAAGAAGCCGTTCTTGATGGTGGAGGATATGTTCCTTGTAAACCGGGGTGATATGTATATTATACAGGAACTTCCGGTATATAAATCCTTTAAATAAATAAATAAATAAATAAATAAATGAACTTTTTTAGATTGAGGTGGTTATCAATCATTACTCCAAGGCTGCGGACATGTTGGGGTGAAGTAGACAGGGGGGATTGAGTGTGTGTTATTGAGGAGTGGGGGGATATGTTGTGTGGTGATATAATGAGGAGTTCAGTTTTGGTGGTGTTGAGAGCCAGGAAGTTGTCTGAGAGAAGTTTGTTTATGTCAGTGAGGGCTAAGTTCCAAGTTTTTAAGGCATTCGGTATTGAGTCTTTGATAGGGATGAGGATCTGCACATCATCTGCGTAGATGAAATGAGGGAGACCCAGTTTAGAGAGGAGTTGACAGAGTGGGAGGAGGTAAATGTTGAAAAGTGTGGAGGAAAGTGATGAACCCTGTGGCACTCCTTGTGCCATTCTGATCGGTTTAGATTCACAGTGTCCAATTTTTACCCTGTATTGTCTATCATTCAGGTATGATTGGAACCAGAGGAGGGGGGTACCAGAGATGCCAATTTCTATAAGGTGCTTTATGAGGGTGTTATGATTAACCGTGTCAAATGCGGCTGAAATATCTAAAAGGGCAAGCATGTATGATTGCCCCTTGTCGAGAGCTTTGGGTATATAATCAGAAAGAGAGATGAGGAGTGTTTCGGCGCTGTGAAGTCTGCGAAAACCAAATTGTGATGGGAAAAGGATGTGGTGTTCATCAAGATAGTCAGTAAGCTGCCGAGTAATGATTTTTTCTAGGATTTTGGAGAGGAAGGGGAGGTTAGAGACAGGGCGATAGTTGGAAGGCTCAAAGTGATCGAGGTCAGGTTTTTTGAGGATAGGTTTTATGATGGCTTGTTTAAGTTGCATTGGAACAATTCCCAATGAAATGGATTTGTTGAGAATGCTTGCAATGGGTTTTGCTATTATATTAGGGACAGTAAGGAGTATCTTAGTGGGGATAGTATCGGAGGGATGTATTGCAGGTTTGATTTTTTTAAGTGTGGATTCTATTTCTAAAGCAGAGGTTTACTCAAAGGTATTTAGAGTGGCTTTGGTGTATACACTTTGTGTGTCTTTGGGCAGGGGGGAGTTGAATGTGGAGTTAGCGTGGGAGAATATGTTATTGGGAGTAAGTGGGCTGGTGGTTATAGGTGGGGTAGTGAAGCGTGACATAATAGTTTCAATTTTGTTGTGGAAGAATACGGCCAGTTTTTCACATTTGGATTGGTCATCCTTATTGGGGATAGTATTTAGGGGGGAGGTGATCAGGTTGGAAACATACTGAAAGAGTGCTCGTGGGTTGTATTGGAACTGGTGAATTCTTATAGCGTAAAAGTCTTTTTTGGCTTTGTCAGTAGCTTTGCGATAGTTGTGGAGAAGGTTTTGAAAAGTTGATTTTATGGCGGGGAGTTGTTTTTTACGCCAGCTTTTTTCAAGTTTACGGAGTTCAGTTTTCATTGTTCTGAGTTCGGGTGTGTACCATGGTTTCTTTTTGTTATTGTTGGAAGTGATTTCTTTAGTTTGTGTGGGGCATAGTTTGTCTGCTACAGTGTTGGTGAGTTGAAGCCATGATGTAATGTAAAGCCATGATGTAAAGCTACATTAAAGGCATTAACTGCAACTACGTTGGAAACAAAAAAATCAGACTATGATAAATAATTCATTGATTGTATTTTTTAATCCCAAGATAGAAAATCATGAGCAAAGGATTGCTCAATTGGAAAATGTGCAAAAGAATATTATCAAGTCTGATATGATACTTGAGAAGAAAATAGAGAAGCTGAGAATACAATGAGGATACTTAATCTGAGAATTATTAATTTTGCTGTTATAAGAACTGTATCACCGTTAGAGTTATTTAAAACCTATATGAAGCAGGTTCTAAAAATACCTGAGACACATCTCCCTGTATGTACAAAAATGTATTACTTGCCTCAAAGAAACCCTATAGGAGAAGTTGTTCAGGAGAATTCAATGAACATATCAGAGTTACTTGAACTGTCAATTGAATCCGAAATTACGTAAAGAAAATCTATGTTGGTTTTCTTTGCCTTCATCACCGACCGCAACAATGTTTTGAAATTATTTTTTAGGAACAGGCTGACCAAATTTTATGGGGCACAAATCTGGATATAACCCTGACATTGTAAAAACAACTCAGGATCGTAGAAAACAGTTTCTTGGGATGAGAAATAGGGTTTTAAGGATGGGTGCCTGTTTTGTTCTGAAATATCCAAGTAAATGCTGTGTTTGCTTTATGAATCATAACTATATATTTTTCGAACTGGAACAGCTCAAGGAGTTCTTGGCTGGCCATTCACATAGTAGTCCAAGGGGTGAATCGGCATAAGGGGAATTAGGTGCTCCTTCCTACCTATTGCCTTTAATAATATATAAAATAATTTTCTTTGTAATTCACTCATTAGTTTCCCTTGCCCCCCATTTTCTTATATTTAGGTACAGATATTTCCTCTTTTCATTGATTTGTACTTTGGAAAAATATATAAATGTTGAATATGTACCGTGTTTTAATTGCATATTGTATTGTAATTGTGGAAAATCTTGAAAATAAAAAATAAAAAAAAAAGGCGGTAAAGGACTAATATCAGCAGCTCCTGACGAAGCTGTCTAGCGTAACATTGGCTGGGTGTCGAGCTGGTGCCATATTATTTGAGTCTAATATAGTGGGATTGCAGAGAGGTTAAAAAAAATTTAAAAATTTAAAAAATTGACAAACTTCAATATATTAACTATACCATGATTGAATATATTAACTGCACCGTGATAGGTTTAATGCGAGTCTATATTTTGAAATTCTAACACAAGGATGTGTGGATATTTAAAGACCCTAACCGCAGATGATTAAAAGACCGGACGGCCTCCTTTAAAAATTTTGGGTAGGCACGTCGCCAGGCTTGCTGATGCGGTATATACAAAATTGATAATATCTATTACAGCAAATATTTTGAGTGTTGATAAGAGACTGAGAGGTGGTTTTTTTAGTTTTTCCTTTTGGAAGAAGTAACATATTTATTGTGCCATCTGCAACTATTTTATCAATAAAAAATTTAATTTTGGACACTAACCCAATGTGTCCAGTGTCTTTATTTGGGCACGCAGCACTCACACAGAGATTTACCCTCTCTCAGCCACCCCTGCACTGAGACCAAAAAGGAACCCTTTCCCCAAGGCAAAAGATCCACACCCTGTGGAAAGGGGCACAGAAAAGAGCGAGTCAGGGTTCCTACCCCAAAGAGCTTATAAATACTTTTATCACCCCACCCGTGCAGGTCATGCACCATGGGGTGGGATTACATGCACTTATCCTGCTCTGCTTTAAATTAAAAAATTATACACTTTGGAAAAACTGAGAAAACAAAAGGCACACAGTTGGGCAAATGGCTCAGGCTTGTCATATTAATAGTCCCCTCCAGGACATGCCCCCTAGCTACACCAGTTTCATCACTGTTTACTCGGGGTCTTCCATGAACCCCGTGCAGGTGACCTGGTTACTGAACCTTTCCTAGTTGCATAATATTGGAAACATTCGCCAGTATAAAACACAGACCAGAGCGCACTAGAGACCCGTGAACGCCGGAAGATCTTTCTGTGAACAGACTGGAAATACTACTTTACACCTTTGGATATTTTTTGCCCCTGGCAGAGTTCATTTATATGCAAAAATACGACAGAAAGCACCCTCCGTTTGCTTTGGCAACAGGATGGAACATACCAAAGCTCTGAGGGAGGGGGGAGAGAGGCACTTTTGAATATTTTGCGATGTACATGGGGCACTTTTAAAAGGAAATCATCCGTGTACTCTGTGACACTTTCTGAAATTAGCGGCTGCAAAGCACGCGTTCTGCAAGCGGCTGAGAGATGGCATAAATATTGTAGCACGCGGTCTGCGAGCGGCCGACTACTTTGCACCTGATATTGGTACGGGCGGCGAAGGCGGCCAGTACGGGCGCTGTTTTCTACAGATTTAAAGCCGCCTCTTTAAAATTCGGCTAAAAGTGTGCAAACCCGGAAGTCCGCGCGTACTTTTAGCATTTTCAGACAGGGTACATTGATATTTTATATTAGTAAATGGCTTAGAAATCGAAAGATGACCTGCTCTTCTGTATTAAGTTTCCTGACTTGATATTGGGCTTAATTTGCTTTCCCAGAGTTGCATTGCACGGCAGGTAGAAGCAAAGCAAGGTTTGTTCATCAGAACTGACTATGCAAAGCCTTTTTTTCTTTCCCGCCTCGCTGTAAGGTTTCCTGCTACTTGGCTGCCAGGGTGGGTTTGTATTGTCATCAAGGTACAGCCTTTGAATTCACTCGGGTAGCACCGTCAGCACCATTTTCAATTGCATTTCCATTAAGCAACCCCGGCTACAACAGGAACTCGACAGTTTAATGCTCTGATCAGAGAAGGGAAAAAACATTTATGAAGGAACAAACTTACCCATTCTACTCCTCACACCGGAGCTCTAGAGCTGCATCCCCGAGTGGCTTTCTGTGTCCCCCTTCCGATCAATAACTGCGACAGGAGTTGCTCGCCGGGGGGACGCAGAAAAAGAAGCGGAACCACCTCCATTTGGTTGGGTTTTCTCTCCTGACACATCCCCCTCACCCCGTCCTTCAAACAATGAAGATCAGGGGCAGGAGCCCAGGGCAGTGTCCTGCTGCTGTGACCTGTCCCCCAGCCCACGAGCCTAATAAAGAAAGAATCCCCTCGGAAAAGTCAGCTTACAGGCAAACTGAGCTCGCTCTTCCCCCTCTGCTTTACGTTTCTTGAAGAGGCAGCCTGAGCGGTTCCGTTTACGTTCAAGCCTAGGGGTGATTTTTCCGTGGGAGACCTGACGTGGGCAGGGGGGACACTGAAAATAAAAGTTAAGGAAAGCAGAAACCTGCTTGTACAGATAGGACCTCCCCTGCCCGTTTCCGAGCCCCCCCCCCCCCAAGATGATAATAGAGAGGAGAGGAGAGGTCAATAGCGCAGGCTGCCCCGGCTCTGCTCTCCCAGCAGCAGCTCCTGATGGGAGCTCGGGCTTTGACACAGCTTCTTAGGGCTGATCGACACTGTGGGGAAATGGTTTCCCAGCTCGCCCCGTAATTGCACCTTCCAGGTTGGAGGCACTTCGGAAGGGTCAGAGTAGAACCATCCCGCAAGGTTCTGTACTGGTATCCGTTCTTTTTAATGCTGTCAGGGCTCCAGGGGCTACTCTTATTCAGGGTTTGGGCTGCTATATGTATGCAGATGATATTCAGATTTCTCATTCTAGTGAGCAAGAAAAATTGAGTAAATGTCACCAGTGTCTAGATAAGCTGGTGGGTTGGGTGACCTCACATAAGCTTAAAGTCAATCTTCAGAAATGGCATTATGATTGTTCGGGTAAAAAAATTACCCCTGTTTATCCATTTAGGAATGTCTGGTATACATATCCCACTGAGAAATATAAATATTTTTGTTGTCAAATTGCATAGCAAATTGATCTCAAATTATTCAAAACACTGCTGCAAAATTAGATTTAGTTTCAAGACCTATGATCATGCAACTCCTTGATTAATGGAATTGCTTTGGTTGCCTACTGCATATTGGTTACGTTTTAAAATTATTTGATACTAGCTGTACCCGGCCACGCGTTGCTGTGGCTGAGTCTGGTTAAATGGAAAAGAAAGAAAAGAGAACGCGCACGTTTCTAATATGTTTAATTTCACAATGCTTGTGGGTATACAATATTTTTTGTTGTTCCATTGTCTGTGCAGATATAGAGATTGTCTAGTTTGCCGACTCTAGAACACGCAACATATAATTGTCCATGTGAGAAGCAATCCGTGTCTAGATCTAAACCGCATAATTCTAAAGATTGGCCCTTAGCTTTGTTGATGGTTATTGCAAACGCCAATCGAATTGGGAATTGCAATCTCTTAAACTGAAATGGCATATCCGTTGGAATCATAGGAATGTGAGGCATGAGGACATCTTCACCTTTGAAAGGTGCTGTTAAGATTGTTGCTTCTATGACGTTGCTCATTAATGGACGGATTTTAAAAGGGTTACGCGCATAAGTTATGCGCGTAACCCTTTTAAAATACCCCTGTGCACACCGAGCCTATTTTGCATAGGCTCGGCAGCACGCGCAAGCCCCGAGACACGCGTAAGTCATGGGGCTTCGCTAGGGGGGCGTGTCGGGGCCAATGCGTCATTCGGGGCGTTCTGGGGGGCATGTCGGGGGCATGGTGCCAGCCCAGGGGCATTTTGGGGGCATGGCCAAGGCCTCCGAAATGGATCCCGGGCCGGGGAATCGCGCGCCAGCAGCCTGCTTCTGGCAGGTGTAACTTTTAAAACACAGATGGGGGAGGATTTAGATAGAGCCGGGGGGTGGGTTAGGTAGGGGAAGGGAGGGCAAGGTGCGGGGGGGGGTGGAAGGAAAGTTCCCTCCGAGGCTGCTCCGATTTCGGAGCGGCCTCAGAGGGAACGGGCAGCGCACACAGGGCTTGGCGCGCGCAAGGTACACAAATGTGCACCCCCGGATTTTATAAGATATGCGCAGCTACGGGCGTATCTTATAAAATCCCACGTACTTTTGTTCGCACCTGGTGCGCGAACAAAAGTACGTGCAGGCGTAGATTTATAAAATCTACCCCTAAATTTTTGACTGCAAGCCACATGCCGTTGCAAAGCTTTGGATGGTTTATATTTCGCAACATGATAATTGGCACGCCGATTTTCAACTGCAGTACGTGCGGTGGCATTCCTGGCAGATCAAGTGAATTCAAAAATTCTGTTGGATAATTATCCGCTTCATTTGCTTCCACAACAGTGTCGACGGACTTGTATGTGACTGTCTCGCTTTGAATGTTAGAATAATATTGTTAAGTTCGTAGCCGTCTTTGATCTTGGCCGCAAGAATAGCTCGTTCACTCAGCCAATCATGATTCTTATAATTGTTTTGAATATTGGGAAATACTTTTTCAACCAATTTTTCTTTTGACATCACTAAATTACAGAAGTTATGAGGCAATGAAATTTGTCCTGAGGTCCAAGTTGAGGCAGTTTAATTTTTCCGGCGGCGCAACACATTCCTTTCGTTTCTCCATTAAATTTCAGAACCTTGCAATAAAGACACACTTCAGTCATAGTGCCGATGACAACATGCCGGCTCAAGCTATAATCATCAGCTGGGTTGTACCGGAATGCAAGGCGATTGTAATCGCGTGATTGCTGAGCCCGGAGTCGTGTTTGACGCTGATCTGCTGTTTGTCGTTGACGTCTTTCAGCCACTCTCAGCCTGTCGCGTTCATTCTGTTGAGAACGAAGCAGATCTGAAGCTGCAGAACGCGATCGCCGTGCTCGCAACCGTGCATCCTGAAGTCTGGCTGCTTGTCGCTCTGCTGCTTCCTTGGCACGTATTTGAGCCATTCTTTGTTTCGCCCGTTCTTCCTCAGTTTGATTTGCAATTACTCGTCGCACTGCTTCCGCTCTGCGAGTACGACGACCTAAGTTTGATCTTCTGCGTGGCATTATTTGGATGAACTAAAGCAGATCGATTGCACTGAAAAAGAAGAAAGAAAGTTATAACATGTTGCTTTTACATCCAACAGATGGTGCTGTTTTTCCAAAAAAGCTTGGTTTTACCTGTCACAGGTGTGACATTTATATAATATGGGGCGGATTTTCAGAGCCCTGCTCGCCGGTGAGCCTATTTTACATAGGCCTACCGGCGCGTGCAGAGCCCCGGGACTCGCGTAAGTCCCGGGGTTCTCCGAGGGGGGCGTGTCAGGGGCGGGCCCGGTCGTCGCGGCGTTTCGGGGGCGTGTCGGCAGCGTTTTGGGGGCGGGTACGGGGGCGTGGCTACGGCCCGGGGCGGTCCGGGGGCGTGGCCGCGCCTTCCGTACCCGCCCCCAGGTTGCGGCCCAGCGCGCAACAGGCCCGCTGGCGTGCGGGGATTTACTTCTCCCTCCGGGAGGCGTAAATCCCCGGAGAAAGGTAAGGGGGGGGTGTAGACAGGGCCGGGCGGGTGGGTTAGATAGAGGAAGGGAGGGGAAGATGAGGGGAGGGCGTTAGAGGATTCCCTCCAAGGCCGCTCCGATTTCGGAGCGGCCTTGGAGGGAACGGGGGTAGGCTGCGCGGCTCGGCGCGCGCCGGCTATACAGAATTGATAGCCTTGCGCGCCGATCCAGGATTTTAGTGGATACGCGCGGCTCCGCGCGTATCTACTAAAATCCAGCGTACTTTTGCTTGCGCCTGATGCGCCAGCAAAAGTAGGCCTATTCGCATAGTTTGAAAATCTACCCCTATAGGTATATAAAAACACGCGCGTATTTGAATGCAACGTTGTGTCAACATTTCAAAGCAATCGGTAAAGAACTTTCGGAGATTTAAGATTTTGAACAAACGAACATTTACATTTTTATTTATATAGATTTAAAGCCATTTATAGGGGTTCCCCTGCTTTTCTGGCTCATTATTTATTACCCTACTGTCCATATAGAGTACTACATTCAGGATAACAAAACCTTCTATATGTATCTGGCCCTACAATAATTAGGTTAGAAGGCAGGAGACAGGCTGCTTTTAACCACCAGTGACCTTAACTTTTCTTTGAAATGTCTTAACTGTAGATTTCAACAAAGAATTAAATTATGCTAAATTTTGGAAAAGTATCAAGACAGGTCTTTTAGCAGGCTTTTATGTTAAGATGATGTGATTTTATTCAGTTTTGTATAAATAGTTTTTGATTTTATAGTATGTTTACTGCTTAGGTGATAGTATATTTTATATGTTTTGCTTTTTATGTTATTGATGTATATTATAATTGGTTTTGTAATTTAAATATTTTTCTAAGCCACTTTGGAAAAGCAGTGTAAGAAATTATTAAATTTAACTAACGAGACTGCATACTGGGGTATATGAGAGAGAGAGAGAGAGAGAGACTGCTTCCTGGGGACAGGATGGGGGCTATGAGAGAGAAACAGAGACTGCAGGCTGGAGGTTGAGAGAGAGATTGGCACCTTCTCAACCCATTCCTGGTCATCGCTTTTCTCCTCCTGCCTGGGCTTCTCTCCCTCTCTTCCTATTCTCATCCCTGAGATCTCCTCCCTCTACTGATGTCCAAGATCTCTTTTTCTCACCCAATAAAAAGAAATAAATTATATAGACACGAGCAAGTTGGGAAAATTACATTGTTTTTAAAACATAATGTAAGCCCTCTGGGGCCAGGAAATATCTACAGTACCTGAATGTAATCTGCTCTGAAGTGCCAAAAGACAGAATATAATTCAAATAAATAATGGCACCCATTCACACCAGCTCTCACCCATACATCCATTCACACCCACAGACAAAAGCTCCCACCTATGCATCCATTCACACCCACAGACACAAGCTCTCACCCAAGCACCCATTCACACCAGCTCTCACCCAAGCACCCATTCACACCAGCTCTCACCCTGGCACCCATTCACACCCACACACACAAGCTCTCACCCAGGCACCCAGACACACAAGCTCTCACCCAGGCTTCCATTCACACCAGCTCTCACCCAGGCTCTCACACAAGCAACCATTCATAGCAGCTCTCACCCAGGCTTCCATTCACACCCACACACACAAGCTCTCACACAAGCACCCTTTCACACCAGCTCTCACCCAGGCTCTCACACAAGCAACCATTCATAGCAGCTCTCACCCAGGCTTCCATTCACACCCACACACACAAGCTCTCACACAAGCACCCTTTCACACCAGCTCCCCCCCCCATGCATCCATTCACACAAAGACACACAAGCTCTCACCAAAAACGTATTCTTCCTTCACTGCAGGGATGGGCTCCAGTTCCGCCGTGGCTTTACTCTGGCGGGCCTTCTTTTTGCACTACCACGGGAATGGGCTCCCCTGGTGGCCTCAGTCGGGGTTGGGTTTCCTCTTCACCGCCATGGGCTCTGGCGGCCTTGCTTGGTCAGGGTCAGGTTTCCTCTTCGCCGCCACGGGCTGTGGCGGCCTTGCTTGGTCAGGGTCGGGTCTTCCTCTTCACCGCCATGGGAATGGGGTCCCGTGGCAGCCTTGCTTCGTTGGGGTTGGGTTTTCCTCTTCACCGCCATGGGAATGGGCTCCCATGGTGGCCTTGCTTCATCAGGATCGGGTTTCCTCTTCGCTGCCACGGTCCCGTGGCGGCCTTGCTTCATTGGGGTCGGGTTTCCTCTTCGCCACCACGGTCCCGTGGCAGCCTTACTTCATCAGAGTTCCACACTTCTATTCCTCCCACCCCTGGGCATTCTGATGCCTGTCTCACCGGCCAATCAAAGGCTTCCTCCCTTCTTCCTACTCCTACTGGCAGGGAAGAGGTTTCCGATTGGCCTGCGTGGGGGCAGGCAGAATGAAGGAGGTTTCCCATTGGGCAATGGGGATAAGAAGAAAGGAGGCTTCAATTGACCCTCAGGGGCTGGAAAAAGGGAGAAGGAAAGTACAACGGGGCAGTGGGACACCGGGAGATACGACACACCTGCCGGAGTTTGGCGACACACAGGTTGAGAAGCGCTGGTTTAATGGAACACAGTCAACATGGATTTACCCAAGGGAAGTCTTGCCTAACAAATCTGCTTCATTTTTTTGAAGGGGTTAATAAACATGTGGATAAAGGTGAACCAGTAGATGTAGTGTATTTGGATTTTCAGAAGGTGTTTGACAAAGTCCCTCATGAGAGGCTTCTAAGAAAACTAGAAAGACATGAGATAGGAGGTGATGTCGTTTCGTGGATTAAAAATGGTCAATTTTCTCAGTGGAAAAGGGTTTCCAGTGGAGTGCCTCAAGGATCTGTACTTGGACCGGTGCTTTTCAATATATTTTTATTTATTTATTTATTTATTTAACACTTTTTTATACCGGCATTCGTAGGACACATCATGTCGGTTTACAAGTAACTGAGAAGGGAAATTACAATGAACAAGGGAGGGGCTAACTGGGTAATATGCAAAATACAAAGGAAGAGAGTCAACAGCAGAATTACAACTTTTTTGCATTCAAGTTAGGGTTAAATATGCAAAAGAACTTATAAACAAATTAAGCGAGGCATGTACACTTGAGAAATTAGCATATGAGGGCTTATTTACAGTATGAGGAGGCAAGTGCACATATGTATAGTTAAAAGCTAGTGGGGGGGGGAGAAAGGAGGGAGGGAGCAGGGGGAGAGGGGCGGGTGGGGTAGAGTGAAGAGGGGTACAGTAAGGCACGGGTACTTTGAGGGAGGGGTTGCTAGGGGGTGAGAGGGAGGGGTAAAGGGGGGCTAGGAGTGCAAGGGAAGGAAACAGGAAGGGGTGGTACAAAGGCTGAGCGTGAGCTGAGGTGGTTCTTAGGACAAAATTAGGATTGAGAGGAGTTGGGGTATGCCTGTCTAAAGAGCCATGTTTTGATTCCTTTTTTGAAGTGGCTCAGGGATGGTTCTAGGCGGAGGTGGACGGGGAGGGAATTCCAAAGTGTGGGGCCCGCAATAGAGAAGGCTCTATCCCTGGTAGTGGTAAGGTGCCCAATTTTAAGTGAGGGGATTTGGAGAGTGCCAGCAAGGGAGTTTCTCGTGGGGCGATTAGCTTGGCGGAATTGTGGCATATTTTCAAGCCAGGGTGAGTTGTTATTGTATAGAGTGTTATGGAGGATGGTGAGTGTTTTGTACTGGGAACGGAAGGCGATGGGGAGCCAATGGAGGTCCTGGAGTTTGGGAGTGATATGGTCTGTTTTTCTGGTGTTTGTTAAGATTCTTGCCATGGTGTTTTGGAGGATTTGGAGGGGTTTAATGGTAGATGCTGGTAGGCCTAAGAGGAGGGAGTTGCAATAGTCGAGTTTGGATAGTATAGTGGTTTGCATCACAGTACGGAAGTCGTGGGCGTGGAGGAGGGGCTTCAGTTTTTTGAGGATTTGGAGTTTATAGAAACCCCCTCTTAGTAGTGAATTAATGTGGGATTTGTAGCTTAGTTGATTGTCTAGGGAGACTCCTAGATCTCTGACACTGGGAGGTAGTGTGTGAGCTTGTGAGGCGTTTTGAATCATTTGATGGATTGAATCGATTGGTTGATTTGCTAGGATAAGGATTTCAGTTTTAGAGGCGTTGAGTGCTAGGTGTAGATTGGAGAGGAGGGAATTGATGGATGTCAGACAAGATTCCCAGTACTGAAGGGTTTCATTGATGGATTTCTGGATGGGAATGAGTATTTGAACGTCGTCTGCATATAAGAAGAATTTTAGTCCAAGTTTAGAGAGGAGGTGGCATAGTGGGAGTAAGTACATATTGAAAAGGGTGGACGATAGAGAGGAGCCTTGGGGTACGCCTTGTGTAAGGGGAATGTGAGCGGATTCAATATTATCAAGCTTGACTAAGTACTTTCGGTGGTCGAGGTATGAGGAGAACCAGGCTAGGGCTGTGTTTGAGATTCCTATCTCTGCTAAGCGTGATATTAGGATTTGATGGTTCACTGTATCAAAGGCGGCTGAAATATCGAGAAGGGCAAGTATGTATGATTGGCTGTGGTCCATGCCTTTGAGGATGGTATCCGTTATAGCAAGTAGGAGTTTTTCGGTACTTCGATCTTTACGAAATCCATATTGTGCGGGATGAAGAATATTGTTTTCTTCTAAGAAATCGGTGAGTTGTGTGTTAACCACTTTCTCCATGATTTTAGATAAGAAAGGCAGATTGGATATGGGTCTGTAGTTTGCAGGGTCATTGTGGTCGAGGGTGGGTTTTTTTAGTAGAGGCTTCACGATGGCAAGTTTAAGAGGGTCGGGGACTTTCCCAGAGGTGATGGAGCAGTTGATGATTTGTGCTATTGGTTTCGCAATGGCGGAGGGAATAGTGAGGAGGATTTTTGATGGGATGATGTCTGCGATATGAGTGGCTGGTCGCATCTTTTTTAGTATGGATTCAACTTCCTTCACGGAGGTGGTGTCAAGGGAGTCTAGATTAATTTTGTTGTCGATGGGTAGTGGGTCGGTGGGGGCGGGGTTGGAGGGGAGTCTGGTAAGAATTTTGGATATTTTACTTTTAAAGTAATCGGCTAGTTTTTCACATTTCTCTATACTGTTTACCTCTTGGGAGGATGGAGTGGGGGACTTTGTGAGTTCTGCAACGAAGGAGAATAAGGCATTTGGATTGAATTTATAGCTATGGATTTTTGCTGCGTAGAAATCACGTTTGGCGTGGAGGGTTGCTTGTCGGTATGTATGCAGTGTATGTTTGTAGGCCATTTTGTGTGTGGGTGTCGGTTGTTTGCGCCAGGTACGTTCCTTGGTTCGTAGGTCTTGTTTCAGTTTTCTTAGTTCAATAGTGTACCATGGCTTTTTCTCGGTACGTGTAGGTGTTATAGTTTTGTGGATGGTGGGGCAAAAGTCATTGGCTATATTGGAAATAGATTTATCCCATGATAGTAGAGCGGTGTCTGGGTTTGTTAGGTCGAGGTTTTCGTTTACTTTGCTGAAGGCTAGGGAGAGTTCCTCCGAAGGGCATGTTTTACGGAAGGAGATGGTTTTTTTGTGTGAACTTGTACTCGGTGTGTCGGTATTGAAGATGAGGTGGGCATTGATGAGAAAATGGTCGGACCAGGGGATGGGGGTGGTGACGGGTGCTTGAGGTACTGTGATGCTTGTGTTAACAAAAAGAAGGTCGAGTGTGTGACCAGCTTTATGTGTGGGTTCGGAGATTAGCTGACTGAAGCCCAGGGCTTTGAGGGTGACAAGTAGTGTTTCACAGGCAGGTGTGTTGGGGTGGGTGTCTACATGAAGATTGAAATCTCCGAGTATCACTGCGGGTGTGTTCGGCTTAATGTTGTCGGTGATGTATTCAATGAGGGGGGATGGGTCCTGTTCAAGTATACCGGGAGGGGCATATACGAGGCAGACTTGTAGGGATTTGGATTTAAAAAGACCAATTTCAAGTCTTGGTGGGGGGGAGCTGGTTTGTAGCTTTAGGTTGAGGTGTTTCTTGGTAGCCAGGAGTATGCCGCCTCCTCTTTTTTTGGGCCTTGGGATGGAGAAAATGTCGTATGTCTGTGTAGGGAGTTGGTTGATGAAGACATGGTCCGAATTTTTTAGCCAGGTTTCTGTGATGGCACAGATATCTGGGTTAGTGTCAGTGAGTAAATCTTGAAGGATGTGGGCTTTCTTTAGGATAGATTGTGCATTGAAAAGGGAAATGGCAAGGGTGGCTAGGCCTAGCAGCTGTGTGAAGGGTGAAATCATGATGGGCACTAGGGATTTGTGCTGGGTAAAGGAGTGAGGGTGTGCTGGGTGGATGATTCGCCGATGGGGGTGGTGTATGATAGGTATAGTGGGGAAGCACATTTTAGGGTGGGACAGATGGGTGGTAGTGAGGCGGGTGGGTAGATGTCAGTTGTCTGGTTAGGAGATAGGGTAGGTGGGTACACAGCAAATCCAGAGTTTTGAGCTGTGAGAAGTGTTACAGGGTCAGAAATACAGTGCAATATAATACAGTGTAATGGTTTTGGGTCATTAATACAGTGTGATATCATGAGCAGCACCAAAATGTTTTTGCAATATTACAGAGTCAGAAATACAGTGCAATACAAATACAGAGCAATGTTTGCAATATTACAGGGTCCGACGTACAGTGCAATATAATGAGCAGCACCAAACTGTTTGTTTAAGAGAGAGAGTACATTGTGGTTATAGTACTTACAATTGGGATGAATGGCGGAGGTTTAGAGGTTGGAGCAGGTTGGAGATCACTTCCAGTTAGAGGGGACTGCGGGGAAGGCTGCAGAGAGGTAGGACTTGGGGGGGGAGGAGGAGCTGAGACTTGTGGGGTACAGAAGAGTTCCTTAGGGAATACCAGTAAGCTGGTTAGGGTCTGGTAGGAAGTGGTCCATGCAGTGCAGGGTTCAGAAGTTGGATTCTCTGAGGTGTGCCAGTGTCTCAGGGGGTGAGGTTCCTTAGTCTTTTCCGGGAGTGGGGGATAATGCTTTGCTGGAGTGTGGAACTGAACGGCTCGCTTGGTGGATGGTCGTGTGTGCAGGGGACTTCAAAAGTCGATCCTCTGGGCTGTCGGAAGGGGGCTGCTCGAAGGGGCGCGCTCAAAGGGGCAGGCCCCTTTGTCGCGCTCCTTCGGTGCGCTCCTTCGGCGCGTGGCGCCAGAGCTGCAGTGTCTTTAAAGGGCCCCTGTGCCCTTTGCGATTGGCTGCAGGTAAGTTTGGAGGCGGGCCTACTCTCCGTTCGTGTCGGCGGGTCGGCGGGCCTTCTCGCGGTCGGGTCGGCGGTAGGACGACGGCAGGACGGCGCGGTAGGCCGCGTGGTCGGCCTCGGACCCAGCGGGGGCAAGGGAGAATATATATAAGTGATCTGGAAAGGAATATGACGAGTGAGGTTATCAAATTTGCGGATGATACAAAATTATTCAGAGTAGTTAAATCACAAGTGGATTGTGATACATTACAGGAGTGTTGTGTTTGTGGCATTGTGGACTCTTGGTCGCAGTGGAGAAGACTCCGCCTTCGGGGAGGGGCCCTGTGGGGAACCACTGCAACAGGCTGACCTCAAATAGCAGACATAGTATGGATAGAGGCTTTATTGTACTGCTGTAGATAGATGGTGAAAGCAGGAAGGTAAGGCACTGAGCCACGAAGTGCCAGTACGTTCAACAGGCTCAGATGTAATGTCTCACCCATATGTTCACGTTCGGCGGGAGCCCACAGTGCAGGTAACGCCGCGGCTGGTGGTTGGAGCTGGAGCACCGGATCGTAGAGGTACTCACAGGAAGGAAGACGTAGAATGGTGGGACCGAAGGTCTGTGGTGCAGGATATAATGACTGGTAGGCCCTCGAGGAGTGAGTACCTGGTGGTACGATATCCTGAAAAGTAGAAGAGAGAGAAAGACCCCCAAGCAGTGGTTGTCTTAGTGAGGACCCCGAAGAGTGTTGGAAGCGAGAGACCCCCGAGGAGCGGGAGTCTAGAGCTTCTACAGGAACGAGGCCCTTGGAGTGAAAGCGGCGTCTAAGCATGAAGCTTAGAGCGGTCAGAGTAGCTGAACCGAAGTCCTTGCTAACTCAAGGTGGTAGCGGAAGTGGAGGCTTGTTATACCCGGAGGTACTGACGTCATGCGGTGGGATCGCCCCCGAGGTTCCCACCATGACGTGTATTTGAATGTAGGAGTTGTGCGCACTCGCACCCTAGGAGGCCACATGAGTGAGTATGGTGGACTGGGATGCCCATGCTATTTTGGAAACGCCGAGACCCTCGGCACTCGGCACTGGAGGCAGCCATCTTGCCCAAGGAGAATGAAAGAGGAGAAAAAGAGGTAAGGCAGAGTGATCACAGCCGTCTGCGACGACGGATGCAACAGTAGCCCCCTTCAAAGCCCCCCTCCAAGACCTATTCCAGGTGGTCTGGGCTTGCTTGGGTATGCCTGGTGGAATTGACTCTTTGTTTTCCTATGGGCCGTAATTCTCCCATGAGATTAGATACTCCCATGTCGTGCCTCTTTTACATACATCAAGGATGTGGTCTACGGCGTATTCGATGTCATCTTCTGTATCCAGGCTGCTAGGTTCTGGGTCTCTCCTGGAGAACTCGGAGAGTATCACTGGATTTAGTAGAGATACATGAAATGCATTGTGTATCTTTATTGATGGAGGCAGTTTTAGACTGTAAGTTAGATTTCCTAATCGCTGAAGGAGGGCGAAGGGTCCCACAAATTGAGGTGCAAATCTTGCTGAAGGAAGCTTTAGTTGAAGGTACTTGGTGCTTAACCAAACCTTGTCTCTTGGCTGAAACTGGGGTGCCTTTTGATGATGAGCATCATAGGTTCTCTTTGCCTTTTGTCCTGTTTTGAGGAGAAGCTCCTTCGTCTGTCTCCACAGTTGGGATAATTCTGCTGCGGTAGCCTGAGCAGCAGGAGAGGCAACTGACAATGGAATTGGCAGCGGAGGTAATGGTTGTCTCCTGTAGACAAGCTGGAAAGGTGAAGACCCCGTTGAAGAAGCAGGATGTGAATTGATGGCAAATTCTACCCAAGGCAGTAATTCAGCCCAGTCGTTCTGTCTAGAGTTGACATAAGATCGCAGAAATTGTTTCAGCATTCTATTCATCCTCTCAATCTGACCGTTAGACTGAGGATGGTAGGCAGAGGTTAAGTCCAAGGCGATGTCAAATTTTTGACATAATGCTCTTCAAAACTTTGCAGTAAATTTCACTCCCCTGTCGGATAGGATATGTTTGGGCATCCCATGAAGACGGAAGATGTGTTTAATGAAGAGTTTTGCTAACTCAGTAGCAGAGGGTAATCCTGGTAATGCTACAAAATGTGCCATTTTAGAGAAATGGTCGACCGTAACTCATATGGTGATATTGCCGCTGGATGATAGCAGGTCCACTATGAAATCGGTAGCGATATGGGTCCTTGGTTCATCCGGTGATTGAAGAGGCTGTAATAGGCCCCAAGGATGCCCGGTTGGTGGCTTTTGCTTGGCACAGACAGCTCAGGAACCTACGTACGCTTGTACATCTTTCTTCATGGTTGGCCACCAATAGTATCTTTGCAACATAGCTAGGATACGACTCTGTCCTGGATGGCCTGCCAGACGGGAATCGTGTGCCCACTTCAACAGTTTTTTTCTTAAACCTTTGGCTACCACCATCTTCCCGGCAGGTACTGTGTGGGCAGCTGCAAGAACCACTCTTTCGGGATCGATGATATGACGGGGTTCATCCGGCACATCCTGAGGTGAGAAGGATCGTGATAGGGCATCAGCCCGAGTGTTTTTCTCTCCCGGACGGTACTTCAGAAGGAAATCAAAGCTGTTGAAAAACAGAGACCATCTTGCTTGACGGTGGTTGAGTCGTTGAGCATGTCAAAGGTACTCTAGATTCTTGTGATCGGTGTATACTATTATTTGGTGTTGTGCACCTTCTAGCCAGGGACGCCACTCTTCAAAACCCAGCTTGATTGCGAGAAGCTCCTTGTCTCCTATCCCATAATTGCTCTCAGCAGACGAGAATCGCCTAGAAAAGAAGGAGCAAGGATGGAACACATTGGATTCGCTGTACTGACTTAGAACCGCCCCCACACCAACGTTGGATGCGTCGACCTCCACGATGAAAGGACGGTGTGGGTCAGGGTGGCGGAGACACGACTTCTTTTGAAAAGCCTCATTGAGCGTCAGGAAGGCTGAGATGGCTTCTGGAGACCAATTGGCAGGGTTGGCTCCCTTCTTGGTCATAGCAGTTAAAGGGGCTGTCAACGATGAGTAGTTTTTAATAAAGGATCGGTAGTAATTGGTGAATACCAAGAAGCGACGCAATGCCTTCAGGCCTGTGAGTTGAGGCCAGCCCCGGATACTCTCAAGTTTCTTGGGGTCCATTTGAAAACCATTCTTAGAAACAATGTCCCAGGAAGGGTACAGCTTCTTTGTGGAATTCACACTTTTCAAGCTTTGCGTAAAGGTGGTACTCACGCAGACGACTTAGGACTTTTTTAACATCCTCCTGATGATTTTGCAGATCTTGAGAAAAGATCAGTATATCATTGAGATATACTACTACGCATTGATACAGTAAGTTGGACCGTTAGATGATCGAGGGGTTAAAGGGGCACTTAGAGAAGATAAGGCCATCGTGGAAAGATTAAATGATTTCTTTGCTTCGGTGTTTACTGAAGAGGATGTTGGGGAGGTACCCGTAATGGAGAAGGTTTTCATGGGTAATGATTCAGATGGACTGAATCAAATCACGGTGAACCTAGAAGATGTGGTAGGCCTGATTGACAAACTGAAGATTAGTAAATCACCTGGACCGGATGGTATACACCCCAGAGTTCTGAAGGAACTAAAAAATGAAATTTCAGACCTATTAGTAAAAATTTGTAACTTATCATTAAAATCATCCATTGTACCTGAAGACTGGAGGATAGCAAATGTAACCCCAATATTTAAAAAGGGCTCCAGGGGCGATCCGGGAAACTACAGACCGGTTAGCCTGACTTCAGTGCCAGGAAAAATAGTGGAAAGTGTTCTAAACATCAAAATCACAGAACATATAGAAAGACATGGTTTAATGGAACAAAGTCAGCATGGCTTTACCAAGGGCAAGTCTTGCCTCACAAATCTGCTTCACTTTTTTGAAGGAGTTAATAAACATGTGGATAAAGGTGAACCGGTAGATATAGTATACTTTAAAATGATAGTCAATCAAGAAAAATGAACTTTAAAAGCCACCTTTACTTACCCTCTCCAGCAGTTCTCCTACTCCTTTCCCTTGCAGGCCGTACCAGAAGCAGCAGTAGCTGCTGAAGCTGTCCTCACAGACCTCTTCCTTAGGGACCACAACCAGTCTCTTCTCTCTCTCACACACATACCAGTCACACCCTCAGGACCAGTTTCTGTCTCTCACACACCAATCTCTCCCCAACCAGTCTCTCTCTCTCTTTCTCTCACACACACACACACACACACACACGTCATCTCCCTGATCAGCCCTTCTCACACATACATATGTCACCTCTCTGTCCAGTCTCTCTCAATCACACATGCTCTCGCTCTCACTTACACACAGGCTTTCAACACATGCTCTATTTCACTTACACACAAGCTCTCAAACACACACATGTTCTATCTCACTTACAAACAGGCTCAATCACACACATGCCCTCTCTCTCTCAGCCACAAGCCAGACAAAATCATGCTCCATCTCTCTTGCACACACACATTGACACACACAAGCACCCTCCCTGTCTCACATACATATTACACTCTCACAGAAGCATCTTGCTTTCAGACTTGCAGCATTTTTCACTTTTACTAAAAGTGAAAGTGATGCTCCCAACCGTTAAATAATAAACCACATTCCTATCAGAAGACGAAATTACACCCTTCCTTCAGGTTCTGTCCTCCCACGGGACAGCCACGGGACAGCCACCCACACAGTACAGCTTCTCTTGTTTTACGCTTCCAGGCAATAAAGCAAGTGTCTTTCTTCAAACTATCAGTCGTATGATTATTCATGTGGGAGATATGGAACAGAAAGACATCCTTAGTCAACTTCCCTTTTAAATGGGAAGATTCCAGTCTTAGTCATTTAAAAATATACATTTTCTAAAGACTTAAAAAAAAAAAAAAGCAAAACCATTTCAGATTCTATTCTAGTCTTCATGCTTAAATTATGCTTCAAAAAAAAAACAAAAAACAACCCAAACCCCACCTGGCATCAGTATCTTAAATTTATGATTTTGCTGAGATGAACATTTTAAAAACTTTAATTTTTTTTGCTTTAGTATTTGTCTCTACACACTTTAAGAAGAGGGATGCTTAAAATTTAGTAATTTTATCTTTCATCCAACTTTTCAAGAGTTCAGGTATATGTATTAACATATTTCATTTTTTTAAACTGGCAGATTCCTTTCTCACATACACACACACTCACAGAAAGAAGATCGGCGCCGAGACTTAGGGGGTGCCGCGTAAGGCAGCCAGCTCCCAACTCGCCCTGCCTCCCCCGCCAGTGCCACCCTCCCAACACCCCCCCTAGTGGTCCAGAGGAGGTCCCAGGAGCGATCTGCCGGTCCCAGGGCCTCGGCTGCCACTAAGCAAAATGGCGCCACTGGCCTTCAGCCCCTACCATGTGACAGGGGCTACCGGTGCCATTGGTTGACCCCTGTCACATGATAGGGGCTGAAGGTAACCGGCGCCATTTTGCTTAGTAGCAGCCGAGACCCCAGGAGTGGCATATCGCTCCTGGGACCTCCGCTGGGCCACTAGGGGGGTGTCGGGAGGGTGACACTCGGGGGGAGGCAGGGCGAGTCGGGAGCTGGCTGCCTGCCGCGGCGCCCCCTAAATCTTGACGCTTGGTCTCCACCTAGGCGAGTCGAGGGCTGGCAGAATTCTGAAAGGGCACTTTTTGCCCTTTCAAAATTCTGCTGCCTGCCACGGCGCCCCCTAAGTCTCGGCACCCTAGGCACAGGCCTAGCTCGCCTAGTGGTTCCGCCGGCCCTGCCCCTCACCAGTCCATCTCTCTCTCCCATCCCACCAATCTGTCTCCCTCTTTCTCTCTTCCCACCCCCTAATCACTCCACCAGTCCATTCCCCCCAGTTGCGCCAGATCCAGCTGTGTGGCTGCCTATAGTTACACTACATAAGTTAATGAAGATGAATACATTCCTGCACCTTTACTGCTGTGCTTTGCAATTATATGTATTTAGTTTATATCAGTAAACATTTTTAAGTTTTATTTATTATGAATGAGTCTGATGTGCATATAATTATTTATTACATTAATAACTTTTCTATATATAGCATATAACTGCAAGTGAAAATTAAACAAGCATGTGGGGGTCCGTGAAAACTTTGGAGTTTGAAAAGTGATCCATGCTCTCAAAAAGGTTGGAAACCCCTGTTTAGATGCTTCTTTCATGATCCATTGAAAGGTTTTAGAATTTGCCAGAAATCCAGTGATTGGAATCTGATTTTCAGTAATTATGTTATTGCATGTTCTATCTACAATTTATTTTTTATTCTATGGAGAGATACGGTAGAGAATAAAATAGCTTTATGAAAGCAAGCAGTACCTAAGTGGAACAGAAGTGGAGAAAGACCCTTGCAGTGATGACTGATCATGGAAGAATCAACCAGTATGGTGTAAATCCTCTTGGCTGGTCCAGGCTTGTGCGCTGCCAGTGTGATTGGTGCCCCACCAGGATATTAGTAATATCAGTGTCCTGTGTTTTTACAGGAAGGTCTGGAGGAGGTAGGATGATTGTGATTCTTGAATTTAATTGGACTCCATGGCCTGTGCCCCAAGACATTTAAATACCTAGCAATGTCTTTGCCTTCACCCCCCTAGTTTCCTATCTCACCCCAAATGTTCCTCCAAGCATTATCCTATACCTCTCCTGAACCTTCCTACCCTCTCCCATTTCTTCTCTCATATCCTCTCCCTCCAGCTCCAGATGTCTCACCTCTTCCTTTCTCCTTCCCACAATCTTTCTCTCACTGGTTCCTTTACTCATTGGCTTGACCCATGGGCTGCACTGACTTCCTGCAGCACAGGCCCACACCAACTGCCTTACTTGTCTGCAGCCCGGGGACTGTACTGCTGCCTTTATTTGGAGGTCAGCTTCCTCAATCAACATCAGCTTCCTAGCTTTATCAGATCTTTCTGTTATTAGCAGTACTGGAGCCACATTGGCTCCTCTGCTCATTCGTGGTCCTGCAATGGCTGCTTCCTCACTTGTTACCAACTCAGAGGAACTACAGTACTATCTCTGTGGTAGCCCGCCAGAACTACGCAACCAGCTCAGAACAAGGGATGCAAGCCCCTCTATACATATTCTTTCCAAGTGATGTCAGGCGAGGATATGAAAGAGAGCAGAGAGCCTCATCAGGCACACGTTTATAAAGGACTTCTCTTACAGTGGTAGGGTCTGTACCACATCTCAGGATACACTTTCAGATGTTGAAGCCCTTCCTTCAGTTTCTGGACACTAAGCATACAATCTGTACAGTCTAGGGAAAAGCCAGAGAGTTTGCAATCTTAAGTACAAAGAAACTGCAGGGTTCTTACAAGTGATTTACTTGTACCTTTAAGACATAGGACCCTATTTTCAGAAGGGATTTATGCCCGTCCCTATTATGGCAATGTTTAGAAGCCTTGCACCGTATGCAGAATACAAACCACTGCACCAAAGAGCCAGTGATGTCACTTAATGATTGTACAATGCAAATGCTTTCCATTAACCTATGTTGCTAATGTTGAAAATGATGATTTTATTTATGTATTTATTTTACAGAATCATTCATAAGAACAATGCGGTTTGTCCTCTGTCTCTGTCTGTGCATTTTGATGCTCCATGCTGTGGTCCATGGGGATCATCATAAAGAGCATGATGATGATGACGATCACCCCCACCACCACCACCACCACAAGGATTCAGAAAAGCATGACCACAAAAATGTCACCTGTCACAAAATAGCCACAAGCAATGCTGACTTTGCATTCGATTTTTATCATCAGGTTACTTCACCTGGAGCTTCCAAGAACGTGTTCTTCTCTCCTATGAGCATCTCCACTGCTCTGTCCATGCTCTCCCTAGGTGCCCAGACTGAAAACATTAAACCAGATTATTGAAGGATTAAGACTGAACCACACTGATCTCCCAAAAGAAGAGATACACAGGGCATTTCAACATCTGATCCACATGTTGAACAAGCCTGACAGCAAGCTTCAGCTGAACACAGGAAATGCTGTTTTCATTCAAAAAGAATTCAAAGTCCTAGACAAGTTTTCAGGTGACATGAAACATTATTATGAGGCGACATCATTTGCTACTGACTTCAAGAATACATCTGAAGCTGTAAAGCAGGTCAATGATTATGTAGAGGAAGAAACACATGGAAAGATTGTTGACTTCTTAGACAATATTGAAAAGGCAACTTTAATGCTTCTTATTAACTGCATATATTTTAGAGGTAAGACATATCATGCAGCCAGATAAAAATAGTCACAAGAATTGTCATCTGGTGGCTGACTAAAATAAATGGTTGTGAGCTCAGAAAGAGAAAAAAATAATTCTGACACTCAACTAATCACTCCTAGTATTGTGCAATAGTTTAATACATTTGTAATGATCACTTGAAGCACTGATCCCTGTAAATTGAACAAGGTCCTCCCTAGCAGTACTCTACACAGAGAGAAACTTCAAGGTCTCCCCTACTGTGCTGCTATGAGTGCTTATCCAGTAAAGCCTCTACGATCCATTACATAATGCGTACCTGACTAGAAACTCACATGGGCAATACATATGTAATAATATCCCCTTTCCACCTAGGGTTGCCAACTGGCTCCACATTTTCAGGACAGGTTGATCCAGTCCTGGTTTTACACCATTGCATACTGGGATTTATTCTGACTTCCCTATTGCATTCCCTAAGAAAAACAAGACTAGAAGTATCTGCATGCAGAGGAGTAAAATCAGGACTGGATCAACTTCTCCTGAAAACCTGGAGCCAGTTGGCAACTCTGTCTCCACCGAGATCACAGGAAGGAAGCTGTTTATTCAATAGCAAGTCCAGGCATACCTGCCTGCAACACTGAGATCTGTTGGTGCTATTACAGAGCATATAGAAAGACATGGTTTAATGGAACAAAGTCAGCATGGATTTAACCAAGGCAAGTCTTGCCTCACAAATCTGTTTCACTTTTTTGAAGGGGTTAATAAACATGTAGATAAAGGTGAACCAGTAGATATAGTGTATTTGGATTTTCAGAAGGCATTTAACAAAGTTCCTCATGAGAGGCTTCTAAGAAAAGTAAAAAGTCATGGGATAGATGGGGATGTCCTTTCGTGGATTACAAACTGGTGAAAAGACAGGAAGCAGAGAGTAGGATTAAATGGTCAATTTTCTCAGTGGAAAAGGGTAAATAGTGGAGTGCCTCAGGGATCTGTACTGGGACCTGTGCTTTTCAAAATATTTATAAATGATCTGGAAAGAAATATGACGAGTGAGGTAATCAGATTTGCAGATGATACAAAATTATTCAAAGTAGTTAAATCAGAAGCGGATAGTGATAAATTGCAGGAGGACCTTGTGAGACTGGAAAATTGGGCATCCAAATGGCAGATGAAATTTAATGTGGATAAGTGCAAGATGATGAACATAGGGAAAAATAACCAATCCTATAGTTACACAATGTTAGGTTCCATATTAGAGCTACCACCCAGGAAAGAGATCTAGGTGTCATAGTGGATAACCCATTGAAATTATCAGTTCAGTGTGCTGCGGCAATCAAAAAAGCAAACAGAATGCTAGGAATTATTAGAAAGAGAATGGTGAATAAAACGGAAAATGTCATAATGCCTCTGTATCGCTCCATGGTGAGACCGCACCTTGAATACTGTGTACAATTCTGGTTGCCGCATCTCAAAAAAGATATAGTTGCGATGGAGAAGGTACAGAGAAGGGTGATCAAAATGATAAAGGGGAAAAACTCGTTTGGGTTTCAGGTTCCCCGAACCAAGACTAATTAGCAAATTTTGTTGAAATTGCCTAATTTGCCCTAGACAAATGCACATCCCTAGTAGTTAGTGCAGTTAGTGTAGCTGGGTTTAAAAAAGGATTAGATAAGTTCTTGGAGAAGTCCATTACCTGCTATTAATCAAGCTGACTTAGAAAATAGCCACTGCTATTACTGGCATCAGTAGCATGGGATTTACTTAGTGTTTGGGAACTTGCCAGGTACTTGTAGCCTGGATTGGCCTCTGTTGGAAACAGGATGCTGGGCTTGATGGACCCTTGGTCTGGCCCAGTATGGCATGTTCTTATGTTCTTATCACTTGATTGTCAGTGCAGAAAACAACTTAGGCCAACAATACATTGCAGAAGGCAACAGTTACAAACATCTTCCCTTTCCATCAGTCTGAGCTTGCTACCGGCTACTGTTCTTGCCTTGATGCAGGTTGAAAGAAAGACGTACATCCTAGCTATTGTACACAATTTCTAGTGATGGCCCCTGCCCGCTCCCGTCAGTTAAATAGGATACTTCTTAGGTAGAGGCTTTTACTTAAAAACAAAAGCATCTGTATGCTGCTCCCCTAAAACTTTGCTTAGTGTCATCCTCAAAAGAGAGATCTGATTGATCCATGCAGTACAGGGGGTGCCTTTTGTGACATCCTAGTATTTAATATACTCTTATTTTACTCCATTTATATGAGGTCTTGTTAATAGGCTTGTCCCTAGGGGATGCAAGGCTACCATTTAAAGACTTCATAGCAAATTTTTTCATTGATACAAGGTGGGTGTTATCAGTCCTTGTGCACTGTTATGAAACATAGAGGGTACAGGTAGCCTTCTTCTAAAATGACAGCACAGACCAGGCAACAAGTAATGGGGTCAGGATTCAAAGGCTTTGTCTAGCTAAATTTTGGAGTTAGGCCTACAAGAGCCAAGATTTAAACATTTCCCCTGTCTAATAGATATTTTTGTGTGCAGAGCTCATTGTGCTCATAAAATTTATCCCGATAAAAAGAGGTGGTGCTGGAGGCATTCCAGGGTTGGGGTTAAACTTTAGCCAGCGTGCAAAGATATTGAGCCTTTATCAGCTAAAGTTACAGTATAAGTCTAGTCGACAAAATACAAGCTGTAAAATGATTTTGGCAAAGTTATGTGCGTAACATAATCCAAGTATGTTCAGCAGAAAATGTATCTGCTTAAGTCTACTGAATAATATTCCGATCGGTTACATTCACATCTGTACCTGGATAACTCACTTGCCTGCCTGCTCTCAATATGTTAACCCACAATCAAAATGAAATGAGTTCTTTTAATAAACTTTTGATATTCAAAATCCCCATATGTATACAAAGTTACAGATGAATTGTACATTTTAAACAGCAATTTTTCAGAACAAGGAATAATCTTTCTCACCTTCTTTTCTTACCTCTTTGATAAGGCGAATGGGAAAAACCGTTTAACGTTGATCACACAAAGACAGGAGACTTCCACGTAGATGAGAACACAGTTGTACAAGTTCCTATGATGTTCCGAAGTGGCATGTATTACAAAGCTTATGATGAAGAACTGGGTTGCACTATAGTGCGCTTGCCTTACAAAGGAGATGCTTCAGCGTTTGTGATTTTGCCTGATGAAGGAAAACTGAAGCAGGTGGAAGATGCTTTGTCAAGGTCAACAATGAAGAAATGGATGTCAATCTTGCGCTACAGGTAAAACCAATACTGTTGTAGTTGTTTAAAGTTTGCAGATAATCAAAATTCAGAATCAGGCCTTAAACAAGAGGCAAATCTCAGACTCATTGAGAGGATCTTGCTGATTCTTATGAGAGCAATTTTCAAAACCAGTTATGTAGGCAAAAAGCATTTTACTCACGTAAATCATCTGGCTGAAACTGTCCTCCCTCAAAGTGGGTTAAATACTTTGGCCACGGTGTGAAAATATGTTCCTGGGTGGAGTGTTTAAGGCAGGGATGGCCATCTCCACTCCTCGAGCCACAAATAGGCCTGGCTTTCTGGATACCTATCTGAATATGCATGAGATATATTTACATTCAGTGGAGGCAGTGCATGCGAAAGGTTGAAATATATATAAATACTTCAGTATAACTGATTCTATGCTGTTGCAAGGGTATATTCAAGACTGCACATGCTTTCAGTTTTAGACATTAACCCTGCATAAATCATGAAGTTGCACAACTCATTAACATGAAATCATTTACTAGAATGGAAAGGATTTGTTAACTTGCTCACAAAAGCAAATATATAAACGGTTCACAAATTCATGCAATTGAGTTCATTTACAATGTAAAAAAGATGCTGAAATGCACTGTTAATATGAGCTTTAAGTCTTTGCACAACACAACCAAAGTCCCAACTCACTTGCCCTTCTTTGCTGCTGATAAGAAGCATGAAACGGCAGGAGAAGATATTGCTGCTTGGGCAGATGAGTCCATTAGAAAATCCACATTCCAGTAGTTGACAGCAGAAAAAATCCTCCAGCCCCACTGGCACCAAATATCCCTAAGTTCTCAAAGTGCATTAATTTTTAATTGCAAGCAAATAATCGTTTTTAGGCATTGCATCAGCGCAGACTACCCTCTGTCTTGGGTTAACCAGATCACTATTCTGTCTGCACGTGCTCAGTGCTAGCCTGGAGTTCTTCAGCTCTTAAAGAGATAGCACTCAGTTTGCAGTCCTGCAGGGTCACAAGTAACACAACTCATATATTTTTTAGTTAAATCATTTTTTATTGCAACTCAAAGAGTTCAGCAAGAACAATTAACACAACATTTTTACATTTACAAATCCAGTGTTGCATTCTCATAAGAACAATAAACACAGAGAAAATTGTGGTCATGTATTCAAATAAAACTTTGTTCACAGCAACTCTTGCCCGCCAGAAGGTGTTCTGTGAACTGGCAGGGCAACGAACAATCTGCAATACAGTCTGCGTAAGGTAAGTTGCATCACACTGAAGTCCACCCTCCCCCAACCGATCTTTTATTTAGGGGTCCTGGTACTTCGAAATCTATGGTAAAGGCCACTTTTACCAACAAGGCAGCCAAATAAAAACAATTTAACTAAGATTATACACTGGGTAAGTCATTAAGAACCATACTGAGAGCTAGTGGAGAAATGGATCTAAAGTACAAATCCCAGCGTTTGACAAACTCTCTTTTCTTCTTAAACCATTCAGTTTTGTCTACATATTTATCTAAAACACAAGTTTGGTGAATCATATTGCGAAACTGTGTTAGTGTGGGCAGATCCTGTTGCGGAGCGCTCGGAGAGCGATCCCACTCCTGGGAGATGTGTGTGCCCTTGGGCCGCGGCTCAACGCCAGAGAGGTCTGAAGAGGTGCCGCGGGAGGCGTGGCATGCCAGAGCACGGCCTAGACGGGAGCAAGCTGGAGAGATGACTGGAAGACAGGCCCTCCTCCGAGCCTGCACGCTTCAGAAGACCCAATAACGCTATGTTGGTCTTGTGAACAGTCCTCCGACCGTTCCCAGCCCTTTCGGACCTGCCGCAGGGTATGGCATGAAGCGGCAGGCCGGATGGAGGCCAGGGCAGCGAGGACTGGAACATGGATGCAGACGAGACTCAGAAACGAGGGACTGGCAGTGCAGACGAGGACTTCAGAGACAAGGTACTGGACGTGCTGACGTAGACTCAGAAGCAAGGTTCTGGAAGTGCAGACGAGGACTCAGAGACAAGGTACTGGACGTGCTGATGTAGACTCAGAAGCAAAGTTCTGGAAGTGCAGACGAGGACTCAGAGACAAGATACTGGACGTGCTGATGTAGACTCAGAAGCAAGGTACTGGAAGTGTAGCCGAGGACTCAGAGACAAGGTACTGGACGTGCTGACGTAGACTCAGAAGCCTGGTACTGGAAGTGTAGACGAGGACTCAGAGACAAGGTACTGGACGAGCTGACGTAGGCTCAGAAGCAAGGTACTGGAAGTGTAGACGAGGACTCAGAGACAAGGTACTGGACGTGCTGGCGTAGACTCAGAAGCAAGGTACTGGAAGTGTAGACAAGGAGTCAGGAACGAGGTATGATGCACACAGGAGACTCAAGGGCGAGGTATGAGACTGGCAACATGGAGCACCCTACACAGCACCCTACACAGCCCGCCCGCGGGGCTGGTCACGGACCACGACAGCGGTTGCCGCAGGATACCAGGCTTTCAGAGAGTTCAGGAATAGGGTAAGGGTAGCTCACAGATTCAGGAACGAGGTGCATGGCTTGCATCACGAAGCGCCCTACTCAGCCCGCCCATGGGGCTGGTCACGGACCATGACATGGCTTGCCGCGAGGCACCAGGACATCTTGAAGAACCATAGATTCAGGAACGAGGTGCAAGGCTTGCATCACGAAGCACCCTACTCAGCCCGCCCATGGGGCTGGTCACGGACCACGACATGGCTTGCCGCAAGGCACCAGGACATCTTGAGGAACAGGAACGAGGTGCTAGCTTTCAGGAGATTCAGGAACGGGGTAAGGCAGGTAGCTGCAGTACAGGCAGTCTATAGCAGGGTTTGCTGCGCACCAGCAGCCTGAAGCAAAGTATGCTGCACACCGGCAGCCTGAAGCAGGGATTGCTGCACACCGGCAGCCAAAGGCAAGGCAAGGCATCAACTGGACTGGAACACAGGATCGGATAGGAAGACAGGCCAAAGGCAGGAACATAGACAGGCAAACATCAGGGCTGGTACATCAAGCAGACATCAGGACTGGAACAGCAGGTAAACATCAGACGAGACGAGGAGCTCCAACAGAGCACGAGTAACACTGGACCTTGCAGAAGGCTGGAACACGGACAACTCCTGGAGCAAGGATGGAAGACTCCCAGGAGTGACCAGCTCCTTGCGAAGGCAACGTTAGACTGGAAGCTGGGCCCTTTAGTAGGGCTGACGATGACAACGCCCTGGGAGGAGCCAGCAGGGGGCTACACCTAGCTGGCCCTTGAAGAGGAGTAGAGGGGCGCGCGCCCGTGCCCTAAGAAGCTGAAGAGACAGGCTGGAAGCTGACGGCGTCCTCCTGACCACGTGGACAATCCAAGGGAGTCAGGCAGGCTGCGGAGCAGGGCTGCTCTGAAGATGGAAAGGTGGCAGGCTGCTAGCGGCTCCCAGCGAAGACTGAAGCAGGAAGGCAGGGAACCGGCCGCACCGGGCCGAAGGCCAGCTGAAGGCAGGGCAGCGGGCGGCTGCGGAGTCTGTAGCAACTGGAGTCTGAAGCAGGCTGTAGGCTGAAGCGGAGTCGGGAGCAGGCCGGAGTCAGAGGCTGGCTGAAGGCCGAAGCGGAGAGACTGCAGGCACTGGCAGGGATGGCCTCCCTGCCAAGGACCCGGGCTGAAGCAGGCACCGGCAGGGACACCCTCCCTGCCGGCTGAAGACCCCGGGAAGCCTGCAGCGCGTCGGAGAACACCGGAGCAGTGGCAGCTGGCCCAGCCGCCCGAAGGAGCTCCCGGTGGCCCGACCCTGCCGCGCAGGGCTGGAGGCAGCCGGGAAGGGACCCGGTGGTGGCGGCAGGCCTGCCGCGAAGAAAACAGCGTCAGTGGCCTGACTGGCCGCGGTGGGTAAGAGCCTGCCCGATCGCAACAGATCCGGAGAGATCCATTTTTGTAAAATACATGTCTTTGCAAGCAAAAATCAATAACCTACACCACCATTTCGCATACTTGTTAGGAAATATAATGCCCCGGATGTCATCCCAAAGGAAAAGGTTCACTGTAAATGCAAAGGATATGCCGGTCATATGAGCTAAGAACTTATAAACAGGCTGCCAAAACGAATGAATGACTGGAGAGGTCCAAGATTGATGACCAAGTGTGCTATGGTTGTCGCCACATCTAGGGCAGCAACCACTACCTAAATTCCCTAATTTTCTGGCTTGTGTGGAAGCTACATATGATCTATGTAAAAATTTAAATTGTAGTTCCTGAAAGTGGATGCACAACGATAAGGACTGTGCATGTACAAAAAGCCTGAGGTTAATTTAGTTCCCAACTCTTTATTTCAATTGTCTACCAACGCATCCCCACAAAGAGGAGTATGATGTTTGACAAGTAACTTATACCAAAAGGACAACTTATGTCTAGTAGGGTCATCTACATTCAAAAAGTCTGAGAGAAGTTCCCAAGCATGATTATGGGGGTCCGGCAGATTTAGGGATTACACAATGGCGAATTTGCAAGTATGCATAAAAATGTTGCGAAGGGAGGCCATTAGTCTCCTGGAGAGTTTGAAAAGAACGCACAATATTAAAGTCATCAACAACGTGGACAATGGTCTGCAATCCTTTATCCTGCCAACTCCTGAAGGCTTTCTTTTGCATACCAGGTGGGAAATCTCTGTTCCCTGATATGGGCAGGAAATGGGTTTTCCGTCGAGGGAACCCAAGCTTCTGGCAGAACCAACACCACACTTTGACTCAAAATTGGACTATTCTTAAGTGGTTGAAATTACACACTTTGTTAGTCCCTCCCAACGCAGCTCTGGGCGAAACACGGTCCGTGTCAGGGGACCGTGGTTGACAACTGTCATACATTTTATTGAGCACTTGGAGTAGTCATTTTCAAAATAATAAAAGCAATGAAGATATTTTCATTGAATAATATTATCTATGTTTTTGGACTGTATAATTTCTCTGCTCTTCTTCCTTGTGTGTGGATTATTACTGGAGAGCAGTATGTCTCCTATATACCATTGGTGTAATAATTAGTATCCATAATCCAGTCAGCTGCATGACATATTGGAAGAAGGATCCATCTGAAGAAAATAGGATAAAACATAAGCATTGTCAAGTTAAGTGTAAAACATTGATAAGACAGGCGAAGAGAGAATTTGAAATTAAGTTGGCCATAGAGGCAAAAACTCATAATAAAAACTTTTTAAAATATATCCAAAGCAAGAAACCTGTGAGGGAGTCGGTTGGACCATTAGATGACAGAGGGGTTAAAGGGGCTCTTAGGGAAGATAAGGCCATTGCAGAAAAACTAAATGAATTCTTTGCTTCCGTGTTTACTAATGAGGATGTTGGGGAGATATCAGTTCCAGAGATGGTTTTCAGGGGTGATGAGTCAGACCAACTGAATGAAATCACTGTGAACCTGGAAGATGTAGTAGGCCAGATTGACAAACTAAAGAGTAGCAAATCACCTGGACCAGATGGTATGCATCCTAGGGTACTAAAGGAACCCAAAAATGAAATTTCTGATCTATTAGTTAAAATTTGTAACCTATCATTAAAATCATCCATTGTACCTGAAGACTGGAGGATGGCCAGTGTAACCCCAATATTTAAAAAAGGCTCCAGGGGCGATCCGGGTAACTATAGACCAGTGAGCCTAACTTCAGTGCCGGGAAAAATAGTGAAAACTATTTTCAAGATCAAAATCATAGAGCATAAAGAAAGACATGATTTAATGGAACACAGTCAACACAGATTTACCCAAGGGAAGTCTTGCCTAACAAATCTGCTTCATTTTTTCGAAGGGGTTAATAAACATGTGGATAAAGGTGAACCGGTAGATGTAGTGTATTTGGATTTTCAGAAGGCGTTTGACAAAGTCCCTCATGAGAGGCTTCTAAGAAAACTAAAAAGTCATGGGATAGGAGGCGATGTCCTTTCGTGGATTACAAACTGGTTAAAAGACAGGAAACAGAAAGTAGGACTAAATGGTCAATTTTCTCAGTGGAAAAGGGTAAACAGTGGAGTGCCTCAGGGATGTGTACTTGGACCGGTGCTTTTCAATATATATATAAATGATCTGGAAAGGAATACGCCGAGTGACGTTATCAAATTTGCGGATGATGCAAAATTATTCAGAATAGTTAAATCACAAGCAAACTGTGATACATTACAGGAGGATCTTGCAAGACTGGAAGATTGGGCATCCAAATGGCAGATGAAATTTAATGTGGACAAGTGCAAAGTGTTGCTTATAGGGAAAAATAACCCTTGCTGTAGTTACACGATGTTAGGTTCCGTATTAGGAGCTACCACCCAGGAAAAAGATCTAGGCATCATAGTGGATAATACTTTAAAATCGTCAGCTCAGTGTGCTGCAGCAGTCAAAAAAGCAAACAGAATGTTAGGAATTATTAGGAAGGGAATGGTTAATAAAACGGAAAATGTCATAATGCTTCTATATTGCTCCATGGTGAGACCACACCTTGAATACTGTGTACAATTCTGGTCGCCGCATCTCAAAAAAGATATAGTTGCGATGGAGAAGATACAGAGAAGGGCAACCAAAATGATAAAGGGGATGGAACAGCTCCCCTATGAGGAAAGGCTGAAGAGGTTAGGGCTGTTCAGCTTGGAGAAGAGACGGCTGAGGGGGGATATGATAGAGGTCTTTAAGATTATGGGGTCTTGAACAAGTAGATGTGACTCGGTTATTTACACTTTCGAATAATAGAAGGACTAGGGGGCATTCCATGAAGTTAGAAAGTAGCACATTTAAGACTAATCGGAGAAAATTCTTTTTCACTCAATGCACAATAAAGCTCTGGAATTTGTTGCCAGAGGATGTGGTTAGTGCAGTTAGTGTAGCTGGGTTCAAAAAAGGTTTGGATAAGTTCTTGGAGGAGAAGTCCATTAACGGCTATTAATCAAGTTTACTTAGGGAATAGCCACTGCTATTAATTGCATTAGTAGCATGGGATCTTCTTAGTGTTTGGATAATTGCCAGGTTCTTGTGGCCTGGTTTGGCCTCTGTTGGAAACAGGAAGCTAGGCTTAATGGACCCTTGGTCTGACCCAGCATGACAATTTCTTATGTTATGTTCTTATATTAGACATACTACATTATGGGGTAGATTTTCAAACCGCGCGAATTGGCGTACTTTTGCTGGCGCATCAGGCGCAAGCAAAAGTACGCGGGATTTTGCCAACTGTTAACAAGTCTTAACCTCATTCACTACATCTAGTCGGACGATGTTCAGATTCTGATTCCCATAAAAGAATCTATTAACAAATTCCTCTCACTCTGGAACAACAGCCTACAAGCCATCACTAATCTCCTTAACAGTCTAAATTTGGTCCTCAATGCTTCTAAGACTGAACTCCTCTTCATTTCCTCCAACCAAGATAACCTCCCGTCTCAGAGCCATCACAACCACCTTCTCACCCACACTCACGTAAGAGACCTTGGAGTAATTATCGACAACCGCCTTAACCTAAAGAATATGATCAAAACCACAACCAAAGATTGCTTCTATAGACTACAGGTGTTAAAAAGACTCAAACCTCTCCTATATTTCCATGACTTTAGGACTGTCCTTCAATCCTTGATATTTGCCAAAATAGACTACTGCAGCGCTCTCCTCACAGGCCTACCCAGCTCAACAACCAAGCCCTTACAGATGATACAGAACGCCACAGCTAGAATTTTGACAAGCACCAACCGGAGAGACCATATTACGCCCATCCTCCGAAACCTACACTGGTTACCAGTCAATCACAGGGTTCTACACAAATCTCTAACTTTAATTCACAAATCTATTCATAATCTCCTCCATCTCGACCTCGAATTCCCATTCAAACTCCATACTTCCAACAGACCAATGAGAGAAGCCTACATAGGAGCACTACAAGCCCCGCCAACTAAAGCCACACGACTCATCTCGACCAGGGACCAAGCTTTTTCCACAGCAGGACCAGCCATCTGGAACAACCTCCCCGCAGAACTCAGACTGGAACCTTGCCTACTAACATTTAAGAAAAAACTCAAAACTTGGCTGTTCATACAAGTCTTCCCATATCCATCAGACTCTCATTAGATAACTAATCCGTTCATGAATATGGAACTTCGCTCCTCCAATATTCACTTCATTTATTAGTTATCTACCCTAATAATTTAACTGGCTCTAGACCAGACTCGGACATGACTCACTGTATTTAATTTAATACCCTCTTAAGGCCTTTCTTCTTCCAGCTGAATCAGCTTCCAAGTTTTATGGTCCTTGTTTTATGTAACTTTTTGCTTCCTCTGATTATAAAAAGTTGTTCCTTATGTTATATCTATCTACCCCCTGTTCGATGTAAACCGACCTGATATGGTATTCAACCTTGAAGATCAGTATAGAAAAATGTTAAATAAAAATAAAAATAAATAAAACAAAAGAGTCAACAGTTAACCACAGTAACCAAATCAGAACACAACAATGTGGAACCCAAAACAATATTGAAAAATTAGCCTAAGAAGGTGTCAGCAAGCCTGACGTTGTATGATTTCAAAACAAGACACCAACCGGTCTTCTAATCATTCACCTTCATCATTCTTTAATGCTTCACAAATGGTTTTTTAATTTTTGTATTTTCTTTAAAAATAGTCCTCCATCCTCAAAGAGTACTGAAAGATAGACTCTTTAGATGTAAGCATTATATAGCCCAACACGGCCAGTGTTTCGCTTGATAGCTTTTTCAGGGGCATGCAAAAAATATAATGCTTCAATACTCTTTGAGGATGGAGGACTATTTTTAAAGAAAATACAAAAATTAAAGAATGATGAAGGTGAATGATTAGAAGACGGGTTGGTGTCTTGTTTTGAAGTCACACAATGTCAGGCTTGCTGACACCTTCTTAGGCTAATTTTTGAATATTGTTTTGGGTTCCACATTGTTGTGTTCTGGTAATTGAAATCTCCCATTATTATTGCACTGCCAAATTGGTTAGCTTCCCTGATTTCTCTTAGCATTTCATCATCTGTCTGACCATTTTGTCCAGGTGGACGGTAGTATACTCCTCTCACTATACTCTTACCCAACACACATGGGATTTCTACCCATATATGGGTAGAAATGGCGCATGTCATCGCCCCGACCATTGCTGCTATCATAAACAAATCGCTCGAAGAAGGCATACTCCCACCCCAACTAAAAACAGCAACTATCACTCCAATCTTGAAAAAGAAGAACCTTGACCCTGCAGATCTGAATAACTACCGCCCCATCTCAAACCTCCCACTACTCGCCAAGTTGACTGAGACAGCAGCTTTAATTCAGCTTAACGAACATCTAGAAGACAACAATATCCTTCATCCATCACAACATGGATTCAGAAAAAACAGAAGCACCGAAACTCTACTAATCAACCTATCTAATAAATTAATCAGAAGCCTCGACGACAAACAAAATCACCTACTAATCCTACTCGATCTCTCCGCGGCGTTCGACACGGTTGACCACGAAAGCCTGATTTCAAGTCTTGCGCACATAGGTATGGCTGGCAAAACACTAAACTGGTTCACCTCCTTCCTAAAAGATAGATTCTTCAAGGTCACCGTTAACAATAATTCATCCAGCCCCCTCCCTCTTGATACCGGGGTACCACAAGGCTCCGCCCTATCTGCAACCCTCTTTAATATATACCTACTCCCACTCTGCCACTTCATCTCGAGTCTTGGCTTAACATATTTTATGTATGCAGATGACATTCAACTACTCATCCCCGTATCCAACACCATCGAAGAGACTCTGAACTCCACAGCCAACCACTTAATCGCCATCAGAGACAAACTAAACCAGCTAAAACTATGTCTCAATATGAATAAAACCGAATGCATCCTCATAGGTAAACTCAACCCAGGGTCGACAACCTCCTCACACTTCCTACAAATCGACAACACCTGCATCCAACTGAAAAACACTACAAAAGACCTCGGAATCTGGATCGACAATCAACTTAAAAAAGAACTTCGCAGCGAAAACGAAAGAAGGATTTCAGAAACTCCACATTCTGAAGCACCTAAAACCACTCATACACCATCAAGAATTCCGAACTGTGCTCCAATCCCTCATCTTTAACAGCCTTGACTACTACAACTCCCTCATGATCGGCCTCCCAAAATCCACCATAAAACCACTCCAAATGTTGCAAAATGCCGCCGCCAGAATCCTCACTGGCAAGAAGAAATCAGATCATATCACCCCCGTTCTGAAAAGTCTCCACTGGCTACCAATAGCACAAAGAATTGAATTCAAAACTCTGACAATTGTCCATAATACAATATTCAAAGAAGCCAACCCCGCCCTCAAGACATGATTCACCTTCACAAAGCGCAACGATCGACCAGAACAGCAAGCAAACTGAATCTAGACATACCTTCCTCCAGCATTGCCAAACTGACCACCTCGAGGAACAGAACTTCTCTATCGCAGGACCCAAATTATGGAACACCCTTCTCCACTACCTAAGTTCACTCAGTGACATCAAATCATTTAAAATGGAACTCAAAACCTGGTATTTCAATCTAACTTTCCGTGATGGCATCGGTTAAGTCGTCCACAACTTCCTTCCTCACTCCTCTCCTATGCGCATCACGCTCAAACCCCCTCGAATGTCCTCCCCTTCCCCCCTCCACCCTGCCTCTCCCCCCCTCTCTTCTCCGATCCTCCTCCACCCCTGTCCCTCCCCTTATCTTCCTCCCCGCCTCATCTATTCCTCCTGCAGCCCTCACCAATCTAGGAGCTCTGCCTATGCCCCCCCGTCTTTATGATTTTAATGTTTGTTGTAAAATGTCCCTTCAAGTTTGTATTTGTTGCTCCCTCTCTCCTATATCCCTTTCTCAGTTACCAGTATATTAAGTTGTGCCAGTGTTATAAAATTGTATTAAGTTGTTATCTTGTAAACCGGAGTGAAGGCATCCCGCTATACTTCGGTATATAAAAGCCTCGAAATAAATAAATAAATAAATAAATAAATAAATAAATAAATAAAATATAGATTCTACTGAGCATTTAGTCTCTTGTATGATCTTTATCCTGTTGGACTCTATACCCTCCTGGACATAAAGTGCCACACCCCCACCAAGTTGATCCTCCCTATCATTGTGATATAATTTGTACCCTGATATAGCACTGTCCCATTGGTTATCCTCCTTCTACCAATTCTCTGTGATGCCAATTATGTCAATCACATCATTTACTGCTATACACTCTAACTCTCCCATCTTACGTTTTAGACTTCTGGCATTGGCATACAGATATTTCAAAGTGTGTTTTTTGTTTGTATTAACATCCTGCTTTTCAGTTGCTAGGGATAATTTGGAAAACATTAGCTTCGGTGATTTTTTACATATAGGAACATGGACTACGTTTGCTTTTATTGGAACCGCCCTGTTGGGATGCCAAAACTCTGTTTCATTAGTATCCTTCAAGGATACATTTCTCCGAAACATGCACTGCTGAGTGACTGTCGGCTTTCCCCCTTGCTCTAGGTTAAAAGCTGCTCTATCTCCTTTTTGAAAGTTAGTGCCAGCAGCTTGGTTCCACTCTGGTTAAGGTGGAGCCCATCCTTTCAGAAAGTCTCCCCCTTCCCTGCACCATCATCTCATCCACGCTTTGAAAAGCTGGAGTTTTGCCTGCCTCTGGGGACCTGCACGTGAAACAGGAAGCATTTCAGAGAATGCCACCCTGGATGTTCTGGATTTCAGCTTTCTACCTAAAATCCTAAATTTGGCTTCCAGAACCTCTCTCCCACATTTTCCTATGTTATTGGTGCCGACATGTACCATGACAGCCGGCTCCTCCCCAGCACTGTCTATAATCCTATCTAGGTGACGCGTGAGGTCTGCCACCTTTGCACCAGGTAGGCAAGTTACCAGGCGGTCCTCACATCCACCAGCCACCCTGCTATCTATATTTCTAATAATTGAATCACCAACTATGATAGTTGGCCTAACCCTTCCCCCCTGGGCAGTAGCCCTGGGAGACTTATCCTCAGTGCAAGAGGACAATACATCACCTGGAGAGCAGGTCCTTGCTACAGGATCACTTCCTGCTACACCAGCATGATGTTCTCCTTCTGGGAGACCTTTCTGATCCAAGGCAGCACTGGGGATGCCAGACTGGATTTGGGACTTGGCTACTATGTCGCTGAAGGTCTCATCAATGTACCTCTATGTCTACCTCAGCTCCTCCAAGTCTGCTACTCTAGCCTCCAGAGATCAGACTCGTTCCCTGAGAGTCAGGAGCTCTTTGCACCGAGTGCACACATACAATCTCTCACTGGCGGGTAAAAAATCATACATGTGACACTCAATGCAAAAGACTGGAAAGCCTGCTGCCTTCTTCTTAGTTTTATTGAGTTCCTAGTTAAGTTTAGGATGCTAAGGGAGTTGGAATGAGAGTATTTTAAATTTACAGGTGAATTTACTAATTAATCAGCTAGTGTCCTACAAGGGGATGATTAAACTTTCAATAAGGGCAGGTTCATTAGTATGATTTAGATAAGACCCTGATTGATTTCTAATGAGAAAGTGTCTTGTACCTAAAAATCAAGGGTTGAGTGGGTGGGAAAGACAGACACTAGAATTAACTATCTCTGGCTTGTTTATTACCTCAGACACACACAAACTCTAAAGAATATATCCCTCTATATCACCTTTCACCAAACGTTTATAAGCCCAAAGATTTCCAAAAATTATACTTACCAATCCTCTTTAACCACTGTTAAATTAATCTTCTCTCAGTTAATTGAAGGGTTTGAGATTCACATGCCGTTAGGTGCGCCCTTCCAGTTCTCCTCTACTGCAAAGGGTGCGGGGCCTCTGGAAGCTGGGGCTGTGGAAGTCAATCCCTGAATCACTTGCGGTGACCTCTGGACTCCTCTCCCAGGGGATGCTGGGAGCAGTATGCAAGTGAGCCTTCCGGTTCTCCTCTACTGCAAAGGAAGCGGGGCCTCTGGAAGCTGGGGCTGTGGAAGTCAATCCCTGGATCACTTGCGGTGACCTCTGGACTCCTCTCCCAGGTCCTAGGTGGGGGCTTCTGGGGGTGGAAAGATCTGTCAAGGTCATTAGGTTGGAGCAGGTGGCAAGTGAGGATGTCCAGGGGTCAGGCAGTGGTCAGTGGCAGGCAGCAATTGGGAAGATCCAGGAGTCAGGTCAAGGGTATTTGTCCATAGGGAACAAGGGTTGGATAGGCAGGGCAGGAACGCAAGGAGCAGAATGGCAGGCGAAGCAGAAGAAGAGCAGTATGACCATAGCCTCAGAAGACTAAGATAAGGGCCTCTAGTATTGAAGATGAAGACAGGGACCCCAGGAATAGGAACGCAGGATCTAGAGAATGAAGACAAGGACCACTAGAACAGGAATATAGGACCTAGAGAATGAAGACAAGGTCTGCTGAGGCAACTCATGCTATGGTACATAGGGAGACCTGTTGTCGAGGTAAAGACTGAAGGGAAGCGAGAGCCTTTTATAGGCCAGAATCAGTGAGGTCATCCATGGGTACCGCATGGAATATCACGCCGCTGGCCCTTTAACTCTGGTGACGTTGGGCACGCGAGTGCCTAGGGGAATTCCATGGAGGAAGCTGGAGGCATCCAGCTGCGAGTCACATCTGGACATCAGAGCGCAGTGGCCTGCCATGCAGTCACATGGGAGGTCCTTAGCAGAGTTGGGGCCCAGTGGTGGTGGATTGGGACTGGCGGTATGTGCGACAGTCTGCAGGGGAGACCCGGGACCACAAAGTGGAACAGACTATTGTTGCCGCTGAAGATTTTATGGGAAAACATTTTGCAAAACAGAGCTTACTATGAGCAGCTCATGGCTTTATGAAAGGCAGGTAATTAAGGCTACTTAGAATGAAAACAAACTTGTTGAGCATATTACAACCCGGGCAACATTACCACTGCCTGAATGTACAGAACACTGCCCCCTGGGTATCTAATCTTCACATTGGGCTTGTCTCATAAAAGTTCTTGAGGAGGGAGTCTTTACCACAAGGCAAGGAATAATCACTAAGCATTTCTTGAATCACTGCTCAAGGGTTTGACAATGGGCTCCCACTCCCCAAGAGCCAGCAAAAATAGTCATCTTTCAGAAGAGAGGCTTGCTCTTGCTATGTTCAGGAATGGTTTTTTTCAACTACAAATGATGATTGAAAAGACAGAGACAGAGGAGAAGAAAGGACACCACAAGATAAAGGAAGAGAGAATAAGGAATGTTAAAGAAAGGATTCTAGAGAGAGAATAGAGAGTCATCATCATTATTTCAGTGCATTTCACTAATGAAAAAAACAATTCCTTCTGACAGGTGCAAACTGCTAATTACAGGTATTGAAATGCAGTACCAGTCAATTATAATATTACTGCTGGGGAACTCTGTGCAATTGTGCAGTGCAGAATTTGCACAGAATTCCCATCTTGCACAGAATTTAAAAAATGTCTTCAGAATTTGGTTATATGGGTCTGGAGAGAGGAAATGCAGTTGTGACCCACATAATCCGGAAGTAAGAGGCTGCAGGATTTGGCCTGAGGAGGCCTGAAAGAGACTGTGCTATCACCAGAAGAGGGGGCCTGTGCGGGCTGGTGTGTGGAAGGTAGTGCAGTGGAGGTTGACCTTGTTGGGAGATAGCTAGTGCAGTAAATTTGGGATGAGCTTGTCGGAACTCTGTGGGAATTCTGGGCAACTGCCAAGCATAGAAGTTGCAAAGAATTCCCCTCGGAAACAGAAATTCTCTAATATGCTCAGAATTTGGCTGTGCAGGCCTAGAGAGAGGAGGAGTGGCTGTGATCCATGTGGCCCAGAAGAAGATACAATTTGGCCTGAGTGGGCCCAGAAATAACTGCAGTGTCACTATTAATAAGAGCGGGCAATGTGGGCTGACATGTAGAAGGAGGTGTGGTAGGGTTGATCCTCCTGGGAGATCCCTAATACAATGAAGTCAGGATGAGCCTACTGAGGAGAAAGCCAGTGGGGACAGTTCGAGTGTGCCAGAAGGCAGATAATCAGTGTGGTGGAGTGGAAAGGAAGGGGAAAGGAAGAGAGTGAGGCAAATTGGGATTAAAATTAGAGGAAATAAGAGCTGTGCTTTGACCTGGGGAGGAAAGGAAAGCTGATAGAGATCAAGAATGGGGCAGTGCATATGACTCTGTGCATATGGGAGAAAGTGAGTGCAGTGGGGTGGAGCTTGGGTGGGGACGGGAGGGAGCTAGCAAGAGTGGTTGGGTCAAGTTGGGTTGGGAAGAGAAAGCTGAGGGGTTGATGCTATGAGGAAGGGGAGAGAGGTGGAGTGGTTGAGCCTAAGGCAGGAAGATAACTGGGGTGGGGGGCATTTTCAAGCAGGAGGAGCCAGGGCTTATGATATGCTATTATAATACTCCTGTGGGAATTCTGCAAAAATAAATGACAACTTTTGCATTTTGGAGGTGTAATTTTTTTCACTATTGTAGTTTAAATCAGTGACTTCATTGTGTTATTTTGACAAAGTGTGCAGAAGTTAGCAGAATTTTTAAATATCATGTGCAGAATTTTCTATTAATTTTCATATAATTTTTTATTTTTTTGTATAGAATTTCCCCTGGAGCAGGGATGTACGAGGGTAAGTCAGTAAGTAAGTCACAAATCTCTCTACTAAGGTAATAAAACATATATCTGTAATGTTGTCATATTCCATAGATGGCAGCACCTTAGAAGTGCTTATGTACATAAATAGTTATTTAAACTGTGCATGTGCAGGGGCTGTGTACACATGGAAAATGGCTGCCATGTTGACAGATTGTACGGTCGAAGAACAACGTGCTGTTGTCCGATTTTTAAGGGGTAAGGGCTTAGTGGCAAAAGACATTCATAAAGAAATGTATCCAGTATATGCAGAGAAATGTCTCTCGTGTAAAGCAATTTATAACTGGACCGATACATTTGCACAAGGACTTGCCAATGTGAACGACGAAACCAGACCTGGTCGACCTGTAGAGATTGTGACAGAGGCAACTGTGAAACAGGTTGAAGAGATGGTTCGCACTAACCGGAGGGTAACAATTGACGAAGTTGCCAAAGAAATTGGGTGTTCTCGCGGATTAGCATATTCCTTAGTGCACGATGCATTGAACTTTCGCAAAGTCTGTGCAAGATGGGTTCCCAAACAGCTGACCGAAGACAATAAGAACAACCGTATGGGTGTCTGTTTGGAAAATCTCTGCCGTTATGCAAACGAAGGTGAATCAATGATGGCACGTATTGATACTGGTGACGAGTCGTGGGTTCACCACTATCAACCAGAAGCGAAACGCGATTCCATGCAGTGGAAGCATCCACTATCACCGACACCGAGAAAGTTCAAGCTTGTGCCTTCTGCAGGAAAGGTGATGTTGACTGTATTTTGGGACCGAAATGGGATATTTATTTATTTATTTATTTATTTATTGGTTTTTATATACCGCCGCTCATCAAAGATATCACGTCGGTGTACATAGAACAAAAATACGCAGTTGCGTGTACATATAACAGAATAATAATAGCTGAATTCAACAATAAATTAAAACAGTAAAATACAATATAAAGAAAGAACAACTTATTTAACGGAATATTAGATAGTAATATAGAGTAAAATAAATGTGATTGCATAAATGAATCTAATATTAAGGCTAAAAAACTAGGGGTATGGGAGAGGTGGGGAGCAAAATGGAACAGGAGCAAAAAAAGGGGAGCAAAATGGAACAGGAAGGGAAGAGAAAGGCTAAGGAAGGAAAGGGTTATATACATATGTACAAAGGGCAAAATCAATGGTTATAAGGGAGTAACAATAGTACTAGAATGACTAGAAGAGGAGGGCATAGTTAAATTAAAGGTGAGAGAAAAAGTGTAGAGATAAGATGAAAGATTGGCAGACTAAGAAAAGGGAGTAATAGGAGTTAAGAGAGATCATGAAAGTTAGAAACATATTAGAAACAGGAGAGTTAAGGGGAACACGGAAAAATCAAGTGTAGGCTTTAGTAAAAAGCCATGTCTTGAGCTTTTGCTTGAATGTCTTGGAGGACAGTTCAAGGCGTAGGTCAGTGGGCATAGTATTCCATAGTGTAGGGCCAGCTATGGAAATGGCACGAGCTTTGGTGGATGCATATTTAAATAGTTTAGGTAATGGGGTTTGTAGAGTAGCAATATAGGGATTTCTAATAGGCCTATTAGAATTATTGAATTGAAAGGTGTTGGAGGGCCAATTCATTTCTGGGTTGTGGAGGGCTTTGTGAATGAGTGATAATATCTTGTATTGTATACGGTAGTGGACAGGGAGCCAGTGTAATTTCTTAAGTATGGGAGTAATGTGTTCCCTTGTAGGTGTATTCGTGAGAATGCGAGCTGTCGTATTTTGTAGGATTTGTAGTGGGTTTATGGAATTTTTAGGCAGACCTAATAGTAACGCGTTACAATAGTCAATTTTCGAAAAGACCATAGATTGTAACACAGTACGAAAGTCAGAGAAGTGAAGTAGTGGTTTAATTTTTTTGAGTGTGTGGATCTTAAAGAAACACTCCTTAAGAGTGGAATTAATAAATTTTTTGAGGGACATTTGATCATCTAATAGTACTCCAAGATCTCGGACTTGTTGAGAAAATTGTGTGTGTGGTGGAATAGTATGTAGTAGGGGAGTAGCATGTAGGGGGGTAGGAGGTGAGATAACCATGAGTTCCGTTTTTGTGGAGTTAAGGGCAAGCTGGATGGAGTTTAAGAGGTTGTTAATTGAAGTGAGTGTGGATTGCCAGATTTCTAAAGTTTTTGGAATGGAGTCAGTAATGGGAATAAGAATACTCTTAACACAGTAAAGAATACTCTTAACCAGTTTTCAGAAGCGTGGTGAATCTGTTAATTCGGCTTCCTACTGTGCTACTCTATTAAAGCTTAAAGGAGCTATTCGTAGAAAACGACCAGATCTGGAAAAAAGAGGAGTGCTGATTCTTCACGATAATGCCAGACCACACACTTCAAATGAGACTTGTCAGACATTTGGGAACCTGCACTGGGAAGTTCTTGAACATCCACCATACAGTCCAGATTTGGCGCCCAGCGATTTTCACTTGTTTGGCAAACTGAAAAGCCATCTCGGTGGTAAACATTTCACCAGTGATGAAGAAGTGGAACAAGAGGTGAACGCTGGTTACGATGCCAGCCAAAAGACTTTTTTTACGCAGAAGGTTTTGACGGACTTTTCAAACGCTGGGACAAATGTATAAATGTTCGCGGCGATTACGTTGAAAAGTAGTTGGTTTTTACAGAAAAACTGTTTGTGACTATATTCTGTATATTTCACAGTAAATAATTCATCTTTTGCATTTAAATAAATTTCATGAATATTAATCCCATGTATGTTTGTGACTTTCTTACTGACTTACCCTCGTATATTCATTTGAAACAAATGGGAAATGCAACATGAAACAGGGCATTTTTATTTTGTTTAAAACAAAACAAATAGGACAGCACCCCTAGAAAATATTTCAATTTGTTTTTGGATCCCATTCAAGTCTATGGGGCAAACAAAACTGCAGGTGTTTTTTTTTTTATGTTCAAAACAAGCCACTGAAACCAAACAGAATGAAGCAGAGGTAGGAATACATAAGGAAAGAGCAAGATCAATCAAGACCTATAATGTTTGACCAGATGCAAGAAGACCCCATGACCAGCCACACTTACCCCCAGGTGCCTTAGAGATAGTAGGGACACCACCATGCTGCTCTTTCCCCAGGCCGTCTCATTTTTATGGCATGCTACACTTAAAAGGCCCATCCTGCCTGCCCAACTCCACTCAGTACCCACCCTTGTTAGTCAGGGTGAAAATCTATTTGCTTCTAAGGACTGTTTTCCAGTACATTTCTCTCATAAATCCCTTTCCCAGTCAGAGTTCAGTAATTTAAGAGTTTGAATCCTTTTAATTTTTAGAGATACTTCATACAAAATTACCAGCAGAAGTCCAGGGGGTTGTGACATGCAAATCCACTACCTGAAGCTCTGACTCACCTATTCAATGGTCATTTAAGTACCTTCACAGTAAGAGATCCGACAATCTTTTCAATTTCCTGGGCTGGCGGATCAAGTTATATAGTTGCAATGTCCTCCTTTTTTCTCTGCTGCAGTTCAATTAAATGGTAGCATGCTCAAACCTCTGTCTCTTATGAGGGAGGTTTCACTCTCCCCCACTTAAATTTCTTGTTCTCCTCAACAAGATGTCATTCTCATGCATGTACCTCCCCTTTAGACCACAGTTCCAAGGCAATCCTTCAATGCTTTTGGATAATAGGCAGTCACCTGTTTGTGTGCTACTGTCAGGGGGACACTCAGTGGATTTCCGTGGCTATTGTAAGTGAAGCTTATTGTGGTTTTCACAGTCCTACCTGTCCTTCTGGGCTCTCGGGGTGGCAGTGGAACCAATTCCTCAGCCTCTGTAATTTCTGATTTTCTCTGGGGGTGAATCTCATGTGTGGCATCTCTCTCCCTCTCTTGTTCCAGGATGTCCATCCTTCTTTAGCTATCTTTACCACCCTCAGTCCTATCATTACTCTGGATGGCTTCTTGGATCTTCCTGCCCTGGGTTTCCATTCCCGGAAACTGTATTACCAAGTCCCAATCACATGCCTGTTGGTTAGGGGTGTGGTCTCTCCAATGTGGCTCCCAGGTGAACCTCATATGTCCCTCACCTAACTCTCCTTCTGAAACCTCACTGTCATATCCACTATGTCTGTCCTTCAGTGGATACTCAGTGGTCCCTACCCGTTCCTGATGGGAATTTCTGTCAAACTCCCAATAAGAACATAAGAACATAAGAAAATGCCATACTGGGTCAGACCAAGGGTCCATCAAGCCCAGCATCCTGTTTCCAACAGTGGCCAATCCAGGCCATAAGAACCTGGAAATTACCCAAAAACTAAGTAATGAGGTTGGGTCTCACGTATTACTGTCCCCCTTCTTCTTGGTCAAGGTGGAGGAGGGTTCAGCTCTAGCTTGGGTTTCCTCTAGGAGAAATACCAATTGTCCAGTGGGCAGGAGATTTTTACGAGTCCTTCACCCCACTCTGGCCTTTCCGCTAAACAGGAAGATTTTTCAATTTTTCCTCAATGACCTAATAGCAATTTTGTGTCTCCCAGTAAATCCCAGTTCTCTAAGAATACTCTGTCCCCTTCTGTCAAGTCGTTCTGCTTCACATTCTAGTCATATTGGTGCTTATTTCTCTGGCTCAGTTTGTAGGAAGACTCCTCAGCCAACCAGTAGGCTGCCCCCAACTGTTCTTTTAGCCTCTTTACATAGCTTTGAAAAGTCTGAGGCAATGACCCATCTACTGAAACCCCAAAACATAGATCAACTGGCAACATGGCCTCTCACCTAAACATCAGAAAATAGGGTGAAAACCCTGTAGCATCATTATATATGCAGTTGTAGAATGCACCAAATAGCTCACATACTGGCTCCAAATACTCTATTGAGCTGGCTTCAATGCTTAGAAGTGTCCTGTTAAACCTCTCAGGCTGGGGGTCTCCCTGGGGATGATAGGGAGAGGTGTGTGACTTCCTAACCCCAGCCTCCTGCACCTTCTCTATTGATTCTGCTTTCAAAATGCCTCCCTCCGGTCAGAGTGTATCCAGGCTGGGAGTCTATAGTTCACAAATAATTTCTCCCATAATACTCGGGCAACAGTCTCTGCTCTCTGGTCCTTGGTGGGATATGCCTGTGTATACCTGGTGAAATGATCTCTCACAACCAGAATGTTCTCTTTACGTTGGGAGTTCATTTCTAAAGTTAAGAAGTCTATACACACGAAGTCGATAGGGTCTTGACTAATAATGTTTACCATCTCTGCTGCTCTGTGCAGTAGGATCTTTCTTTTTATACAATTAGTACATTGTCTACAATGTTTTTCAAAGTCTTGTGCTTGTTTAGGCAAATAGAACCTGTCCCGCACTAGTTGTAGAACCCTCTCTGGCCCCTATGTCCCATGTCATCATGGAGAGACTGTAGCATAGTAGGGAGGAATTTTTGTGCACAGCTGTTTGGGATGACCCAAATTGGTATCTTTCCTTTCTCTGTATAGTACCTGATTCCACACAAATAGATGATCCCACTCTCTGATGAGCAACCAAGTGTCTGGGTGACTCTGATGGACTGCTTGTGCCCCCAAATTTCTCTCTTTGACCCTGAGCACATCACCAATTAAGGGATCAGTCTGTTGTGCTTGTCGACCAGCTCAAAAGGCCCACTGGACCAAACTTGCTGCCCCTCCAAAAAATGGTCTATTCCCCTGCTCAAAAAAATTGAATTTGGGGCAGGAGTTCCCCCCTCCCTCAGCCCCTGCTCCCACTTCCTCTTTTAAGCGCATAAGCAGTCCATCAGAGTCACCCAGACACTTGGTTGCTCATCAGAGAGTGGGATCATCTATTTGTGTGGAATCAGGTACTATACAGAGAAAGGAAAGATACCAATTTGGGTCATCCCAAACAGCTGTGCACAAAAATTCCTCCCTACTATGCTACAGTCTCTCCATAAGCCCCCCGCTATACTGTCCACCCCAGCCATACTGTCCACCCCAGCCCTTTCCTTTCTAGTAGTGCCCCCATTCCCCATTCCCCATACCCCTGTACCATTATTCCTAGTAGGTGCACTCCCAGATTGTGATGGCTTCGTATCATGATCTGGGCCTGGTGTTGCCATCGTAGCTGTAGTACACTTCTGCCATTGCTTGGCTACTACGATGGAAGCATACCATAGTAGTCTAGAAATTGCAGAAGCGTACTACAGCCACAATGGAAGCGCTGGGCCCGAATCGTAGTAGGATGCTACCACAATCCGAGAGTATAGTTACTATGAATAAAGTTACGAAGGAGGAGGGGAGCGGGGGCTGGAGACATTGTGATGTGTACCTAAAATAAAAGGGGAAACAGAAGCAGGGGGTGGGGGGGAGACTCCTGCCCCAAATAAATATTTTTGATCAGTGAGATGGGCCATTTTAGGGAGGAGGCAACAAGTTCGGCCCAGTGGGCCTTTGGAGCTTGGGATCACTTTTGGATCTATAGGCTCGTAATGCGTTTTTTGGGTTTTTTTTTTAAAAGGAACCTAACTTAACCGGGTATCTCATCCCCTCCTTGCAATGCCCCTAGCACGTCCGTTTTTAATCGGGCTAAATTATAGCTGGATAAGTGGCTGAATATGCCTTTTGTACCATTTAGATGGACAAATTTTTAGTTATTTATCTAAACGGCTTTTGAATATTGACCTCATGGTTTTTTTAACATAGCATGAAATGCTTTAGTGGAACTCAACATATGCAACTCTTGATGGAGTGAGTTCCATAAAGTGGGTACAGCCAGAGAAAATTCCCACTCCTGAGGCTCAACTAGCCTTATTTCACGAATTGAAGGCACATTAAGAAGACCTCTCGGAGTAGATCTTAAATTACAGGTCAGATTATAAATGTAAAGCATGGAGTTGATCCATGATAAGCTGTCAATCAGAAGGAGCATGTGTGCCATTAAAGCACTCTTGGAAGTGATCCTGTACTGCACTGGTAACCAATGTAGATTACATAAAGCAGAGTAGATGTGGTCACTCAACCTCCAACCTGTAATAAGCCTAGCAGTGGCATTCTGAGAAATCTGAAGAGGTCTCACAATAGAGAAAGGTAAATTAACTGTTACAATCGCCAGGTTGCATGAAACTCCCGTGAGCTGCTCACCCGTCTCCGATACCGTCCAGGCTCTCCCATGGTGGGAACACCGCCAGCACACAGCTGCCACTATCGTCGTGCTTCAGCATTGAGCCTCCCTACATGCATGCCATTCTCTGAATCTTAAAGGGGCTGTGGTGGAAAGAGACCCTAGGGCAGCCCCTGATGACATCATGGCTTCCTCCTATATAAGCCTCCACAGGACATTCCACAATTCCTCAGCAACAGGTCTCCTGATGTGGCTTGCTGATCAGAATATGTTGCCTTGTTCTTGTGTCTTCTCGTTCTCGTCCTGTTCTTGCTCTCTTGTGTTCCAGCGTTCCTCCCCTTGTCTTGTCCTCACCCTGTCTAGTCCCATCCTTGCCATCGTTCTGTCTTGTCTGCCCTTGGACTGACTTCTTGGATTCTGACCTTGACTTTAAACCTTGACTATTCTTGACTGCTGCCTGAACCTGACCTTTGCTTTTGACCTGACTTCCTGTTGTCTGTTGCCTGCCCTGAACTTCGGCCTGCCTATTGGATTTTATCATCTGCTGCCTTCCCTGACCTTTGGCCTGCCTATTGGATCCTGTTGCCTGCTGCCTGTCCCAACCTTTGCTTGGCTTTGAACTCTCATTCCTCCTATCAACCTAGGGACCCACCTAAGACCTGCAGGCCACCAGAGCTTAAGGGATCAACCTAACACGGAGGCAAGCTGGCATAAGCAAAACTCCAGCCAGTCCCACTACAGGGCTCATCCACTTGCTGACACAGTGGACCTAGTGGGTCAGGTCGCTAGGTTGTGCCAATCATTCCTTGGCATTGATGTCCACCATTGCCAAGCTGTTTGCTGAGGCCATGGACCCAGAGGATCTGGCTGCTCTACAAACCATCCTTGGCATGGCTCAATGGATTCAGCAGCAACAGGTACCATAGATCAGGTAACTGAGGTTCTGGAGAGACTGCTGCTTGCATGGATGTTTTGACACTTGTTCTGCTAGTCACTCCTCCTCCTGTAGTCCTGCTGCAGCCAGCCCTGACTCCTGCCCCAAGATCAGTTCTGCAGCTACTACCGCCACCACGATTCTTGGGGGAGCCCACAGAGTATAGGAGCTTTATCACCCAATGTCAAATGCATTTCAATCTCCAAGCGATCCTCTTTCAACAAACAAGGCCAAGGTGACTTACATTCTGTCTCAATTGGGGGGTTCTACACTGGCTTGGGCCTCCCCTCTCTGGGAGAGCGATGACCCTCTCCTTGCCAATCTAGACCAGTTACTCTGTGAGTTCCGTCTCATAGTTGACAAACCCGGCTTAACCACATCAGTGGCAACCAAACTTTTGCATAGTCACCAAGGCTCCACATCAGTGAGGGAGAATGTGGTTCAGTTCCGTACCCAAGCTTCAGAGCTCCATTAGAGAGAATATTGTCTGACCACCATCTTCCACCACGGCCTGCCACGGCCCATAAAGGATGAGCTCGCAAGACAGGATCTTCCAGCCACCTTGGAGAGCCTCATCAGTCCAGCCATCAGGTTGGACCTCCGGTTTGAGAATGAGTCCTGGACAGGGGCTCATCTCATCATCCTATCCACAGGTTGTCCAGTCCTCCATCTTCTGCAAGTTCCTCCAGAACCACCATGATCAGAGGAGTCTTTGCAAGCAGATTGTTGTATATTGTCTTCAAAGGAAAAACAGAGAAGGAAGTGGCTTAATCTCTGTCTTTTCTGGGCAGGCCAGAGGCACTTCGCAGTTTAGTTAAGCTTGGAAAACTCCAGGACCTAGGGCTGGCAAGAGAGGCTACCCTAAATCAACCTAGTTCCTTTCCCCAAATCCTGCTTCCAATTTGCCTCTTCCTAGAGGTCCTTCAACTGCGTGTGCAGGCATTTTTGAATACCAGTGCAGCCGGTAACTTCATTACTGAGAACTTTGTGCACCGCACAGAATCCCCACCGAGCAACTGGAAACGGCACTCCTATCTCCTTTGTGTCCGGGTGCCCTTAACAGATTGCATCATCCTGATCACCTGGCTGCTCCAGATGAAAACAGACCTGCTCCATCAGGTGCAGATCTGCCTATATGTTCTGCCACAAGCAGTCAATGAAATCATATTGGACCTCCCATGGCTGATTAAACATCAACCCCACATCGACTGGGACATCTTGGGGATCTCCAGATGGGCCACTACTTACCAGGTGTGCTGTTTAACCCAGACAGGAAACAGGGAGTAGGACTAAATGGTCAATTTTCTCAGTGGAAAAAGTAAACAGTGGAGTGCCTCAGGGATCTGTACTTGGACCGGTGCTTTTCAATATATATATAAATGATCTGGAAAGGAATACGACAAGTGACTTTATCAAATTTGCGGATGATACAAAATTATTCAGAGTAGTTAAATCACAAGCAGACTGTGATACAATACAGGAGGACCTGGCAAGACTGGAAGATTGGGCATCCAAATGGCAGATGAAATTTAATGTGGACAAGTGCAAGGTGTTGCATATAGGGAAAAATAACCCTTGCTGTAGTTACATGATGTTAGGTTCCATATTAGGAGCTACCACCCAGGAAAAAGATCTAGGCATCATAGTGGATAATACTTTAAAATCGTCGGCTCAGTGTGCTGCAGCAGTCAAAAAAGAAAACAGAATGTTAGGAATTATTAGGAAGGGAATGGTTAATAACATGGAAAATGTCATAATGCCTCTATATTGCTCCATGGTGAGACCACACCTTGAATACTGTGTACAATTCTGGTCGGCGCATCTCAAAAAAGATATAGTTGCGATGGAGAAGGTACAGAGAAGGGCAACCAAAATGATAAAGGGGATGGAACAGCTCCCCTATGAGGAAAGGCTGAAGAGGTTAGGGCTGTTCAGCTTGGAGAAGAGACGGCTGAGGGGGGATATGATAGAGGACTTTAAGATCATGAGAGATCTTGAACGAGTAGATGTGACTCGGTTATTTACACTTTCGAATAATAGAAGGACTAGGGGGCATTCCATGAAATTAGCAAGTAGCACATTTAAGACTAATCGGAGAAAATTCTTTTTCACTCAACGCACAATAAAGCTCTGGAATTTGTTGCCAGAGCATGTGGTTAGTGCAGTTAGTGTAGCTGGGTTCAAAAAAGGTTTGGATAAGTTCTTGGAGGAGAAGTCCATTAATGGCTATTAATCAAGTTTACTTAGGGAACAGACACTGCTATTAATTGCATCAGTAGCATGGGATCTTCTTAGTGTTTGGATAATTGCCAGGTTCTTGTGGCCTGGTTTTGGCATCTGTTGGAAACAGGATACTGGGCTTGATGGACCCTTGGTCTGACCCAGCATGGCAATTTCTTACGTTCTTATCCAATCGGCAACACCCTTTGCCTGACTCTCAGTTCCTGTGCTATCTGGCCTGCAGCCACAGTATTCCTCTTATGGTATCATGTTCAGCAAGAAACAAGCCGAAACTCTCTCACCACATTGTACCTATGATTGGCACATAGACCCCCCCTCCCAGGCAAGATACCCCCAGGAGGGAGGGTCTACCTATTTTCAGCCCCTGAGACTGAAGTCATGTCTCAGTATATCCATGAAAATCTGGAGAGGATGAACATTCGCTTGTCTATGTTCCTGAAAGGAGCTGGGTTTTTCTTTATGGGAAAGAAGGACGCTCCCTCCGCCTATGTATCATTTACCAAGGGTTCAATGCTATCACGAAAAAGAATTTCTTCCTGATATCATTCATCTCAGAGCTGTTTGACATGAGTGGTAGCAGGTAGTTCAGATGCTATACCAAGCTTGATCTCCAGGGTGCATACAACCTGATTTGGATCAGACAGGACGATGAGTGCAAGACACCAGGGACAGGCATTACAAGTATCTAGTGATGACCTTTGGCTTGTGTAATGCTCCTGCAGTCTTCCAGTTCACAGTGAACAAAATATTTCAGAACCTCCTCCATTCCCACATAGTCGTGTATTTAGATGACATCCTCGTCTTATCTAAGATCCTGTAACTCCATCAGCAAACCTAAAGCAAGTCCTGCAATGGTTCTGAGAGCACCACCTCTACACCAAATTACAGAAGTGTACCTTCAAACGGGAAAAATTACCCTTCTTGAGATGTATTATCTCTTGCCAAGGCCACCGAATGGACCCAAATAAAAGTTATACTGGAATGGTTCCAACCCATGGACCTCAAAGCATTACACTGCTTCCTGCGGTTTGCAATTACTATAGGCAATTTATCCATGATTACTCCTCCTTGGGAGCTCCCTTCACATCCCTAACTAAAATGGGCATGGACGCTAAGAAATGGACTACGCACACTACTCAAGCCTTCGAGTGTCTCAAAAGGAAATTCAACCTTGATCCATTCTTACACCAGCTGGATCCATGCAAGCCATTCATCTTGGCGGTAGATGTGTCTATCCTCGGGATAGGCACTGTCCTTCTGCAGCATAACCATGATAGAAACTTGGTGACTTGCTCTTGATTTTCAACAAAATTCTCTACAGCAGAGAAAAAGTATTCTATTGGAAATGGTAAGTTACTAACAGTCAAGCTAATCTTGGAAGAATGGTGAAACCTGCTAGAGGGACCTAAGCATCCAGTAACTATCTATCTGGATTATAAAAAATAGAGCACCTAGCACAAGCTAGAAGACTGAACACCCAACAAACCTGCTGGTCATTGTTTTTTTAATTGGCTTGATTTTGAGTTCCAGTACCATCTCGCTGAAAAGAACAGAGGAGCCAATGCCCTCTCTCACACCTTTGATACCGAGGGCTCTTTGGAATCTACATGACATATCATTGGCCTCCACCTTGTGCTCTCCACTTAATCAGCTTTAATGCAGCCACTTTTACAGTTCCTCCCATCGGCAGGTGGAGCTGGCTGACTGACAGAGGCCGACTGCAGCTTTACCAATACCAGCCTTCGTTCCCCGCAGGTTAAGCCCTTGGGTACCAGGGCCTGCTGGTCTTAGGTGGGCCTCCGTCCGAGGTCTTCCCAAAAGTGATGTAAGAGTCAGCCAGGGGCCAGCAACGGTGACTGAGATCAGAGAACAAGTTCAGATAACGCAGAGTCCCAGAAACCCGGACGCAAATCAGAACTAGGAGAAAGACAGATGGCGTCCGAGTAAGAACAGGCTGAAGCCTGAGAGGCCAAGTCCAGAATAGATTCAGCAGAGGTGTGGTAGAGCAGGCTGTGATCAGGGCTGGCGGCGGGCAAGAGGAAGTGGCAAACGGACTCGGGTCAAACCAGGAGACAAGCAGAGGATGGTCAGGCAAAGCAAAGGTCAAACCAGGAGTCAAGCAGAAAGGTAGTTAGAAGAAGCAGAGGTCAATCCAGGTATCAGTCAGTAGCGAGACAAGCAGGGTAGACACGGAACTCAGGAACAGGAACGGGTACCAGGAGCGAGGAATGACCGGGAATCAGGAACAAAGATGAAGCAGGAATAAACTGGGAACCAGGAACAAGCAACTAAGTACACGACAAGCGTGGAATCCTGATGCCAAGGCCAGGAAGCACTGGCTAGGCCTGGCCTTATATACTGGGACCCAGTGACATCATTATCCGGGGCCGCAGGGTGGATTCCCAACGTGGCCCCTTTAAAGGTAGACCAGTTGAACTCGCACGCGCGCCTAGGGAGAAACATAGCACAAGATGATGGTATCTCCCCGCAGACCACGTGAAGAGGCCCGCCGTGAAGCTGGGACATCCGCGGAAGAGCTGGGAGCAACGGAGGCAGCCCGAGCATGGAGGTGGCTGCCCACAGCCGCAAGAGAGGTAGAACCAGGCGCTGGAGCAGGCAAACAGGGGTAAGTGGGCCCGACCACGGGCCTGCTGCGGCCGGCACACGCAACAGTATACTGCAGACCGAATCATCAAATGTACCGATACAAATGAATTAATGATCTTAAGAAAACTAGGTGATTCACCAATTAAAAATAATTTAAAATGTTTCTTTGCTATTATCTTTACTTTCAAAGTGCAGTAACCCTGGAAACAAAGAATATATCGCAGAATAAAACTTCAGAGAGAGCTGCTGAGGTTTGGAAAAGTAACAGGTTTAAATGTCAGCAACGTGAACAGGTTTGGCAGCTTTTAAATGATCTGTGTAAGACAATTTCTGCAGTTACAAAAAAATAAGCATATTTGTATGTCAGCGTTAGGAACTGTCCTGATACATATTTATTAATGATCTCAAGGAAACTAGGTGATTCACCCACTATTAAATTATTTAATTTGAAAAAAACAGTGACTCTGGGAGCGAAGAATCTACTGCAATTAAATCTTCCACAAATGCCGCTGTGTTTTGAAAGAATGTAAATGTCAGCGTCATGATCTGCTTCATGCATTAGCGCATGGAACTGCTTTGGCATCATTTAAACAAAAAGCTTCCTTGATTTGCGCTTTGGGATAATTATTTTTCTGCTACGTACACTCTCCACGGCAGTACCTCGCACAGAGGTCCCTGGGCAGATGGCAGGGATACCTGTGGCAAGAATACGATCCGCACGGGTTCCTAGCCATGCATTCTTTTCTTTTTTTTTTTTATTTATGCTTATTCAATAAACATTACATAGACATATAAAACAATTTTCAGATCTCGTAATTTCAATTTAAACACTCATTTTTCAGATTGACTAAATCAATCGCATCAGTTATTTCTGCATAAGGTAATTTCAGAAGGAATAGTCATTAAGGAAAAAGCGGATAAGGAAAACAAAGAGATGATGTAAATTCCTCTTCACCAACAATTGAAATCTAATGAGTTAATATCACCTGACTTATTTACTACTTGCATCAAGCCCATTTTCCACAGATTTTGGGGAATGAGAATCTAAGAAAATTCTTAATTGCGACAATTCGAAAAATACATATTTACAATTTTTGTAAGTGATTTCGCACTTACATGGAAACTTTATTAACATTTTCCCTCCTTTGGATTCTACCTCAGATCTCAAACCCGGAAATCTTTTTCTCCTATGCTGAGTTGTTCTACTAAAGTCTGGGTATATCCTTACATTATCACCATGGAATAAAACATTACGATTTCGCATATATATTCTTAATACAGTTTCTCTGTCTGAGGCAAATGTAAAAGTGACATGTAGTGTAGTTCTGGACTTTATTGGAGTCTCAACTGAAGCCTCAATTACTTCAGACAGATTTAACTGTCTTTCAGGTATTCTACTCTTATCTACTAAATTACCTTTAGCTGATAAGTAATATATCTTAGAAAGGACCGGTAATGATTGTTCTGGCATTTTCAGTACTTGAAGCAGATACTCTTTAAACACTGATATTAATTCAAGCCTTGGGAAATTTATAATTCTCAAATTTAGATACTTCAATGCATTCTCTATCGCTTCAAATATTTTTATCATATAGTATCTCTGCCTTAGCAAACTTCGGCTGCCAGTTCTCTAATTTACCTACTTTTACATCCATCTGATCGACCTTCCCTTCAGTTTTAACCAAAGAAGCCTCTATATTATTACATCGTTGAGTAAAGTCCAGAGTCAGTCTTGTCAAATTAGTTATCGCCCCTTCTAATGATTTTATTGCTGTCCATAGTGATTCCATAGGTTTAACCAAAGGTGTCATGAGTCCCGTTATTACTTTAGATTCCTTCTTACCCTCTGTGGTTATGGTTCCCTCAACCATCCTCCCTGAGACTGAATCAATCTTAATGAAGTCTGTTGGTAAAAGATTAGGCGGAGGAGGGGTGCTAGGTGCACCAGGGCTCAAGGATGTTTCGGCCATAGGGTCCAACAGCCGCTCTATATCGGCACCCTGCGCGGCCATATTCCCTGGTATCGTGTCAGATGTAGGTGAAAAAAACGCTGGTATCCGAGATTGAGAAGGCTGTGGCAAGGGAGAGGAAGCAGCCAACTCCCTTATCCTAGCCTTCCATTTTGTATGTGGCATTGATCTTAATTAACAACAGTCAATCGGTCACCCCGTTAATACACCACACTCAAAAACAAATATTTCTATTCCTGCTGAGTGGAGGCCGGGTTCTGAAAGAAAGTAAACTGTATTTTGTTACTCACTATTTAACTGCAGATTCCCAATGCTTGAGATGTTAAAAAAAAAAACTTGCGCGCTGGCGTCTGCTGCAGAAGACCCAGTTTTTAAATCTCCAGCCGGACCCTCACTGATGACGCAAACCAATCCGAAGGTATCAGGAAGTAGTTTCCCGGGGCCAGCAAGGCTTCTCCTTACCCCAGTCTTCAAATAGTAAGAGGGTACCAGTCCAAGAATATCGAAAGGTAATTTCCCAGGGCAAGCAAAGCTTCTTCTTACCCCGGTCTGGAGGAAATAAAACTGGTTCTCTCAGTCCTTCACCTCCCCTAGCCATGCATTCTGCCAGAGTTCGCAAGGGATACATCAGACATTCGGCTACGTGTTCTGGATATCTCACCTCCCCCTCTCCACCCCCCTCCGGCTATAATTTGGCCAGATAAGGGGCTGAATATGCCACATTTGCCATGAATATTGACCTGATAGGAATCTAAGGACCTGATTTATTAAGTGTTTTTATTTTCCCATTTCTGTGTCTACAGGGATAAAGATTAATAAATCAGATGCTAAGCTGATTTTAAAACCTTCACTGTCACACTCTGGAGTTACTTTCCAGTTTCTCCTTTCATTTCACCATATGTTGGAAACTTGATTAGTGCATTTTTATACACACGTGTTTCCTTTATTAACAAAACAGAGACATTCATGCATTGTGATCATTTACCACATTTGTATGCTTTGCAGACAGACATTTTCTTAGGTGAGAAGTGTAAATCCAGGCAGTCAGCATGGACCATCAATTGCACTGCATACAGGTGCCTCCAAATTGCCTTTTACTTTAAATGTTTTTTACAAAATGCACCAGATCAACATTCTATAAGTAATCGAGAGCCATTTTTCGGTTCCCAGTATGCCCTGGGAATGCCAGCTAGAAGAGATTAGTGGACAGGGGGAAGACCATTCAAATTCCAGTCCCTCCCTTTGAGAAGCCTGGGAAAGGCTGCCCCTCTAGACTCAATACTGAGAGTCTGGAGGCAGTCGTGCAAGATTTTTGGTGAGTTTGGGAGATAGGGAGCAGCTTACATTTTGTTGCATTTTTAGGCTCAGTCGGAGGGAACAGGCTCACCCAGCCTGGGAATCCTGCCCAGGGTCGAGAGGTTGGTCCTGCAAGCCTGTTCCCTAGCTGGTTTGGATACTCCTCTGTATTGTTTTTGGGATTTTGAGCTTTTCATAGTAGGAGTCTCACTGGACACCTGGGCCTTTCTTGGATTCAGGGCATGGGGAACCCTGTGTCTGGGATGCCCAGGCATAGGGAAGACCTTCATTTGAGGGAACAACTATTATTTATTTATTTATTTATTTAACGTTTCTTTTATACCGATGACCGTTCGCACATCGCATCGGTTTACAGTGAACAAAAAACCATTGGGCAGAGCCCTTACATATAACAGATAACATAGTAAACTAGGCAACATATAAATAATTTTTGGGAGGAGCCCTTACATAAAATACAAACATCAATGAGTAAATGCTATGGGTATATGCTATGGGATAGAACTATAACAATAACTATATACAGATTAGTGCACAGTACAAAATCCACAGGCATAAAGGCGTTCCTACCAGGATATCAGTATAACATTCGTAGGGGGAAATTATGTAATAGGGGGTGAGATATTATGTAATAGGGGTGAGGTATTAAGTTAGACATCCAGGAGAAAGATTGCTTGGCTGCCCCTTCCTACCTGCAGTGGAGCTTCCAGGGATCCTTCCCCCTAAGGGATCGAGAGGAGAGTGAGAGACTGAGATTAATCCAGTGGGAGGAAGAAACTGCTAATCATGAGTAACAGGACTGTAAAGATTCTAGAGGACACCAATCCAGAGTATTCAGCCACGGTGGAGAGGCGAGAGATTACACTATAGCAAAGACAGGATTTTTAACCATCCGTGAAAGGGGTTTTCATGAACAGCTTAAAGGCTGTGCACCTGGACTTCCTACTCACCTAACTCACAGGCCGATCCAGTATTCAAATGAGGGCCCGCGGTAAAAAGAGGCGCCAGGAACACTAGCGCGTCCCTAGCGCCTTTTTTTGACAGCCGACGCTCAATTTTGCTGGCGTCAGTTCTCAACCCACTGACAGCCATGGGTTCGGAAACCAGACGCCAACAAAATTAAGCGTCTGATTTTCAACCCGCGAGCCGATTTAAATTTTTATTTATTTATTTATTTTTTTAACTTTGGGACCTCTGACTTAATATCGCCATGATATTAAGTCGGAGGGTGTACAGAAAAGCAGTTTTTACTGCTTTTCTCTACACTTTCCCGGTGCCTGCAGAAATTAATGCCTAATTTCTGAAAGTAGAATGTGCGGCTTGGCTGCACATTTTACTTACTGAATCGCACGGGAATAACTAATAGGGCCATCATAATAGGATCATCAACATGTATTTGCATGTTGCGGGCGCTATTAGTTTCGGGGGGGGGGGGGGGGGGTTGGACGCGCGTTTTCGATCCCCTACTGAGTAAGGGGTAAAGCTAGCGCGTCAAAAACGTGCGTCCAATCGCAGGTTAACAGTGCGTTCCGCTGGAGCGGACTTTACTGTATCGGCCCGTAAGAGATTTCCCCTCTCAGGGAATACTAAAAGGATGTCAGCCTCCCCTGAGACCAAAAAGGAACCCTTTCCCCACCCTGGGGAAAGGGGCACAGAAAAGAGCGAATCAGGGTTCCGACCCCAAAGAGCTTATAAATACTTTTATCACCCCACCCGTGCAGGTCATGCACCATGGGGTGGGATTACATGCACTTATCCTGCTCTCCTTTAAATTAAGAAATTACACACTTTGGAAAAACTGAGAAAACAAAAGGCACACAGTTGGGCAAATGGCTCAGGCTTGTCATATTAATAGTCCCCTCCAGGACATGCACGCTATCTAAACCAGTTTCATCACTGTTTACTCGGGGTCTTCCATTAACCCCGTGCAATTGACCTGGTTACGAACCTTTCCTAGTTGCATAATATTGGAAACATTCGCCAGTATAAAACAGAGAGCAGAGAGCAGCAGAGACCCGTGAACGCCGGAAGATCTTTCTGTGAACAGACTGGAAATACTACTTTACACCTTTGGATATTTTTTGCCCCTGGCAGAGTTAATTTATATGCAAAAATACGACAGAAAGCACCCTCCGTTTGCTTTGGCAACAGGATGGAACATACCAAAGCTCTGAGGGAGGGGGGAGAGAGACACTTTTGAATATTTTGCGATGTACATGGGGCACTTTTAAAAGGAAACCGTCCGTGTGCTGTGACACCTGAAATTAGCGGCTGCAAAGCACGCGTTCTGCAAGCGGCTGAGAGATGGCATAAATATTGTAGCACGCGGTCTGCGAGCGGCCGACTACTTTGCACCTGATATTGGTACGGGCGGCCGAGGCGGCCAGTACGGGCGCTGTTTTCTACAGACTTAAAGCCGCCTCTTTAAAATTCGGCTAAAAGTGTGCAAACCCGGCAGTCCGCGCGTACTTTTAGCATTTTCAGACAAGGTACATTGATATTTTATATTAGTAAATGGCTTAGAAATTGAAAGATGACCTGTTCTTATGTATTAAGTTTCCTGACTTGATATTGGGCTTAATTTGCTTTTCCAGAGTTGCATTGCACGGCAGGTAGAAGCAAAGCAAGGTTTGTTCATCAGAACTGACTATGCAAAGCCTTTTTTTCTTTCCCGCCTCGCTGTAAGGTTTCCTGCTACTTGGCTGCCAGGGTGGGTTTGTATTGTCATCAAGGTACAGCCTTTGAATTCACTCGGGTAGCACCGTCAGCACCATTTTCAAATGCATTTCCATTAAGCAGCCCCGGCTACAACAGGAACGCGACAGTTTAATGCTCTGATCAGAGAAGGGAAAAAACATTTATGAAGGAACAAACTTACCCATTCTACTCCCCACACCGGAGCTCTAGAGCTGCATCCCCGAGTGGCTTTCTGTGTTCCCCTTCCGATCAATAACTGCGACAGGAGTTGTTCGCCGAGGGGACGCAGAAAAAGAAGGTGAACCACCTCCATTTGGTTGGGTTTTCTCTCCTGACACATCCCCCTCACCCCGTCCTTCAAACAATGAAGATCAGGGGCAGGAGCCCAGGGCAGTGTCCTGCTGCTGTGACCTGTCCCCCAGCCCACGAGCCTAATAAAGAAAGAATCCCCTCGGAAAAGTCAGCTTACAGGCAAACTGAGCTCGCTCTTCCCCCTCTGCTTTACGTTTCTTGACTTGAAGAGGCAGCCTGAGCGGTTCCGTTTACGTTCAAGCCTAGGGGTGATTTTTCCGTGGGAGACCTGACGTGGGCAGGGGGGACACTGAAAATAAAAGTTAAGGAAAGCAGAAACCTGCTTGCACAGATAGGACCTCCCCTGCCCGTTTCCGAGCCCCCCCCCCAAGATGATAATAGAGAGGAGAGGTCAATAGGGCAGGCTGCCCCGGCTCTGCTCTCCCAGCAGCAGCTCCTGATGGGAGCTCGGGCTTTGACACAGCTTCTTAGGGCTGATCGACACTGTGGGGAAATGGTTTCCCAGCTCGCCCCGTAATTGCACCTTCCAGGTTGGAGGCTCTTCGGAAGGGTCAGGGAAGAACCATCCCGCAAGGTTCCCTATGGGCACCCGTTCTTTTTAATGCTGTCAGGGCTCCAGGGGCTACTCTTACTCAGGGTTTGAGCTGCTGTGTGATTGGATATGATATTCAGGTTTCTCAATATTTTAGTTTTCAAATTGGATAGCAAATTGATTACAAATTGTTCAAAACACTGCTGCAAAATTAGATTTAGTTTCAAGACCTATGATCATGCAACTCCTTGATTAATGGAATTGCTTTGGTTGCCTATTGGCAACCAAATTTGGTTGCCAATAGGCAACCAAATTTGTTGATGGGCAACCAAATTTGGTTGCCCATCAACAGTTTTCTGTTAACTGTATATCCCAAGTTACACTACCCCTTTTTTAGCCATTCCCTATATTTATTCACATTATTTTGACGAGTTATTGTTGTCTATGTAATATTTATTTATGTTCTTATGTTCAGAAACTCTGTTTATTGTAACGCCTTAACCGCAACAGTTTTGTTCTATGGAAACCGACCTGATTTGATACTTGTATTGAGAAGGTCGGTATATAAAAATCCTAAATAAATAAATAAATAAATAAATATTGGTTGTTTTTAAATTATTTGATATTTAAAGCCATTCATAGGGGTTCCCCTGCTTATCTGGCTCATCATTTATTACCCTACTGTCCATATACGGTACTACATTCAGGACAGCAAAACCTTCTATATGTACCTGGCCCTACAATAATTACGGTAGGTTAGAAGGCAGGAGACAGGCTGCTTTTAACCACCAATGACCTTACCTTTTCTTTGAAATGCCTTAACTGTAGATTTTATTTATTTATTTATTTATTTATTTTATATACCGACATTCAATCGAGATATCACATCGGTTTCCAGATAACTAAAAGAATAGGGTGGTAACAGCCCTATTTTACATTATAACAGAAATAACAGCAATAACAGAATAACAGAAATAACAGAATAACAGAAATACAGATTTCAACAAAGAATTAAATTATATTAAATTTTGGAAAAGTATCAAGACAGGTCTTTTAGCAGGCTTTTATGTTAAGATGATGTGATTTTATTCAGTTTTGTATAAATAGCTTTTGATTTTATAGTATGTTTACTGCTTAGGTCTGTTATGTACATGGACCCTTAGTCCGAGACGAAGGATGGTACTCACCAGGAACAGTCCAGGTGCCCTCGTCTCTGGAAGGTGGTAGACAGCGACCAGGAGCTCCAAGTCTCACAGGGTAGCCAAACCAGGAAGACCGCAAGCAAGCAGGGGCTGAGTCCGGACAATGGTTCCGAAGCAGGCAGCGTCAATGTCCAGGCAAGGGTCGGTGGCAGGTGGCAAGCAGGCGGCGTAAATGTCCAGGCAAGGGTCGGTGGCAGGCGGCAAGCAGGCGGCGTAAATGTCCAGGCAAGGGTCGGTGGCAGGCGGCAAGCAGGCAGCGTCAATGTCCAGGCAAGGGTCGGTGGCAGGTGGCAAGCAGGCGGCGTAAATGTCCAGGCAAGGGTCGGTGGCAGGCGGCAAGCAGGCAGCGTCAATGTCCAGGCAAGGGTCGGTGGCAGGTGGCAAGCAGGCGGCGTCAATGTCCAGGCAAGGGTCGGTGGCAGGCGGCAAGCAGGCAGGGTCAAACAATCCGCAGAAGAGCCAGGAAGGTCAGGGAGACAAGCCAGAGGTCCAGGGCAGGCAGCAAGCAGAAACGAGAGTCCAAAACCAGTCCAAGTCACAATGAAATCCAAATCCAAGAGTAGCAAAGCAGGAGCACAGAACCTGTTGCAAAGGCGTCTACTGGGCTCAGGGAGAGGTTTAAATCTCCCTGACTAGTGACGTCAGCTTTCGGGGCCGGCCAGGTTTTCGTGCCGTTTCCCCTTTAAGGGGCGGAGACTGCCGCGCTTCCCCCGACGCTGTCTCCCGACGCTCCTTGGAGGGCACGCAGCGACCCACGCGTGGCAGACGACCTCGGGAGGGACCCTTGGCCCGCCGACCGACTGAGGTAGGGGGGCCTGGCCGCGGGTGACCGTGGACAGGAGCCACAACAAGGTGATAGTATGTTTTATATGTTTTGCTTTTTATGTTATTGATGTATATTATAATTGTTTTTGTAATTTTAATATTTTTCTAAGCCACTTTGGTTTTATTTGGAAAAGCAGTGTAAGAAATTATTAACTTTAACTAAAGAGACTGCATAATGGGGTATATGAGAGAGAGAGAGAGACTGCTTCCTTGGGGACAGGAGGGGGGCTATGTGAGAGAGAGACTGCAGGCTGGAGGATGAGAGAGAGATTGGCACCTTCTCAACCCATTCCTGGTCATCCTCACTTTTCTCCTCCTCCCTGGTCTTCTCTCCCTATCCTCATCCCTGAGATCTCCTCCTTCTACTGAGGTCCAAGATCTCTTTTCATCACCCATTAAAAACAAATAAATTATACAGACACAAGCAAGTTGGGAAAATTACATTGTTTTTAAAACATAATGTAAGCCCTCCGGGGACCAGGAAATATCTACAGTACCTGACTGTAATCTGCTCTGAAGTGCCAAATGGCAGAATATAATTCAAATAAATAAGTAAATAAGATGGAAATGTTTGCCAATATACTTCAGAATGTTCTAATGTTTTCCAACAAATGTTTTACACCTGAGCAGTTGCAGAAAACTTTGGGGCTATGAATTAGACCTTCTATTTCCTGTTGTGTGACCTTATTGGGGGGAAGGAAGCAACACCACCAAAAGTGCCTAGGGTTGGCAAAACCCTAACTCTGTCACTGTTTGAGAGCATATATGTGTGTGTGTGTGTGTGAGAAAAGGAGTGTACGAGAGAGCGATAGGGATTGTATGTGAAGGAAAGAGGGTGCATGAGAAAGGGAGCATGTGTGAGATAAAAGTAGTGTGAAAGAAAAGAAATGCATGTGAGAGGGAATGTGTGTGTATATGAATGATAAAAGAAGTGTATAAGAGAGAGGGGGATGTGACACCTGGAGTATTTCTGTGTGTATGAAAAAATGTGTGTGTGAGACTGGGAGTGTTGAGCCTTTGGGTGCTGGGGCCGGCAGGACTTCGGTGGGCCTCGGTATCTAGTTGCAGTTGGAGTTGGTTCAGCCCAGAGACAGCAGGTGAGAGATGGTACAGTCTTACTCTGGACTTGGTAATGTCTTGGAAACTCGGGCACCAATGGAACAAAGGCAGACAGGGGGCACTCGAGCAGAAGTAGGCCAAAGCCTGAAGAAACCATGTCCAGGGAGTAAGCAGACGAGGTGTCCAATGGCAGGCTTGAGTCAGGGCTGGTGGCAATCCGAAGGCAGTGGCAAGCAAGGCTGAGGTCTGATCATGGAGATAGTCAATAGCGTAGTCAGGCGAAGCAGAAGTCTGGGTCAGGAGATAGGCAGTTGCATAGTCAGGCGAAGCGAAGTTCTGGGTCAGGAGATAGGCAGTAGCATAGTCAGGCGAAGCGGAGGTCTGGGTCAGGAGATAGGCAGTAGCGTAGTCAGGCGAAGCAGAGGTCTGGATCTGGAGATAGTACAGGAGTCAAGAGAAGCAGAGGCCATACGGAGAGACCCGACGAGATGTGGAAGCAGGACCAGGAACGCCGAGGACTGTGGCAGAGCCAGAGGCACTGGGGAAGGCCCGAGGATGAAGCTGGCGGCCCACCACCGCCAGCGAGGAGAAACCAATGGCTGGAGTTACAGTAGAAAGGTGAGGGGGCCGTGCCGCGGGTCTGCTGCGTACAGCAGGCATAACAGAATGTGCATGAGAAGGCATGTGTATGTGTGTGAACACGTGTGAGGGGGAGTACATGTATATGTGTGTGAGAAAAGGAATGTGAGAGAGATTGTGTTTGTGTGAGAACGGGGAAGTGTGTATGTTAGAGAAAGAGTTGGAGTGTGTGAAAGAATGAACATTTTATATGTTATAGAATGTGTGCATATGACATGCTTCACTAATCCAAGGCATCTTAGACTATTAGCTTTAATTATTATTGTTCGTGTCTTCTGTTTTGAAATATTTTGTTGGTGGTTGGCAAATTTAAAAAAAATTGAGTTTTTAATCATTCGATATTATTCTATTCATCAGTTGTTTTGCAATATTTATTCTTTTTATTAGTATGGTTTTACTATTGTGATTGGTTTTATATTTCTTGATTTTGTTTGTTTTATGAGGAATGGTGATATTTCTGTTTTTCCATTCTTGCGCTACATACAGAGTCTGGCTTTTTTCAGTTTCCAGTTCAGTTTTTGTCTGCACATTTGTATTTCTATTTTATGGCCTCTTTATTCTGTATTTGGCAAGGATCTGTCTATGTTTTGCATGAGTGACTTAGATGAGGTATTCTACTAGCCTGTGGTTTCTGTATAAGGATCTATAGCAGCACGATTTGTACTGTTTTCCTAACAGGAAATGTACTGGTGTCTTAGGGCCTGGTGTAATATTTGCTGTATTGCCTTTTTAAGGATAGAGTTGTTACTGTTTGTGTCTGGCAATTAGGGTATTATAGTTTGGCAGGTTTCCTGTAGATTGTGAGTATATGTTTTGCAGGATTTTGTATTATACAATGTTTCTAGTAGTGGAGGGTGTTTGTGTTGCTGTTAGTGAGGAGACACCAGGGTTTGAATAATATTTTTCTATGGTGAAGGATAATATTTACATTTAATTAAATTTATGAATCGCCTATCACAATGAAGGTCTAGGCGATTTACAGAAGGTACATAAACAAAAGAAACAGCATAACACAATAAAACAATTATGATAATAACAAAGGAACACAATAAAAATAGATTCCTAAAATATGAAGAACGTCAGATTAAAAAACAAAGTTAAAAATAACCCAAGTTTAAACAAAAAGGTTTTTAAAAGAGTTCTACAAGTTTTGACAGAATCACATTATTGAATTTCTAAGGAAGTGAGTTCCAAAATTCCGGACCCGCCACAGAAAACGAACCATCACGTGTGATGTGTAAGCGTGTGAATTTTGGCGAAAGAACTTCTGAGAGGCCTCGCTGTGAAGAACGCAAGGACCAGGCTGGTTGATAAAATTTCAATATTGCATTTGCCCAGGGGCATGGACCATCATTGATGAGCTTGTAAATAGTCATCCCAAGTTTAAATTTAATTCTTTGAGGGACGGATAGCCAATGTAGATCAATCAGAGAAGATGTTATGTGATCTGAATGCTTTCTACCTGATATGAGTTGTGCTGCTGAATTTAAGAATACTTGGATGAGCCGTAATGGGGAAATATCATTATTCTGTTCTGCACCTTGTTGGGGGAGTTTCTTGAAAACAGTCGGGCAGATTTTAAAAGCCCTGCTCGCGTAAATCCGCCTGGATTTACGCGAGCAGGGCGGGGCCGAAAGACGCGGCATTTTGGGGGCGGGATGCAGCATTTCGGGGGCGGGCCCGGGGGCGTGGTTTCGGCCCAGGGCGCTCCGGGGCGTGGCTGCGCCCTCCGGAACCGCCCCCGGGTCGGGTCTCAGCGCGCTAGCTGCCCACTGGCGCGTGTGGATTTACATCTCCCTCCGGGAGGCGTAAATTCATGGATAAAGGTAGGGGGCGGGGGTTTAGATAGGGCCGGGGGGGTGGGTTAGGTAGGGGAAGGGAGGGGAAGGTGAGGGGAGGGCGAAAGAAAGTTCCCTCTGAGGCCGCTCCGATTTTGGAGCGGCCTCAGAGGGAACGGAGACAGGCTGCGCCGCTCAGCGCGCGCCGGCTGCTCAAAATCGGCAGCCTTGTGCGCGCCGATCCAGGATTTTAGAAGATACGCGCGTCTACGCGCGTATCTTATAAAATCCAGCGTACTTTTGTTTGCGCCTGGTGCGCGAACAAAAGTACGCGAACGCGCTTTTTTAAAAAATCTACCCCAGTATTGAAGAACTTGTGGTGTAGGTTTTATATTGGGATTCTGTCCTATCCTGTGTAGACCCCAGACTTCACTGTCATATATAAATTTATAACTCACTTACGCACGGAACCCTAAGCAGTGTACAAATCAAACGTTCATAAACAAACAATAAAACATAAATAAACATACTTAAAGTAAAGCATAAAGAAAGATAGATAAATAGAAGAAGTTTTAATGATTGACGCTCTTGAATAATTTTAGTAATAGTTTTACTAGATGGCTGAAACTGGCCAGGGTTTCTTTGTTACTTCGAAGGTTCTTCTGTCTAGAGATGCCTCTGACCTGCACACCCAGCACCTTGCCATAATGCTGCCAAATGTTTGTAGCAATGACTCTTGCTTTATGAGCAGGGCTGTCCGGTCTCTGCATATATGGAATTTGCTAACAGGAAAATGTGGAGAGAACTATTGGACTCCCAACAAGATCAATTTAACAGAGTGGTTTCCCTGTCCCAGGTGATTTTATTTAAAATTAGTAACGATAATAAAAATTAATACCATGGGGGGGGGGGGGGGGGGAGAGAGAATGGGTGGGAAATCAGTGCACCAAACCTCTCTCCACCCCTCTCCCTTTTAGTGATGGGGGCCTCAAACATTCCTCTGTCCCCATTCCCCACAAGTCTCTCACTCTCTCTCTGCTCCACAGTCCACCCCAACCACTCCCCCTCTCTCCCTCCACCAGTCCATCCCTCTCATTCGCACTCTTTCCCTCCACCAATCCATCCCCATCAGTCCCTTTCTCTCCCTCTACCAGTTTCTCTTTCCCTCCACCAATCCACATTAGTTTTTCTCCCTACACGGGTTCATCCCCACCAATCTCTCTCTCCCTCCAGAGTCCATCCCACTAGTCTCTCTCTCTCTCCACCACTCCATATCTACCAGTCCCTCTCCACAAATTAACTCCCACCAATCCCAACCAGTTCTTCTCTCTTTACCAGTCTCTTTCTCTCCACCAATCCGTCCCCATCAGTCTCTCTCTCTCTCTACAAGTCCATCCCTGCAAGCCTCTCTTTCTCTGCCTCTCTCTCTTTCTCCACCAGCCTCTCTCCCTCCACCAGTCCACACCCACCAGCCTCTCTCCTTCCCTCCCTCCTCCATCCCACCCTAGTCAGTTTCTTTCTCTATTCCTCCACAAGTCCATCTCCCACCACCGTCTCTCTCTCCCATCCTCTTTCTCTCTTCCCACCCCCTAATCGCTTCACCAGTCCATTCCCCCCAGTTGCTCCAGATCCAGCTGTGTGGCTGCCTATAGTTACACTACATTCTCTGCTCCACAAGCCTTCCCATAACCACTCGTCCTGGCCACTACCTCCACGGACCCACTCTTCCCAAGTTGGGATTCCTAAGCTCATTCTTTTCCGCTGCCTAAGCTATCCAGTATATGCATTTGACTTTCATTTGAGCTATTGTAACCCGCATACTTTCCATCCCCTCCACCTTTCCAACCCCTCCCTCAGATTTTTCCTTTTCACCCCAAAAAGCCAACTCTTTCAGCTCTTACCAGTTTGATACGTTACATTTTCCCCTTGCTTAAGTTGTATCCAAGTTTTTTTTTCTCCTTCTGTTTCTATGTAAGACAATTTTTTGTCACTGTCTGTTTATGGTTGCAATGTAAACCGGAGTGATAATTAACCCTGTTATTTGAACTCCGGTATAGAAAAGTTATAAATAAATAAATAAATACATAAGTTAATGAAGATGAATTCATTCCTGCACCTTTACTGCTGTGCTTTGCAATTATATGTATTTAGTTTATATCAGTAAACATTTTAAAGTTTTATTTATTATGAATGAGTCTGATGTGCATATAATTATTTATTACATTAATAACTTTTCTATATATGGCATATAACTGCACGTGAAAACTTTGGAGGTTGAAAAGGGGTCCATGCTGCCAAAAAGGTTGGGAACCCCTGTTTTAGATGATTCTTTCATGATCCATTGAAAGGTTTTAGAATTTGCCAGAAATCCAGTGACTGGAATCTGATTTTCAGTAATTATGTTATTGCATGTTCTATCTATATTGTATTTTTTATTCTATGGAGAGATACGATAGAGAATAAAATAGTTTTATGAAAGCAAGCAGTACCTAAGTGGAACAGAACTGGAGAGAGACCCTCGCAGCGATGACTGATCATGGAAGAATCAATCAGTATGGTGTAAATCCTCTTGGCTGGTCCAGTGCATGTGCTCTGCCAGTGTGATTGGTGCCAATTTCTTAAAATTGCCCCACCAGGATATTAGTAATATCAGTGTCCTGTGTTTTTACAGGAAGATCTGGAGGAGGTAGGATGATTGTGATTCTTGAATTTAATTGGACTCCATGGCCTGTGCCAAAGACATTTAAATACCTAGCAATGCCTCTGCCTTCACCCCCTAGTTCCCTATTCACCCCAAATGTTCCTCCAAGCATCATCCCATACCTCTCCTGCACCTTCCTACCGTCTCCCATTTCTTCTCTCATATCCTCTCCCTCCAGCTCCAGATGTCTCAACTCTTCCTTTCTCCTTCCCACCGTCTTTCTCTCTCACTGGTTCATTTACTCATTGGCTTGACCCATGGGCTGCACTGACTTCCTGCAGCACAGGCCCACACCAACTGCCTTGCTTGTCTGCAGCCCGGGGACTGTACTGCTGCCTTTATTTGGAGGTCAGCTTCCTCAATCGACATCAGCTTCCTAGCTTTATCAGATCTTTCTGTTATTAGCAGTACTGGAGCCACATTGGCTCCTCTGCTCATTCGTGGTCCTGCAATGGCTGCTTCCTCACTTGTTACCAACTCAGAGGAACTACAGTACTATCTCTGTGGTAGCCCGCCAGAACTACGCAACCAGCTCAGAACAAGGGATGCAAGCCCCTCTATACATATTCTTTCCAAGTGATGTCAGGCGAGGATATGAAAGAGAGCAGAGAGCCTCATCAGGCACACATTTATAAAGGACTTCTCTTACAGTGGTAGGGTCTGTACCACATCTCAGGATACACTTTCAGATGTTGAAGCCCTTCCTTCAGTTTCTGGACACTAAGCATACAATCTGTACAGTCTAGGGAAAAGCCAGAGAGTTTGCAATCTTAAGTACAAAGAAACTGCAAGGTTCCTACAAGTGATTTACTTGTACCTTTAAGACATAGGTCCCTATTTTCAGAAGGGATTTATGCCCGTCCGTATTATGGCAATGTTTAGAAGCCATGCACCGTATGCAGAATACAAACCACTGCACCAAAGAGCCAGTGATGTCACTTAATGTTTATACAATGCAAATGCTTTCCATTAACCTATGTTGCTAATGTTGAAAATGATGATTTTATTTATGTATTTATTTTACAGTTTCATTCGCAACAACAATGCAGTTTGTCCTCTGTCTCTGTCTGTGCATTTTGATGCTCCATACTGTGGTCCATGGGGATCATCATAAAGACCATGATGATGATGACGACCACCACCACAAGGATTCAGAAAGGCATGACCACCAAAATGTCACCTGTGACAAAATAGCCACGAGCAATGCTGACTTTGCATTCGATTTTATCATCAGGTTACTTCACCTGGAGCTTCCAAGAATGTGTTCTTCTCTCCTGTGAGCATCTCCACTGCTCTGTCCATGCTCTCCCTAGGTGCCCAGACTGAAACATTAAACCAGATTATTGAAGGATTAAGACTGAACCACACTGATCTCCCAAAAGAAGAGATACACAGGGCATTTCACCATCTGATCCACATGTTGAACAAGCCTGACAGCAAGCTTCAGGTGAACATAGGAAATGCTGTTTTCATTCAAAAAGAATTCAAAGTCCTAGACAAGTTTTCAGATGACATGAAACATTATTATGAGGCGACATCATTTGCTACTGACTTCAAGAATACATCTGAAGCTGTAAAGCAGGTCAATGATTATGTAGAGGAAAAAACACATGGAAAGATTGTTGACTTCTTAACGACTATTGATGAGGCAACTTTAATGCTTCTTCTTAACTACATATTTTTTAGAGGTAAGACATATCATGCAGCCAGATGAAAATAGTCACAAGAATTTTCATCTGGTAGCTGACTGAAATAACTGATTGTGAGCTCAGAAAGAGAAAAAAATAATTCTGTATTATGCAATAGTTTAATACATTTGTAATGATTGCTTGAAGCACTGATCCCTATAACTTGAACAAGATCCTCCCTAGCAGTACTCTGAATAGAGAGAAACTTCAAGACCTCCCCTACTGTGATTGCTTTTAATTCCTGTGCTGCTAGTGTGTGCTTATCCAGTACAGCCTCTACGATCCATTACATAATGCTCACCTGACTAGAAACTCACATGAGTAGTACATTTGTGATAATACCCACTCCCTAGGGCCAGCGCGTCCAGTAGACAAAACTAGGCAGTTGTCTAGAGCGCCAACCAGTACAGGATGGCAAAAAGCAGCCATAAGGGGCTACAAGTGTAGCCCATTCCGCTCCCGGCAGAGAGGAGTAAAGACTCGGCGGGCCGCAAGCAGAGCCCATCTTGTTTGCGGCCAAGAGAGTAGACTCGGCAGCCCCTACGCTATGTGTATGAGATAGAGAGAGGGAGCCTGTGTGAGGTAGTGAGAGTGCATTTGTGGTGTGGAAAGGGAACCTGTGTATGGGTGTGTGTGCCAGAGAGGGAGGGAACTTGTGTGAAGCGGGGTGTGTGTGTGTGTGTGTGTGTGCAAGAGACAGAGTGTGTCTGTATAAGGGGGTGTATGAGAGAGAAAGAGAGGGTGCCTTTATGAGGGAATGTGTATGTGAGCGTGAGAGAGAGGGAGCTTTAAATAGGTGTGTTGGTGAGAGGAACTGTGTTTGTATCAGAGAGCGAAGGTGCTAGTGAGAGGGATGGAGCCTGTGTAAGGGTACATGTGTGAATGGGACAAGGATCCTTAGTGTGTGTGAGAGAGAGAAGGAGCCTGTCTGAGTGAATCAGGGCATGTGTATGTGAAGGAGAGAGGGTGTGAGAGTGAGATAGCATTTGTGTGTATGTATGTGTGTATCTAATAGAGTGTACATGTGTGGAAGAGCCTGTGTGTGTTTGTGTGCGAGAAAGAATGAGCATGTATAATTATGTGTGTGTATATGAGAGACCTGGAGGAGCTGAGGCAGACAGAGAGGTATATTGATGAGACCTTCAGGGACATAGTAGCCAAGTCCCAAATCCAGTCTGGCAGCCACAGTGCTGCCTTGGATCAGAAAGGTCTCGCAGTAGGAGAACATCACCCTGCTGAAGCAGGAAGTGATCCTGTAGCAAGGACCTGCTCTCCAGGTGATGTATTGTCCTCTCGCACTGAGGACAAGTCTCCCAGGGCTACTGCCCAGGAGGGAAGGGTTAGGCTGGCCATCATAATTGGTGATTCGATTATTAGAAATGTAGATAGCAGGGTGGCTGGTGGACATGAGGACCGCCTGGTAACTTGCCTGCCTGGTGCGAAGGTGGCAGACCTCACGCGTCACCTAGATCGGATTATAGACAGTGCTGGGGAGGAGCCGGCTGTCGTGGTACATGTGGGCCCCAACGACATAGGAAAATTTATGGGAGGGAGGTTCTGGTAGACAAATTTAGGATTTTAGGTAGGAAGCTGAAATCCAGAACCTCCAGGGTGGCATTCTCTGAAATGTTTTCTGTTCCATATGCAGGTCCCCAGAGGCAGGCAGAGCTCCAGATTTTCAATGCGTGGATGAGACAATGGTGCAGGGAAGAGGGATTCAGCTGTTGTGAACATGGGGCTAGTGGACCCTTGGGCCGGCCTACAGGAGACTTGGGAAGGACTTCACTGGTCTTGACTGAACAGGCCAGGAGGCAGACTTCTGGCGGGCAGGTGGAAGCGGTTTCACCCTGGAAGCTGGTACTCCCTGGGAGAAGCCCTTGGGAGTCCAGCCGCTGGGACTTAGGAGATTCACCCTGGAAGTCGGAGCCCCCCCAGGAGGAGCCCCTAGGGGCCCGACCGCTGGGACTTAGGCGAGGCGGTCGATGGAGAGGAAGCAGGCAAGTATCAGGCTTGGATGAGGCAGGCAGGAACCCGGCTAGGGCTGTAGACAGGCAGGAACCCAGCTAGGGCTGTAGACAGGCAGGAACCCGGCTAGGGCTGTAGACAGGCAGGAACCCAGCTTGGGCTGTAGGCAGGCAGGAACCCGGCTAGGGCTGTAGACAGGCAGGAACCCGGCTTGGGCTGTAGGCAGGCAGGAACCCGGCTAGGGCTGAAGACAGGCTGGAACCCGGCTAGGGCTGTAGACAGGCAGGAACCCGGCGTGGGATGAAGACAGGCAGGAACCCAGCTAGGGCTGTAGACAGGCAGGAACCCGGCTTGGGCTATAGGCAGGCAGGAACCTGGCGTGGGATGAAGACAGGCAGGGGGCCCGGCTTTGGCTGGCTGGCAGGAACCCAGCGTGGGCTGAAGACAGGCAGGGGCCTGGCTTGGGCTGGCTGGCGGGAACTCGGCTTGGGCTGGCTGGTTGGATCCCGGCTTGGGCCGGTTGGCAGGAACCTGCTTTGGGCTGGCTGGCAGGCAGGAACCGGCTTGAACTGTAGGCAGGCAGGAAACAGCAGGCAGGCAGGCAGGAATGGAGTAGCCAAGACGCTGGCAGACTCCGGAGCTCGAGGCAACGGGGGACCGAAGGAACCCTGTTGCAAGGCACTGATCGGGTATCCGCATTGGCCCTAAGTAGGCCGCGGCGTCTGACGTCAGACTCGTGGCGGAGCCACCCTCTGGCGGGAAACTGTCTAGAAAAGCGCGGGGCGTTCGCACGCATGCCTAGAGGCAGGCCAGCAATGGCGTCTCCCCCGCGGGGACGCCCAGATCCCGACTCTGCTTCATTCCCAGCCGGCAGGAACCCTCGAGGTAAGGCTCTTCTATACGTTTAGAATAGAAATTGTTAATCTATCCTTTTTCTTCAAACAGCCATGTTCGACTTCCCTGTTTTAGTGTAACTTTCGCTTCCTATGTTAACTGATTTCCCGCCTTGTTTATTGTAAACCGGTACGATAAGACCTAGTCTTGAGCATCGGTATATTAAAAGAACTTAAATAAATAAATAAATAAGGACCGGGACGTGAGCTTCAGGGACTGGACCGCAACAGTACCCCCTCCTTTACACCCCCTCTTAGCCTCTTAGGGTTTACCTGGATGTTCCTGATGAAAGGTTTTGAGCAGATCCTTATCCAGGATGTTGCGGGCTGGTTCCCAGGTATTCTCCTCGGGGCCGCAGTTCTCCCAGGAGATCAGATATTCCCATCGATGCTGTTTAAACCGGACATCGAGGATCTCTCATACTTGGTAAGTTATCTCTCCTGGCACTGAGGGATCTGATGAGTCGGGCGCCTTCAAGTGGTACCTGGAGAGGACAAGAGGCTTCAAGAGGGAAACGTGGAAAACGTTATGGATACGCATGGAGGGGGCAGGCATAGCCGGTAGGAGACGGCTCCGATGCGCTCGGCCACTCTGAAGGGTCCACAGAACTGCGGGGCAAGTCTGCGAGACCGGGCCCGGAACTGCAGGTTCTTGGTACTCAACCATACCCGATCCCCGGGTAAGAAGACAGGAGCTGGCTGGCAATGTTTATTGGCCCACCGTCGAGTAGCAAGGGCGGCTTTCTTCAAATTCTTCTGGGTTGAAGTCCATAAGGAGCGCAGCTGGCGAGCAGAGAGTTGTATGGCGGGCACAGAGCTAGGATCCGGCGAGGGCAGAGGAGGCCGGGGTTGCCTCCCATAAACTAGCAGGAAGGGGGAGCTTCCCGTGGCAGTGGACGTGATTGTTATAGGAGAATTCTGCCCATGGGAGCAGCTCAGCCCAGTTATCTTGTTTCTCGTTCACGAAAGAACGTAAGAAGGTCTTGAGCGTGCAATTCTGCCCATTGTTTTGAGGGTGAAACGCGGTGGACTGGCTAAGCTGAACGCGGAAGTGTTTACATAAGGCTCTCCAGTAGCGGGTGGAAAATTGCGGGCCTCGATCCGATACGATATCTTGAGGAAGGCCATGAAGCCTAAATATGTGTTGGGTGAAAAGCTTGGCAAGTTCCGGAGCAGATGGCAGGGCTGGCAGGGGAACAAAATGAGCCATTTTAGAAAAACGGTCGACAGTGACCCATACGACCGAGTTTCCCTTAGACATAGGAAGATCTGTGATGAAATCGGTGGAGATGTGCCTCCACGGCTCCACCGGGACGGGCAATGGCTGGAGGAGCCCTTGGGGTTTACCCCCCAGTGGCTTCTGCAGTGCGCAAACAGAGCAGGAGTCAACAAAAAGGCGCACATCCCTTTTGGCCGTCGGCCACCAGTAGAATCGGGTGACAAGGTCCAGGGTGGCAGCTCGACCAGCGTGACCTCCGGTGAGGGACTCATGAGCCCAAGACAAAATTGTCCGGCGGGACCTCCGAGGGACCACAGTCTTGGGTTCGGGATGCGGCATCGTGGAAGCTAAGCTGACCTTCTGGGGATCCAAGATCGATCGGAGAGCTCCCAAGAATTCTTCAGGTTTTGAAGGTCGAAACAGGACCTTAACTCGAGCATTCTGGGCTGGGCTTTCGACTATGCACTCCGACATAGTGCAGTTTCCAGGCAAAGACAGGGGGCACTCAAGTCCCCGGCTGGGGGTAGTGCCTGGCCGAAGGTCCCTGGGGCGGTAGTGCGATAACCTGTCTGCATCGCTCTTGAAGAAGGCATCCGTGACTTCCTCACAAATAGCGGGCGTAGCTGGTGCATCATGCGAAGGCCGACGAGCAGGCGGCCTAGGAAGCTTCATGCAGTGTTTAATACAGAAGGGACTCCAGTCGGTGATCTGCATAGTAGACCACTGGATGGTAGGCGAGTGTCGTCGAAGCCAGGGTAGTCCGAACACCAGGGGGTGGATAGCCTTTTCCAGTACTAAGAAGGCTATCTCCTCCACATGGATCGCCCCTGTGCGGACCGTCAGCAGAACCGTGGAGGTCAGGATTCGTCCCGGTAGACGAATACCTTGAATGGAAGTGATCTGTAAAGGAACCTCTCGTTCCACGGTTGGAATCCCCAGCTGGGTAACTAGTTGTTCCTGGATTATGTTGCCTTCCGCCCCCGAATCCAGGAAGGCTGAAGTCTCCAAAGTCCCTCCTGGGTATTCCAGGATGACCGGCAAGGTACAATGGGGAGCAGTAGTACAACCTAGGAGGAGCTCCCCCCGACCTCCTAGGCCTTGGCGATTCCCGCCCGCTCTTGGCAATGTTCCAAAAAGTGACCCTTTTGGCCACAGTACAGACATAAGCCTAGAGAGCGTCGACGCTGTTTCTCCTCCTTGGAGAGCGGGGCCCGGCCCAATTGCATGGGCTCAGAGGCAGGGACCTCAGGGCGAGAAACCCTCTGTGGCGGAGATAGCCGAGATGAAGCACGGGGCGGGCTAGATCTCCTCTGGCAGAATTCCTGTGCCTTTTGTTGCAAGCGTCGGTCGACCCGGGCGGCCATCTCTATCAGGGCATTGAGGTCTTCGGGGATCTCTCGGGCTGCGATCTCGTCCTTAATTCGTCCAGAAAGACCTTCCAGAAAGATTGCCCGGAGACTACCATCCTGCCACCCCACCTCTTGGGCGAGGGTTCTAAATTCCATGGCATACTCGGCCAAGGGGCGAGTCCCTTGACACAGCTGCAGGAGGTCAGAGAGGGCAGTGGCCCGGCGGGCCGGTTCGTCGAATGCCTGCTTAAAGATGAGAATGAACCGTTGTAGGTCATTTAGTGCGGGATCATTATTCTCCCACAGGGGAGAGGCCCAAACCAGGGCCCTCCCATCAAGTAGAGACAGGATGTATGCGACCTTGACTGAATTGGCAGGGAACTGTTGGGGCAGTAGCGAGAAGTGGATGAAACATTGGTTTAAAAATCCTCGACAAGTCCTGGTATCTCCGGCATAGCATGAGGGTGCCGGTAGTTGAGTCGCCAAGGCGGCGGTCAAGGCGGAACCTGCGTCCGCCACAGGCCGGGAAGGGGCATCCAACGCATCCATTCTGGCGGCTAGTTGCCCCAGAGAGCCGGCAAGGGCGTCCAGGAACTGCTGTTGCTGCTGCAATTGTTGACTTAGCCCTGGACGATCCTGGGACTGTGGGGCATCTGCCGAGTCCATGGCCTTGCAATCTGTTGTGAACACGGGGCTAGTGGACCCTTGAGCCGGCCTACAGGAGACTTGGGAAGGACTTCACTGGTCTCGACTGAACAGGCCAGGAGGCAGACTTCTGGCGGGCGGGTGGAAGCGATTTCACCCTGGAAGCTGGTACTCCCACGGGAGAAGCCCTTGGGAGTCCAGCCGCTAGGACATAGGAGATTCACCCTGGAAGTCAGAGCCCCCCCCGGGAGGAGCCCGTAGGGGCCCGACCGCTGGGACTTAGGCGAGGCGGTCGATGGAGAGGAAGCAGGCGAGTATCAGGCTTGGCTAAGGCAGGCAGGAACCTGGCTAGGGCTGTAGACAGGCTGGAACCCGGCTAGGGCTGTAGGTAGGCAGGAACCCGGCGTGGGCTGAAGACAGGCAGGGGCCCGGCGTGGGCTGGCAGGCAGGAACCCGGCTTGGGCTGGCAGGCAGGAACCCGGCTTGGGCTGGCTGGCAGGCAGGAACCCGGCTAGGGCTGTAGACAGGCTGGAACCCGGCTAGGGCTGAAGACAGGCTGGAACCCGGCTAGGGCTGTAGGTAGGCAGGAACCCGGCGTGGGCTGAAGACAGGCAGGGGCCCGGCTTGGGCTGGCTGGCAGGCAGGAACCGGCTTGAACTGTAGGCAGGCAGGCAGGAACCGGCTTGAACTGTAGGCAGGCAGGAACCGGCTGGCAGGCAGCAGGAACGGAATAGCCAAGATGCTGGCAGACTCCGGAGCTCGAGGCAACGGGGGACTGAAGGAACCCTGTTGCAAGGCACTGATCGGGTGTCCGCGGTGGCCCTAAGTAGGCCGCGGCGTCTGACGTCAGACTTGGGGCGGAGCCACCCTCTGGCGGGAAACTGTCTAGAAAAGCGCGGGGCGTTTGCGCGCATGCGCCTAGAGGCAGGCCAGCAATGGTGTCTCCCCCGCGGGGACACCCAGATCCCGACTCTGCTTCGTTCCCAGCCGGCAGGAACCCTCGAGGTAAGGACTGGGACGTGAGCTTCATGAACCAGACCGCAACATCAGCTTTGTATGGAACTGGGAAAACTTTTGGGGAAAGGGGAGACTTTTCTGAAAGGATGGGCTCCACCTTAACCAGAGTGGAACCAAACTGCTGGCACTAAGTTTCAAAAAGGAGATAGAGCAGCTTTTAAACTAGAACAAGGGGGAAAGCTAACATTCACTCAGCAGTGCATGGTTCAGAGAAATGTATCCTTAAAGGATACTAATGAAACAGGAGTGTTAGGGCATCCCAACAGGGCGGTTCCATTAAAAGCAAAGATAGTCCATTTGCCTATATGTAAAAAATCACTGAAGCTAATGATTTCCGAATTATCCTTAACAACTGAAAAGCACGTTGTTAATACAAACAAAAAACACACTTTGAGAGGTCACGTGATGTGGTGAGCCAGGCGAGTCGCACTCGTCTTAGCTCCGGGTGCTGCTCCCCCAAATAGTGATACTGAAAGCAAGCAGAGAACCCGCAGATCGACAACAAAACATACCCTCTGGAGAACAAAACTCAGCCGATACAAAAAAGTGAGTTACAAAGAGTTATGACATCAAAAACTGTCAAAAAAGATAAAATAAAAAGCACGGACACAGAAACCAAGATGGCCGACCAGCGAGGCAGGCCGGAGGGCTCTGGCCTCGACGAGCGAACGGTGACCAGACTTACCGAATCTGTGCTCCAGGGGCTCGAGCCTAAATTTGCTGGCATAAATTAAAATATTCAGGCTCTCAAAGAATCGTTAGGGGATATCGGGAAATGCATTGATATAGCAGAAGGGAGAATCTTGGCGGTAGAGGAAGATACGATGGCGGTTACCACGAGGGTGTCAGCACTTGAAACTGTGATTCAAACGGCAGAAAACAAGCTTGAAGATCTTGAAAACAGAGCTCGGCGAAACAATCTGAAATTTCTCGGGCTCCCAGAAACTATTAACGATGGAGAGCTTAAAGCATTACTAGAGGAATGGCTCCCAAAAGCATTAAGCCTCCCAACTTTGGACAACAAATTAATAGTGGAAAGGGCGCACCGCCTTGGCCCGCAGCGGGAATCAGACCGAAGACCGCGATTAGTCATCGAAAGATTTCTGGATTGGACACAAAAATCGATGGTATTGGCAGCTTTTAAGAAGCAAAGGGAACTTCAATACAAAGACAATAAGATCATCCTCTTTCAAGACTTCTCTGCTGCGGTAGCAGCAAAACGCAAGCTTTTTTCTCCAACATGTACAAATCTAGTCAATAAAAATATCCGGTTCAATCTCCAATTCCCTGCAACGTTACGTATCTGGAAAGATGGGAAAGCAGTCTCCTTTGGCGACCCAGATCAAGCAGCGGAGTGGCTCAAGAACCAAGCAGCTCAGAACTGAAAACCAATCAACAGGAATAAAATACCATGTTCCTGAGTTATTATGATTCAGGCTGGGACACTGGTGAGAAACCAGGCAGGTATATCAGTGAGCATAGCTCTACAACTTGATGCATATGATTCCTGAAAGTTCACTAAGGTTCCTGTTCAGACTCTAAAAGGTTGTATGTTGCACATTTAATGTTATAAATATCAGATTCCTGCTATGGGGTTATAGTTTGGACGGGGGAGCAGCGCCTGAGCGCATAGATACACAGACCTCTGACCCCAGTTTTGGGGGCCTCTCAAATCCTTAGTTATTAAGGAAGAATTTCTCTAAGTTTTATGTTGTTATTTTCTATGATCTTATGGGGGATAGTGCTGACGCACATGAATAGGGGTGGTGGGAAGTTACAAGGGATTAAGTTCAAGCGGAATAATCATTTTGGTGTGGAAGTAAAAAGAGCGGTAGATAGCCATGATTGTCTGGAGATTTTATGTTTACTATTGCAGCACGTTTGGGGAGCAAAGCAGCTGGGAGTCCAGGCTGGGAGACTCTCCAGCGAGAGCAGAAACAGTTCACTATTAATGCATGAGTATTTCTGGTACCGGGGATAGGAAGTATACGTTTTAGTTCCTGGAATGTGGGAGGGATTGGTACTACAATCAAACGCCAAAAAGTTTTAAGTGCATTAAACAGACAAAAAATAGATATAGTCGGGTTACAGGAAACGCACTTATCAGAACTTGAAAGTAAAAAATTTAAACGAGGATGGGTCGGTCAGTGTTATTATGCACCGGCTTTGGGACGTAAAGCAGGTCTGGCGATATTAATTAACAAAACATTTCATTTTGATTTGGCAAAGCAAATTTCAGATGATGAAGGCCGGATACTAATCATTCAAGGACGGATACAGGGGCAAGAAATCACTATTTGTGCAGCTTATGCTCCGAATACATACTCACACTCTTTCTTTCAAAAAATGGTGGGAATGCTGCTCCCAGTGCAGAAGGGCCCCCTTGTCGTACTTGGGGACTTTAATTGTGTACATGACAGTGGAGTAGATAAGTCCCATCCCATACCACGCACAAGGAATGACCAGAGTAAACACCCTGTGGCAAATGCACTTTCTGCTCTCAAGCACATCAAGGCACCACCTGGCATCATCCAACATCAGGATTAACAGTTAAAATCAACTGCAATGTAAATTGTAATACAGAATTCGTAGTTTATGCCTTACAGTGCCCATGCCCTAAAGTCTATATTGGTAGGACCAAAAGAAAGGTTAACAGAACACAAATGTAGAATTAATAATCAAGATCAGAAAGCTCCAGTAGTACAGCACTGTATAGATTGTAATCATGTTTTCAATGATTTCAGATGGGCCATATTAGAACATGTACGGGCATCATGGAGAGGAGGAGATCGGGTCAGCATTTTAAATAAACAAGAGAATACATGGATCTTCCACCTCAATACTCTTGAACCAACAGGACTTAATGATAAGATTGAGTGGCACATACTCATTTAGGTATAGCGAAATGGTTTTACAATATAGATAATGATGTCATTAGCACCGCCCATTTGCCGCTTTTTTTCAAGGAATCCCTTTAAATATGGCGCCTCAGTCGGCATTCCTGTGCCAGCAAAGGAGCCGCTAGGAGCAGCCGTTCTTGACACAGTGAGTACCTTTAAAGCTAGAGCAGATGAATGAATGTCACGACCCGGCTCATTCAGATTTAAGAAGACAGCACTTTAAGCTTCAATTTTAGTTTCTATCCGAGGAACAGATTTATGCCCTTCAAAATCAAGCCGCGTTAGTATATTTGTCACATTCATTTTTCCCGCGCTCTTCAAAGTTGAGTCGCGCTTCCAAACCCGTTGTATTCGTTTCCTCCGTGCTCCATTGAGCTGAATTAATTAATTTAATTCATATATTTCAGCCACATAGAGAATTCGCATTATGTATCCCTCATAATAATAACAATAAAAAACATAGTCTCGTATTTTTTTCAAAACATAGTCAGCTAATGAAGACAACCAGTTTTCAGGAACAAAGATGAGCGCTATTAACCATTTTGAGATTCCTTCTCTGTTATTTTCAGCGGAGCTTCCCAGACCGCTATTACTGCGAACAGTCCACATTCTACAAATAAACAGTGCCATTGTAGCACGTATGTATCATGTTCCATTCACAGTGTCCATGTTAAGTGAAAAAAATTTTTCAATAACTGAAAGATGTCTCCTTACATGCTCTTTTTAGAATAATTACAGTGTTCCACAAGTCGCTCTTGAAAAGCGTCTAGCCCTTGAAGAAGGAGCTAGTCTCCGAAACGTCTAGATGTCGGCTGAGCAAGACCAACTACAGCATGAAAGATAAGTGATATCAATGGCTTCAGTCTAATTAGCCATCAAAGAAATAATCTGGAAGTGGACATACTGGCATAAAGAGCTACCTGAGGTACCTAATGATTTAGAGGCCTTACAATAGGCTCACAGACACGATAGCTGAATTAATCATAGCATCGTATGAAGGTACACTCAGATCTTAATAAGACATCTATATAACAGGTCTTATATTATATGATTTGATCACATGTTATATTATTCAGGGTTTCTAATTCTACACAGTAAAGGGATAGCATATCTATGCAAAGAACTACATCTCCTGGACATCTGGCGTACATTACATCCCACAGAGCGGGACTATACGCATGTGTCAAGGGCACACTGTACCATGTCCAGAATAGACTATATTTTGATATCCGAGTCCTTATTTCCTAGAAGTAAAAAAGCCCACATAGGCGAAATTGCAATATCCGATCATGCTATTGTCTGGGTGGATATCACAGATGGGAGGGACGAAACTAGACCACGTTTGTGGCGTTTCCCAAGCCAGCTAGCTGATGATTATACTTTTCAAAATTACCTCCGAGAAAAATGGAGAGACTATGAACAACACAATCATGACCATAAGGAAGACCCTAGTTTATATTGGGAAGCTAGTAAAGCTGTATTGAGGGGGGAAATCACATCATACCTGATTGCCAAATCAAAGGCAATGCATAAGAACATTCTTCTCCTAGAGCAGAAACTAACACAGGCCAAAAAGAGGTTAGCTCATAATAACAATAGTACTTGCCAACAAGAATATCATGCGATTCTCCATGCATTAAATACTATGTTACACGAAAAGGCACACAGATATTTGAACAAAGGAGCTCATAGACTATTTAGATATGGCAACAAAGCAGGGAAATTATTAGCAAACTTAGTGCGCATACACAGAGGGAAGACATTTATTGATAAACTGAAGGATGAAAGAGGTGTCCCTATTACATCTAGCTCTAAGGTATGTGCCCGGTTTAAGCAGTTTTATGAAATGCTATATACAGATGATAGGACGGGGGGTAGTAAAGCTGAAGATGAATTCTTTGCAGGTCTCCAGCTTCCACAGGTTTCAGAGGCTCAATTAACCAAGTTGAATACACCAATACAGGTAGAAGAGCTAGTGGTGCCTATAAAGGAGAGTAAGCACCATAAGGCTCCTGGGCCAGATGGAATGAGTGCTGAATATTATAAGATCCTACTATACCAGGCTTCTGGGGCCCTCTTACGTTTTTTCCAGGAGGCCCAAAGGAAGAGGCAGTTCCCAGACGGGGTCATGAGAGCCTATGTTACGGTCCTGGAAAAGCCGGGCAAAGACCTCTCCTCCCCAGGGGCATATTGCCCTATATCATAAGAACATAAGAAAATGCCATACTGGGTCAGACCAAGGGTCCATCAAGCCCAGCATCCTGTTTCCAACAGTGGCCAATCCAGGCCACAAGAACCTGGCAAGTACCCAAAAACTAAGTCTATTCCATGTAACCATTGCTAATGGCAGTGGCTATTTTTCTAAGTGAACTTAATAGCAGGTAATGGACTTCTCCTCCAAGAACTTATCCAATCCTTTTTTAAACACAGCTATACTAACTGCACTAACCACATCCTCTGGCAACAAATTCCAGAGTTTAATTGTGCGTTGAGTAAAAAATAATTTTCTCCAATTAGTCTTAAATGTGCCCCATGCTAACTTCATGGAATGCCCCCTAGTCCTATTATTCGAAAGTGTAAATAACCGAGTCACATCTACTCGTTCAAGACCTCTCATGATCTTAAAGACCTCTATCATATCCCCCCTCTGCCGTCTCTTCCCAAGCTGAACAGCCCTAACCTCTTCAGCCTTTCCTCATAGGGGAGCTGTTCCATCCCCTTTATCATTTTGGTTGCCCTTCTCTGTACCTTCTCCATCGCAATTATATCTTTTTTGAGATGCGGCGACCAGAATTGTACACAGTATTCAAGGTGTGGTCTCACCATGGAGCGATACAGAGGCATTATGACATTTTCCGTTTTATTCACCATTCCCTTTCTAATAATTCCCAACATTCTGTTTGCTTTTTTGACTGCCACAGCACACTGAACCGACAATTTCAATGTGTTATCCACTATGACACCTAGATCTCTTTCTTGGATTGTAGCACCTAATATGGAACCCAACATTGTGTAATTATAGCATGGGTTATTTTTCCCTATATGCCTCACCTTGCACTTATCCACATTAAATTTCATCTGCCATTTGGATGCCCAATTTTCTAGTCTCACAAGGTCTTCCTGCAATTTATTACAATCTGCTTGTGATTTAACTACTCTGAACAATTTTGTGTCATCTGCAAATTTGATTATCTCACTCGTCGTATTTCTTTCCAGATCATTTATAAATATATTGAAAAGTAAGGGTCTCAATACAGATCCCTGAGGCACTCCACTGTCCACTCCCTTCCACTGAGCAAATTGTCCATTTAATCCTACTCTCTGTTTCCTGTCTTTTAGCCAGTTTGCAATCCATGAAAGGACATCGCCACCTATCCCATGACTTTTTACTTTTCCTAGAAGCCTCTCATGAGGAACTTTGTCAAATGCGTTCTGAAAATCCAAGTATACTATATCTATTATTAACTCCTTCAAAAAAGTGAAGCAGATTTGTGAGGCAAGACTTGCCCTGGGTAAAGCCATGCTGACTTTGTTCCATTAAACCATGTCTTTCTATATGTTCTGTGATTTTGATGTTTAGAACACTTTCCACTATTTTTCTTGGTACTGAAGTCAGGCTAACCGGTCAGTAGTTTCCTGGATCACCCCTGGAGCCCTTTTTAAATATTGGGGTTACATTTGCTATCCTCCAGTCTTCAGGTACAATGGATGATTTTAATGATAAGTTACAAATTTTTACTAATAGGTCTGAAATTTCATTTTTTAGTTCCTTCAGAACTCTGGGGTGTATACCATCTGGTCCGGGTGATTTACTACTCTTCAGTTTGTCAATCAGGCCTACCACATCTTCTAGGTTCACCATGATTTGATTCAGTCCATAATTTTTACTTGTGTGTTTGGGTCTGGGAGGTTGGGGCTGTGGCCTGAACTTGGGGGGGGGGGGGGGGGGGGCTCAAGGCAGAAGGTTCACCTAGGATGTCTAATACTCTTGCTAATTCAAGAGCAAGTCCATAAATTCCTGCCTGCAACGCTGGGATCTGTTGGTGCTATCGCCTCATTGCCAGGTCAGAAAATAACTTAGGATAACAGCACATTGTCCGAGGGCAACAGTTACAACCATCTTGCCCTTTCCATCACTGCACTTCCCAGAGTCTGAGCATGCTGCTGTCTACCGGTCTTGCTTTGATGCACCTTGAAAGCAAGATGTACATCCTACTAGGTACTATGCACAATTTCAGAAAAACACACAGCAAGCAGTGATGGCCCCTGTGCACACCCTTCAATTAAACAGGATACTTGTTAGGTATAGGTTTTTTACTTAAAAACAAAAAATAATCAGTATTCTGCTCCCCTACAACTTTGATTGCAGTCATGGTGTTACGACTGGGCTCCGGTCAGGAGTCGTGAACACCACCCAGAAGGGTGGCTCCAGGTGGAGAGAGACAGGAATGGTTAGAACAGTGTCTGGGTCCAGGCTGGGTCAGGGCAGGCGGCAAGTAGCAGTGTCTGGGTCCAGGCTGGATCAGGGCAGGCGGCAAGTAGCAGTGTCTAGGTCCAGGCTGGGTCAGGGCAGGCGGCAAGTAGCAGTGTCTGGGTCCAGGCTGGGTCAGGGCAGGCGGCAAGTAGCAGTGTCTGGGTTCAGGCTGGGTCAGGGCACAGTAAGCAGAGCAAGGCAGGTCAGAAGGCCCGTAGGCCACACACACACAGAAGGCCCGTAGGCCACACACCATAAGCAGGGCAAGGCAGGTCAGAAGGCCCTTAGGCCACACACACACAGAAGGCCCGTAGGCCACACACCGTAAGCAGGGCAAGGCAGGTCAGAAGGCCCGTAGGCCACACACACACAAAAGGCCCGTAGGCCACACACCGTAAGCAGGGCAAGGCAGGTCAGAAGGCCCGTAGGCCACACACACACAGAAGGCCCGTAGGCCACACACCGTAAGCAGGGCAAGGCAGGTCAGAAGGCCTGTAGGCCACACACCGTAAGCAGGGCAAGGCAGGTCAGAAGGCCCGTAGGCCACACACACACAGAAGGCCCGTAGGCCACACACCGTAAGCAGGGCAAGGCAGGTCAGAAGGCCCGTAGGCCACACACACACAGAAGGCCCGTAGGCCACACACACACAGAGTAGCAGGCCCAAAGGCACACACAGTACAAGGCGAGGAAGAAGGCCCGAAGGCCGTGCAAGGCAAGGCAAGGAAAGAATAAGGCCCGAAGGCCACGCAAGGCAAGGTCCAGGGACCAAACGCACAGCAAGCAAGGAAGGAAGGCTAGAGCAGGGATCCCAGAAGAGCTCGATGCCGAAGCACCGAGGAAACTGTCAGGCAGGGTAATAAGGGAAAACCCAGAACATAGAGTGGACAGGGGAGATGGATTGGGCCTGTCAGGAGAGCCAGCACTAGAGGGACCCCTGGTGGTGAGGTGGTTGCACAGCAGCCATAGCCGTAACACATGGTCCATGGAGTGGACTTTGGGACATCCTACTAGCCCATATACACCCGTCTGATCACATGAATATGAGGTCATTTGTGACCGTCTTGGTAATGGGTTTGTCCCTAGGAGATGCAGGCCTATCGTTTATATAGCAATTTTTTTCATTGACAGAAGGTGGGTGTTATCAACATAGAGGGTACAGGTAGCCTTCTTCTAAAATTATAGCACAGACTAGGCGGCAACAAGTAATGGGGCCAGGATTCAAAGGCTTTGTCTAGCTAAATTTTGGAGTTAGGCTTACAAGAGCCAAGATTTAAATCTTTCCCCTCTCTAATAGATAAATTTTGTGTGCAGAGCTCATTGTGCTTATACAATTTATCCCGATAAAAAGAGGTGGTGCTGGAGGCATTCCAGGGCTGGGGATTAAAGTTTTGCCAGTGTGCAAAGCTAATTTGGCTACAGTTACCGAATAAGTCTAGCAGACAAAATAAATGCTGTAAGGTTGTGTGCATAACTTAATCCGGATATATTCAGCAGCAGATTTATCTGGTAAGTCCAGCTGAATATTCAGATTACACGCACAACTGAACCTGGATAACTTACCTGCCTGCTGGCTCTCTGATTATCGATGTCAATCCACAATCAAAATGAAATGAATACTTTTAATGAGCTTTTGATACCCAAAATTCCCAAATGTATGCAGTTATAGATGAATTATATGTTTTCAACACTGCAAATTTTTAGAACACTGAATTATCTTTCTCCCCTTCTTTTCTTACTCTTTCTTAAGGCGAATGGGAAAAACCGTTTAACGTTAATGACACAAAGATAGGAGATTTCCATGTAGATGAGAACACAGTTGTACAAGTTCCTATGATGTTCCAAAGTGGCATGTATGACATAGCTCATGATGAGGAACTGGGTTGCACTATAGTGCGCTTGCCTTACAAAGGAGATGCTTCAGCATTTGTGATTTTGCCTGATGAAAGAAAACTGAAGCAGGTGGAAGATGCTTTGTCAAGGTCAACAATGAAGAAATGGATGTCAATCGTGCACCAGAGGTAAAACTAATACTGTTGTAGATGCTTAAAGTTTGCAGAGAATCCAAATTTAGGATTAGGCCTTAAACATAGGTCTTTATACAAGACACAAATCTTGGCTTCACAAATAGAGGACCTCACTGATTCTTATGAGAGCAATTTTCAAAACCAGTTATGTGGGCAAAAAGCATTTTACTCATGTAAATCATCTGGCTGAAACTGTCCTCCCTCAATGTAGGTTAAGTACTTTGGCCACCTTGTGAGAAGACGTTCCTGGGTGGAGTGTTTAAGGCAGGGATGGCCATCTCCAGTCCTTAAGACCCACAAACAGGCCTGGCCTTCTGGATACCTATCTGAATATGCATGAGATACAATGAAGGCACTGCTCTCTCTCTCTCACTCTATATATACATACATATTTCAGTATAGAGAATCAGTTCAAGACTGCACACATTTTCAGTTTCACTCATTAACCCCGTATCAATCATGAAGATGCACAACTCATTCAGTTTTACTAGAATGGAATGGATTTGTTTGTTCACAAAAGCAGATATATAAATGGTTCACAAATTCATGCAATTGAGTTCATTTGCAATGTATAAAGTGTGTGCACCTTTAATAGAGGCTTTAAGTCCTTGCACATCAAACAGAAAAAATCCCAACTCTCTTGTCCTCATCTGCTGCTGCTGAAAAGCATGAAATGGTTGGAGAAGTAGTTCCTGTTGCTTGTGCAGATAAAGCCCTTTAGGAAATCCACATTCCAGTAGCTGACAGCAGAAGAAATCCTCCTGCCCCACTGGCACCAGATAACCCAAAGTCCTCACAATACATTAATGGGGGCGCCAGGCGATATTTAAATTAGGGGGTCACATTAGCAAGGAGAGCCCAAGTGCGTTGGCCCTCCGTCGGTTAGGAAAACTGACTCAGAGTTTATTGGTGTCTGTTTCCCTAAACACCGCACAGCTAGGGAGTTGAGGAAACGGACGCTTCTAAATTGAGCGTCTGTTTCCTGCACCTGACTGCTGGCATTTTTTTAACTTTTTTTTTTATAGTTATATTACTTTACTTTTTCCTCTTACTTAATATCGCAATGACATTAAGTAGGAGGCAGTACAGAAAAGCATTGTTTTCTGCTTTTCTGTACTGGTTTAAGGAGCGCTCAGCAATTACCACCTGCTCCAGGCAGTCGTTAATTTCTGATCACTAAGGGGCAGATTTTAAATGCCCTGCGTGCGCCGGCACATGCAGAGCCCCGGGACGCATGTAAGTCCTGGGGCTTCTGGAAAGGGGCGTGGCGGGGGCGTGGTGGGGGCATGGTGGGGTGACGTGGCGTGGCGTTTCGGGGGCGAGGCGTTTCAGGGGCGGGACCGGGGGTGTGGCGCCGGCCCGGGGGCATGGTCCTGGCCTCCGGACCAGCCCCCGGGACCAGAACATGGAGCGGGGCAGTTGGCTGGCGCACGCAAAGTTAAGGGGGGGGGGGGGTTTAGATAGGGCTGGGGGGGTGGGTTAGGTAGGAGAAGGGAGGGGAAGGTGGGGGCAGGGCGAAGGAAAGTTCCCTCCGAGGCCGCTCCGAAATCGGAGCGGCCTCGGAGGGAACGGAGGCAGGCTGCACGGCTCAGCGCGCACAGGCTGCCGATTTTGCGCAGCCTTGCGCGCGCCGACCCCGGATTTTATAAGATGCTTCGCGCGTATCTTATAAAATCCAGCGTTCTTTTGTTCGCGCTCGCGTATCGTTTGAAGATCTACCTCAGCATGTGCAACCTAGACACTTTTTTTTTTTTGCATTGGTAGCGAATGCCTAGTTGGATGTGCCTTGTAGAGGTGCTAATGCCCTTATTGCATAAGGAGATTAATTAGTGCCTATACAAGCCGAGTCCAACTGCGGGTTATACAGTACGCTTGGCTGAGGTGCTCTGTATTGCATCGTCCCCTCAGTTTGCAACCCTGTAAGGTCACAAGTAACGCATCTGATATGTTTTCATTACCTTTTACTAAAGGTGAGTTACACATGCTCATCTGTCTCGGGGTCCATATTCAGCCGCTGTGTGGCTGTGGTAGTTAGCCAGGCTAACTGGCAGAGTATATTCAGTGACGCGGTTGCACCACTGAATATTCTCAGCTATCTTAAAGTTATGTATAACTGGCGAACTCTGCTTACCAGAGTTAGGCACAGAACGTAAGCAGCTAACTCTGCTCCTCCCGGAAACGCCTCCCACCCACCACTGGCTTATTCGGCTAGAATTAACCTGCATACGGCTTTCAATATGGCCGAGTAGCCATTTAGTTGGATAACTTTTCAGTTATCCGTCCAAATGACGTTTTAATATTGACCTCCTTATGCATGTTCATTGTGGATATCCTGTTTGTGGCTCTTGAGGAATGGAGATGAACACCCTGGTGTAGATCTTTGGAAGAATATAAAGTGAATAGATGACATTTTTCATTGAAAAATTATCTGCAGAGAAAAGCAGGTGCCAGAGCAAGTTTCATAGGTAAAGGACAGGCATGCTTTCACTTTTAAACTTGGAGCAAAATCTGCACATAAAACCTACCCCAAGACTATCCCAAAACACAGCAAGTTCAATATCTACACAGCACAGCCCTTGAAAACTGTTTGAGCTATTTGGATAAATTAGGCCCCTAAGGCAGGTAAATTTAACCACTGATATTCTGGGCAGTCCATGGGACAAGGTTACGATGGATTGAAAAAGTGAGGTGGCTAACACTGATTTGCAGTGGCTAATTTATAGGACTAAATCACAGCACTGCAGGAGCCTAAATCTGGCCAGCCAGAGCTCAGGAACCCTCCCACAAGCCACAAAGCAATAAAAAAAACCCATCTCAAGCTGCAATCTCCTAAGCACCATTCGCTCCATTATCATTTTAGTAACCTGCTGACCTGAGAGCTGTGATTCTCCCTTGCTTACCTCCCTCCCAGCACTGCATAACCATTTTTTATTAGCCTGCCCTCCTACTCTCCCTCCCAATACCCTGAGGCACAGACCTCTCTGCTTCCCCTCCCTTTGGGCACCTCAGAAGAATTTTCTTTTAAACTGCTAAAGTCAATATTTCTTCCTGCCACCACTGCATTTCTATGGTCTGCCCACCCTTCCACCATTGCCCCCTCTCCAAATCTTCATCAGCACCCCTCTGAAATACTGCTGACTTCATCCAAGCGGCACCCAGCTGAGCCAGCAGGAGGCGCACGCTTCCTTCCTGCTGCCTGGGCGTTGTTTGTTGCTTTGACAACAAGGCTAATAGGGGACTCCACTAGCATTGTTGTCAGAGCTGCCAGAAATGCCGAGCGTGCGTCTCCTGCTGGTTCAGCTGGGGGCCCCTTAGGGTAGGTTTTCCCCATTCAGGGGGTGCCAGTGGGGACTGAGTGTGTGGAGGAAGCAGGTCATAGAATTGGGAGGGAGGGGGATGGGGCAGGGAAGGTTTTTCATTATCGACCTCATAGTTTGAAAAGCGCCTCGTATAATTTGTTCCTTAAAATATGATTTCAGTAGATTTACACTTTAATCTTTGGTTCTTCTGCTACAACAAGAGAAAGTCTCAATAATACACGCGGTCCTGTGAGCAGTTACAGATGTGGAGGCATTATCCCAGGACAGCAGGATGTAGTCCTCACATATGGGTGACATCATTGATGGAGCCCTATTGCGGAAAACTTTCTGTCAAAGTTTCTAGAAACGTTTGACTGGCCCTGTGAGGCCACTGAGCATGTCCAGCATGCCATGATATTCTCCGTCACAGCGGTCTCTCTTCAGTCTTCGTTTTTCCGCGATGCCTACAGCATCGCGGAGCAGGAGCCTTGTGAGTTTTCTCACAGTGTATTGCTGACTAAAAGTCACTTATTTTTCTCATTCATTTTCTGCCACAAGGGATCTCTCAGATTTCCACTGGCTGGTGAGTAATCGTAGTCTCATTTTACTCCTGAGTAAAAATGTTTTCTCTCATAAATTTTCCCTCATTTCATCGACGGCTGTCGATTGAAAATGGCTACCGGATTTAAAAAATGTCCTGTCTGTAATCGGACAATGTCTATTACAGACCCACACTTCGAGTGTGTCCTTTGTTTGGGGGACAAACATGATGTCACAACCTGCCCTAAATGTGCAGAAATGACTCCCAAGGGAAGAAAACTTTGCCAAGAGAAGATGGAGCATTTATTCCATCTACAGCTTTTGCCTTCCCCCTCGACATCAACAAAATCGTCTCTGACTGGAGTCTCAAAAAGAATAATATTGAAAAAATGTCATCCGGAGGGGTCGGGAGACCATCCATGGCTAATGACATCAATAGCATCGACGAGGTCAGTAGCCAAACACCGAACGAAACACAGTCACCGAAATAGACATACATCGACACCGGCGACTCTTCTCTCCCCGGGGGAACCAACCGCTAAGCGGCCAAAACTTCAGGAAACACAGCTATCCTCGACGCTGGGGCCCTCACTTCGCGAAGAAACACCAGTGGTCAAACCTCCACAGGGCTCTGTGGAAGGAGCATCGATGCCTCCACTGCCACTGCGTTCAGCTGCTCTGCATGCACCAGCTGTTCTGCAGGAATTGTTGGATTTTATCCGGCAAGCGGTGCTCCAGGCCTATAAGGAGCAGATGTCCATTCCGGCGCCTTTGCCGATGCCGGTTCCTGAACCAATGCCAGTACTACTACCGATGCTGGTGATTCCACCGAAGCCGGTGACTACACCAATTCCAACTACTCCGTTGATGCTGGTACCTATACCGATGCCAACGATTCCATCGATGCTGGTGCCTACCACGATGCCAGCACCACAGCCTAAGGTGATACCAGCACGACATCGATGACACTGACGCCATCTCCAATGCTGGACCTGATACCACCGATGCCAATGACACCTGGGGACCCAGGGCATCCAGAACTGGCACTATATCATCTCCTAATGAAAAGATTTGATGAAGTAGTCGGTGCTCTTCCTCCCAAGCCCCGAAAAGAACAGCCTGAAGGGATACCCCTCGATGACCCACAACCAGGTCCTTCAGGGCTTCATCGTCCTGCTAGATCTTCTCCAATATCTCCTCAACAAGAAGATCCATACGATACTTGGGACGATGGGCACACAGACACTTCCTCTGAAGATTTTATGTCAGATCCTTCACCTCCGAACCCAAGGAAGAAATCTCCACCAGAGGATTTATCCTTCACAAATTTCATCCAGGATATGGCGGACACCATACCTTTCATCTTGGTGATGGAGGAAGATTCAAGGCAACAAACGTTGGAGGTTCTCCAATTTGTGGATCCCCCAAAGCAGGTAGTAGCCATACCTGTCCATGACGTCCTCCTAGACTTACAACATTGGCTTTGGGAGCATCCATGCTCTGTACCTGCTGCAAATAAAAGAATGGACACAACTTATTTGGTACAGTCTGTTCCTGGATACCAAAAGACACAGCTTCCACACCAATCAGTGGTGGTGGAATCCGCGCAAAAGAAGTCCAAGAGAATAAGACCACATTCCTCCACTCCCCCAGGAAAGGATCACAGATTCTTGGATTCCCTCGGAAGAAAGTTCTATCAAGGAGCCATATTAAATACTAAAATATCATCTTCCCAGTTATACTTGACTCAATATCAAAGAAATCTGTGGAAACAGATGCAAGAATTTATACCATCATTACCACAGCAACATCAAGAAGCAGCCCAAGCAATTATTCACAAAGGACTTGAGGCTGGCAAGCACGAAGTTCGTGCTGCCTATGATGGATTTGAAACAGCATCCAGAGTGGCGGCATCTGGAATAAGTGGAAGACGTTGGGCATGGCTTAAAGCCTCAGACCTTAGGCCTGAAGTCCAGGAAAAATTAGTAGATCTCCCATGTCTTGGTGATAACCTTTTTGGGTCCAAGGTGCAGGATGCGGTTGCTCAATTAATAGAGCACACACAAACCCTGCGACAACTTTCATCGATTCCGCAGGATCCACCTACACAGTCATCTCGTCAGCCTCAAAGAAAAGAACCTAGAAGGCCATTCTATCGACAGAGGCATAACTACCCTCCAGCATCAAGTGGCAGATCTACTAGGCCACAGCAAAGAGCTCAGCCCAGACAACCTAGGGCGGCTAGGCCTCAACCTCCGCCACAGACTGGACTGGCTGCTGGCTTTTGAGGCCTTTCCCAGAGACCAAAGCCACATCTCCAATCTGCATCCAGATCTTCCAGTAGGAGGCCGAGTATCCTCCTTCTACAACCATTGGTTACAAATAAAAACAGACCAATGGGAACTTGCAATAATATCTCGAGGTTACCAACTGAATTTCTTCTCAGTTCCAAGAGATTCTCCTCCGAGACCTCTTCCTTTAAGCGAAAATCACATAATCCAATTTCAAGTAGAATTATCCACTCTTCTGAGAGCCAGGGTTGTAGAGCCGGTGCCCCGGACTCAGCAGAGCAGAGGATTCTATTCCTGCTATTTCCTCATTCCAAAGAAAACCAGAGGCCTGCGTTCCATCCTAGACCTCAGAAATCTCAACAAATTTCTGAAGAAAGAAAAGTTTAGGATGGTTTCTCTAGGCACCATGCTTCCACTTCTTCAAACAGGAGATTGGCTTTGTTCTCTGGATCTTCAAGATGCTTACGCTCACATTCCAATATTCCCTCCTCATCGCAAGTATCTGCGCTTCATGGTGGGTCATCAACATTTCAATACAGAGTATTGCAATTCGGATTTGCCTCTGCTCCCAGAGTATTCACCAAATGTCTGGCAGTAATAGCAGCACACTTGCACAAGCAAAGTGTCCATGTTTTTCCCTATTTAGATGACTGGCTCAACAGAAGTCAATCTAAACAAGGAGCTCTGGCTTCTCTCAGTCGAACAATTGCTCTACTTCACTCCATGGGCTTTCTCATCAATTATCAAAAGTCCCATCTCACTCCGTCTCACCTGCTTCAATTCATAGGAGCAGAATTGAACACCATCCTATCAAGAGCTTTCCTACCCGAGGATCGGGCAGAGACACGTTCCCTGTTGGCAAACTCGATTCACTCACAGAAACGAGCAACAGCTCATCAGTTTCTAACATTATTAGGCCACATGGCATCCACAGTTCATGTCACTCCTATGGCAAGGTTAGCCATGAGAGTAATGCAATGGACATTAAGATCACAATGGATCCAAGCTATTCAGCCACTGTCCTCTCCAATTCAAGTAACCCACCAGCTACGTTCCTCTCTACTTTGGTGGGCGAACAAGGTCAATTTGCGCAAGGGCCTACCCTTCCAACAACCAGTCCCACAGATAACGTTAACTACAGATGCATCCACCTTGGGTTGGGGAGCTCACATAAACAATCTCCAAACCCACGGTACTTAGACAAAACTTGAACAACATTTCAAATCAATTTCCTAGAGCTTCAAGCTATACGTTATATGCTGCATGCGTTCAAGGACTGCCTTTCACAAAAGACTGTTCTGATCCAAACGGACAACACTGTAGCCATGTAGTACATCAACAAACAGGGAGGTACGGGCTCGTATCTCCTTTGTCAAGAAGCTGCACAGATTTGGGACTGGGCCCTAACACACTCAATGTTTCTCCGGGCCACTTATCTGGCAGGCATTCACAATGTACTGGCGGATCGACTCAGTCGTCAGTTGCAACCACACGAATGATCCCTGGATCCCTTAGTAGCGACCAGGATATTTCAATGTTGGGGACAACCAACAATAGACCTCTTTGTGTCACACCTGAATCACAAAGTGGACAAATTCTGTTCTCTACACAAACAGGAAAACCGGTCAGCCAAGGACACCTTTGCTCGCCCTTGGAACTCAGGCCTTCTATACGCGTATCCTCCAATACCGCTCATAACCAAAACTCTGGTGAAGCTACAACAGGACAAGGGGTCCATGATACTCATAGCCTCATATTGGCCTCGACAAGTATGGTTTCCCACAATTCTAGACCTCTGGATCAGAGATCCAATTCGCCTGGGTGTAGCTCCCACTCTCATAACTCAAGATCAGGGTCGGTTGCGCCATCCCAACCTTCAATCCCTATCCCTGACAGCGTGGATGTTGAAAGCTTGATCTTACAACCACTCAATCTTTCAACCAATGTCTCTCAAGTGCTTATAGCTTCACGTAAACCTTCAACACGAAAGAATTATTCTTCGAAATGGAAAACATTCACTTTGTGGTGCAGGCAAAAGAGTATTGATCCTTTCTCCTGCCCCACAACTTCTCTACTAGACTATTTATGCCATCTTTCAGATTCTGGTCTTCAGACATCATCTGTAAGGTTACATTTAAGTGCAATCTCAGTTTACCATAACAAAATGGGAGATGCACCAATATCCATACAACCTCTAGTGAGTAGGTTTATGTGAGGTTTAATTCACCTTAAACCACCAATTCGACCCCCTGTCACAGAATGGGACCTAAATTTGGTTTTAACAAGACTCATGCATTCTCCTTTCGAACCCATGAATTCCTGTGATGTTAAATTTCTCACATGGAAGACTATCTTCCTCATAGCCATTACATCGGCTAGAAGGGTTAGTGAGTTACAAGCACTTGTCACGTACTCACCTTATACAAAATTTCTACATGACAGAGTGGTTCTCCGTACACATCCAAAATTCCTTCCCAAAGTAGTTATGGAATTCCACTTAAATCAATCCATAGTTTTACCCACATTCTTTCCAAGGCCTCATTCTCACCAAGGAGAACGGGCCTTACATACCTTGGACTGTAAGCGTGCGCTAGCATTTTACTTAAACTGCTCTGCAGTCCATAGGAAATCCACTCAACTCTTTGTATCTTATGATCCAAATAAATCGGGTAAAGCAGTGGGTAAACATACTCTATCCAACTGGCTAGCAGATTGCATGCAATTTTGCTATGAAAAAGCAGGCCTTCCACTCCAAGGACGAATAAAGGCACATTCAGTAAGAGCAATGTCAACCTCAGTAGCACACTATCGTTCAGTGCCAATCCTTGACATATGTAAAGCAGCAACATGGAGTTCGCTTCAAACCTTTGCAGCTCATTACTGTTTGGACAAGCAGGGACGACAAGATTCAGCTTATGGACAATCTGTCTTAAAGAAATTGTTTCCAGTTTAATCCCAACTCCTTCTACATCCAAATTACTGTGATTTTCGGCTGCCTCATTTTCATCAACAATACATTCTGTTGCTTCACTACAAAATGACTCAGCCTCTAGCTTGCTAATCACCCACATGTGAGGACTAGCATCCTGCTTGTCCTGGGATAAAGCAAAATTGCTTACCTTGTAATAGGTGTTATCCCAGGACAGCAGGATGTAGTCATCACGAAACCCACCCACCACCCCGCGGAGTTGGGTCCGACACGTTTATTATTTTATTTTTGCTAAAGCTTATTGCCACATACGAGACTGAAGAGAGACCCCTGTGGCAGAGAATATCATGGCATGCTGGGCATGCTCAGTGGCCTCACAGGGCCAGTCAAACGTTTCTAGAAACTTTGACAGAAAGTTTTCCACAATAGGGCTTCATCAATGATGTTACCCATATGTGAGGACTACATCCTGCTGTCCTGGGATAACACCTATTACAAGGTAAGCAATTTTGCTGAATTCCACTTCTATCATTTTGAAAGTGTTGCAGGCAATGGAAGGTAAAAAACCTTTTTCCTCTCTGTAATTTGTCCTCGCTCCAGGATGCAGCTGAGAGTACCTATGCTGCCTCTGCCTAAATCCACCCCTGACTTCTATCTGCTTTAACCCCCCCTTTTCTCGGGGTCACCTTCAGAAACTGCACAGATGTTAAAGGAATCTGCTGCTGCTGTGGATTTAAATCAGAGTCTTCCAGGGATAGCCAGGTGGGGACCAGAAACCCAAGTTGAGCCTGGCAGAAAGAACTCAATGTCCACACCAAATGTTGGTCCAAAAAGAGGAAATAGTTTATTGTTCAAAATCCAAATAAAATCTTCAAGTATCAGGAACAAAGTAAAAGGATACTCTGCAAGGACAAAGCTTTCTGACCTCTCACTGAGCTTTGCAGAGCATGAACCTTCTAGAAAACCTTCTAAGTGACCCTAGGCAGGGTTACATTGCATTTAGAGGAGGCGCTCGCTGGAGGGAGGGGGAGAATAAAGAGAAAAGTACATGCATGGGTGGCGTTTTCAGATCTATGTGCCTGCATTTCCAGCAAAATTCTACCCACAGAAAAATCAGGTACAAGTGTGGACATTGTCCCCGCAGCAAAGTCCAGCAGGGGAAGTGTGTGTGTGTGTGTGTGTGTGTGTGTGTGCTTTCACTTTCAGAACTGGTGCAAAGCCCACAGGTAGCAAGCATGCCTGGTCTTTGTTCTACTACGGATGGGGTGAAAACAGCCCCCTATGTATACATTTTCAATAACGTACCCAGCACACACACATCTGACATTGACTGATTGGTGTGGATTAACGAGGAGGAAGGAGAAGGGGGGTTTCCATGTGAACGTTCTCTCTCCTTACTTTAGTCTCAGTGACGCAGCGCCTGGCTTCAGGAATCCAGTAGGGTCGCTGGCGTATCACAGCTCCAGGAGATGTAATATGTCATGTTACACCGGGTGCGTATGATCAGGCAGGTTTGAGAAGAAGTCCTTGTTTTTCTCTACTAGATGCTTCAAGTCAGTTGTCTGTGCACTGGTTAGCTGCTTTTTGAAAGGAACTTGGGCTCGGTCCACTTCAGGTCCAATCTCTGGGCCAAACTCTCCTTCCTGAGCCATGCCTCATTCCTGTGCTACCCATTTCTTCAGGAAGTTTATGTGGTAGATTTTTTTTCCATTTGTCTGGCTGAACTATTTAGTAATTCACGGGCCCTGTTTTCTCCAACATTTGATAAGGTCCTTTCCAATGGACTAACAGCTTGCTTTCTGATGAAGGAAGGAGGACAAGGAAATGATCCCCTTGCTGGAACTTTAATTGGACTGTGGGACAATTGTAAGCTTTAGCTTGGGAACTCTGAAACTTTTCCAGACATTGGAGGGCTGCCTCTCTAGCCTTTTTAGGCAATCTTGTATTTGGAGTACGTAGTCCACTAGGTTCTACCCGGGGTTCACTTCAACTTCCCAGGTCTCATGAACTATGTCCAAGATTTCTCTTGGTCTCCTTCTAAATAGTAAATTTATTTATTTATTTAGGTTTTTTATATACCGGCATTCATGATAGGATCACATCATGCCGGTTTACATTTGAACAAGGAGTGCAGGATAAATAACAATAAAACTGAAACTAGTGCATAGCAAATGAAGTTACATTGAACAAGGGTAATGGAACTAGGAGAAGAGAGAGAAAGACAAAAGTAAGTTAACATCATAATTAATTATTTACAGAGCCGGAGTGGATACATTCTTTGAGTAGATGAGGTGAGATTTCGGAGTGTTCTGGGAAGGCTAGTTTAAATAGCCAGGTTTTAAGTCTTTTTCGGAATGTCGGGAGGCAAGGTTCATAGCGAAGATTCGTGGGGATGGAGTTCCAGAGAGATGGTCCAGCTGTCGAAAAGGCCCGTTCTCTCAGGGTTATGTGTCGTGTGAATTTCGTATTGGGTACCTGGAGGGATCCTCTGTATGCTTCTCTGGTCGGTCTTTTAGAGTTATGTTGGCTGAGAGGGTGTTGAAGATCGAGTGAGGTAAGGTGGTGGATGGTTTTGTATATGATGGTGATGGACTTATAGATGATTCTGTAATGTATGGGGAGCCAGTGAAGATTTTTTAGTATGGGGGAGATGTGGTCTCTTCTTCTGGTGTTGGTAAGGATTCTTGCTGCCGCATTTTGGACCATCTGTAGCGGTTTCGTGTACGACGAAGGGAGACCTAATAGGATAGCATTACAGTAATCTAATTTTGCAAAGATAATTGCTTGAAGAATTGTTCTAAAGTCATGGAAATGGAAAAGCGGTTTTATCCTTTTCAGCACTTGGAGTTTGTGGAAGCAGTCCTTGGTAGTACGGTTGACAAATTCTTTCATGTTCATCTTGTTAGCAATTAAAGCTCCTAGGTCTCTGACTTGGAAGGAGAGTGAGTTGCTTGGGGGGGTGTTGGCGTTGTGGTTGATTTCTGGAGAGATTAGCATGAGTTCCGTTTTGGTGGTGTTAAGGATAAGGTTTAGGCTGGCGAGCAGGTCATTAATTTTTGCGAGGCAGGATTCCCAATATTCGAGAGTTTTGCCCAGTGTTTCTTTAAGAGAGATCACTATTTGGACATCGTCCGCATAGACAAAATGTTTAAGTTTTAAGTCAGTAAGAAGCTGGCACAGTGGAAGAAGGTAAATATTGAACAGGGTTGGTGATATGGAGGAACCCTGTGGGACTCCTACAAGAGCGTCATGTCGGGAAGATTCTTTGTTGTGAATTTTCACTTTGTAGCCTCTATTGTTGAGGAAAGTTTTGAACCAGGCTAGAGCCATGCCTGTTATTCCAATGGTTGCGAGTTGGTTTATGAGAATGGCATGATTTACGGTATCGAAAGTTGCCGAAAGGTCTAATAGAATCAGAAGGAAAGATTGTCCTTTGTCTAGGCCCAGAATAAGGTGGTCTGTCAGCGATACGAGGAGAGATTCTGTGCTGGAATTTTTGCGAAACCCATATTGGGAAGGGAAGAGGAGGTTGTTGTCTTCGATGTAGTCTGAGATTTGCATGTTAACTAGTTTTTCCATGATCTTAGCTATAAGTGGTAGGTTGGCAATCGGTCGGTAGTTATTCGGGTCGTTGGGGTCTGAGTTTGGCTTCTTTAGAAGTGGTTTGAGGGAAGCCAGTTTGAGATCGTCTGGGTAAAAGCCTTGAGATAAAGAGCAGTTTATGATATCTGCCAGCGTTTGAGAGATGGAGTCTGGGATTTTCAGGAGAAGTTTGGTAGGGATGTAGTCTACAGGGTGGGAGGAGGGCTTCATTTTCTGTAAGAGTGACTGGATCTCTTTGGCTGAGATTAGTTCGAAAGCATCCATAAATATGGTTTTGTTGTTTGTTAGTTTGAGTGAACTCAAGTACTGAGGGGTGGAGTTGGGCAGCTGGGATAAGAGATTGATGATCTTGTTGTGGAAGAACTGTGTCAGTTCTTAGGCTTTTGATTGTGCTTGATTGATAGAGATACTTGGTGTGTTGATTTGGGTTATATTGGAGACAAAAGCAAAGAGCGCTTTGGCTTCGAAGGCGAGGTCGTGAATCTTGTGCGCGTAGAAGTCTCTTGGATTTCGCGGTTGATGTCTTGTACTAGTGGAGTGCCATTTTGTAGGCAGAGAGTGTGCTGGTGGATGGGGCTTTACGCCATTTACTCGCCTTCTGTCTTAAGCTTTGTTTTAGTTTTCTGAGTTCGCTGGTAAACCAGGGGTGTCTTTTGAGCGTGTTGGTGTTGGGTTTTTTTGTAACAAGGGGGCATAAATTGTTGGCTATGGATTCAGTAATTTTGTTCCAGGATCGGAGAGCTGTATTAGGGTTGGTGAGATCTATATTGGAGAGTTGTGAGGTGAGTTGATTGCTGAGGTCTTCCGACGGGCATGTTCTTCTATATTGGAAGGAGGGTTGTGGTCTGTGGACCGGGGTGATTTCATTTATTGTAAACTTGGTAGAAATTAGTGTGTGGTCTGACCATGGGACCTTCTTGCAATTCAGACACGAAGAATGGTTGATGCCTGAGTTGACGAGGATTAGATCTAGCGTGTGGCCTGCTTTATGCGTGGGTTTGTTGACTATCTGATTGAATCCCAAGGCTGATAAGGCCGTGAGGAGAGCTTCACAACTGGGAGAGAGAGTGGGGTCATCTACGTGTAGATTGAAATCTCCCATAATTATTGCTGAGGCGTCCAAGTTGATGGTGATTGTGATTAGTTCAATGATAGGAGAAGCGTCTGTTTCCAAGAGGCCCGGAGGGGCGTAGACTAAAAGAATTTGAAGATGGTCTGATGTGAAGAAGCCGATTTCTAGTTTAGGGTCAGATGTGACTGAGCGTTGAGAGAATCCAAGGTCTTTTTTTGTTGCTAATAAGATGCCGCCGCCTCTTTTATTCAGTCTGGGGAGGGAGAAAATGTTGTAGGACTGTATTGGTAATTGATTTATTATTGCGGTGTCGGTGGGTTTAAGCCATGTTTCAGTTATAGCGCATATGTCTGGTTTGGTGTCAACAAGGTAATCATTGAGTATCAGAGATTTTTTGTTAAGGGATTGCGCATTGAAAAGAGTTAGGGTAAAAAGAGTGATACCTAGAAGTTGCGTGATCGGTGCAATAAGGATAGGCGTAAGTGTTATTAATGAGCGTTGACGGGCTTGTCTGATGGGAATTACTGTTGTGGGAGTATGGCGTTAGAGGATAGGGATAGTGGTGATTGGCCGCATTTTGGCTTGCTGTGTCTGACAGAGGTAGGCTGGCTGATAGGTTCGGTAGAGTGTAGAGCTGAACATAGTGGTTAAGGTTATATTGCAGTGAGGTAGGATGTAGTGAATGCCTGAAGGGAGAAAATTTGAGAGTGGTCGGGTTAGGGAAGAGATGGCACGACACTCAACGCCAAGTGTTCGCGTGAGTTTAATGGGCTCCAGGGCTCTCTCCTGGTTGGCTGCCTGAAAGCTGGAGGCTGTATGGATGGATGCTGGATAAGGTTAGATGAGTACTGGATACTGGAAGGATGAATGCTGAAAGTAGGTTGGATGAATGCTGGAGACTGGAGATGAAAGCTGGGGATGAATGCTGAGGATGAATGCTGGAGACTGGAGATGAGTGCTGGAGATGAGAGCTGGAGATGAGTGCTGGAGACTGGAGAGGAGTGCTGGAGATGAATGCTGGAGACTGGAGATGAGTGCTGGAGATGAGTGCTGAAGATGAATGCTGGAGGCTGGAGATGAGTGCTGGAGATGAGTGCTGGAGATGAGAGCTGGAGATGAGTGCTGGAGACTGGAGAGGAGTGCTGGAGACTGGAGATGAATGCTGGAGACTGGAGATGAATGCTGGAGATGAGTGCTGGAGATGAGTGCTGGAGACTAGAGATGAGTGCTGGAGATGAGTGCTGGAGACTGGAGATGAATGCTGGAGGCTGGAGATGAATGCTGGAGATGAGTGCTGGAGACTGGAGATGAGTGCTGGAGATGAGTGCTGGAGACTGGAGATGAATGCTGGAGACTAGAGATGAGTGCTGGAGATGAGTGCTGGAGATGAATGCTGGAGGCTGGAGATGAATGCTGGAGGCTGAATGATGGTTGGATGAGTGTTGGGGGCTGGTCGGAAGAGAGCTGTGGGATAGAGGCAGTTGGTGCTCTGAAGACTGGGCAGGTGCACGTCTGACCGCCTCTGGGAGTGAACCCCAAATCTGGGGCTCACCAAGGGGCGCACTAAGGGGCAGGCCCCTTAGGTCACGCCCCTTCGGGCGTGCGACGCCGTCGGGAGCCTCAATGGATTTAAAGGGCTCCAGCCGGCTTCCGATTGGCCTAGTGCCTGTTGGGGGTGCGGCTTGTACTCACGTGGCGTGCAGAGATGAACAATTCGTGTTTTAAAGTCTCTTCTAGTTTTTATATTTCTTCCCGCCGCTCGCATCTGTGCGGCTCACCGGGTGGTGAGCGGGCTCCTGTCCCCGGAGGACGGTGTGAGCCCTGGCAGAAGGCAAGGTGGGTGCTGGGACGGGCTAGGAGCCGAAAAGGGCCGCTGTCGGAGCCTCGATGGATTTAAAGGGGCTCCAGCCGGCTTCCGATTGGCCTAGTGCCTGTCGGGGACATGGCTTGTACTCACGTGGCGTGCAGAGATGAACAATTTGTGTTTTAAAGTCTCTTCTAGTTTTTAGATTTCTTCCCGCCTCTCACGTCTGCGCGGCTCACCGGGTGGTGAGCGGGCACCTGTCCCCGGAGGACGGCATGAGCCCCGGCAGAAGGCGAGGTGGGTGCTGGGACGGGCTAGGAGCCGAAAAGGGCCGCTGACAGGAGCCTCGATGGATTTAAAGGGGCTCCAGCCGGCTTCCGATTGGCCTAGTGCCTGTGGGGGGCGCGGCTTGTACTCATGTGGCGTGCAGAGATGAACAATTCGTGTTTTAAAGTCTCTTCTAGTTTTTAGATTTCTTCCTGCCGCTCGCGTCTGCGCGGCTCACCGGGTGGTGAGCGGGCTCCTGTCCCTGGAGGACGGAGTGAGCCCCGGCAGAAGGCGAGGTGGGTGCTGGAACGGGCTAGGAGCCAAAAAGGGAAAATCTCAATGAGCTCTATGGTACTTTGCAGATTACGAATAGTAGATAGGGTAGTAATGTGTCCCAGTTCTTATCATCTCCATCCACAAATTTCCTCAACATTTGTTTGAGCATTTGATTGAAATGCAAGACCAGGCCATTGGCTTGTGGGTGATACACTGAGGTCCTCAGAATTTTTACCTTGAACAAGGTGCACAGTTGTTTCATGACCTTGGAAACAAAATGGGTACCCTGATCCATCAGGATCTCCTTGGGTAGCCAAAGTCATAAAAAAAACTCCAATAGGGCAGTTGCCACTGTTGAGGTCTTAATATTCTGTAGCGGCACTGCTTCCGGATATCTGGTAACATAGTCTAGTATGATGAGAATGCATTTATTTTCTCGAGTTGACCTCTCTAATAGCCTCATAAGTTCCATTCCTACTGTTTCAAAAGGAATCTTGATTATAGGCATTGGTATGAGAGGTGCCACCTATACTCCAGCAGGCTTTGTGAGCTGGCAGATACGGCATGACTGGCAATACAACTGGACCTGTTTATGAAGGCCCAGCCAATATAATTGTGCCAGTATCTTTTCCTGGGTCTTTTCCTCCCCCATGTGACTCCCAGAAGGTGACTATGTGCTAACTGCATCACTGTAAAGTAAATCCCCTTTCAATACAAAATAGGAAAGAACAGGGTCTGTAAGCTGGGTTTGCAGAATGTTTTGTAATTGCTGCTGACTGGTAGCAAGAACCTGCATCACCTGCCCCATCTTCCCTGCTTATTGAGCTACCTCTAAGTTACGTACCTCTCTGGGGATAGGACAGTGGAAAAACAAAAACAACCTGCTGGCCTAACCAGCCCTTACTCACTGCTTGACCTCTGACTATACAAGCGGGGCTAGTCTCCTTGGCCTGCTATGCAGAAGCTGGGTGAATGGAACTGGGAAGAACCAGGAAAAGAAAAAAATCACTGCAGACTTTTTTTTTTCTTTTTTCTTCTCTTGCTGTGGCTGTGGGCTCTTGTCTGTGCTTCCCACTTAGGCAAGAAATCCCAATTCTACCACCATATGTGGTAACTCGAGTGGTAGCAGCTTGGGAACTGCCAGAGGAAAAAGGAGACAGACTCTGACTATTCCTTAGGGTGCACTTTATTTACAGTGAAAAAGTCAACTGAAAACAAAATACACAGCTCACCTTAGCTTCAGGTTACACATAGTCCTCAGACATAACATGTCTTAACATATGGTGGGTCTCTGCCACTTCCCCGGGGCCCATCTAATCCTTCTAAGCCCTGAGGTCTTATACTCTGGGGACGAGCTCCTCCCTTCACTCAGGATTCCCTGAGTGTCTCAACCTTAAGGAGGGCCTGGTCCCTTAAGATGGTGCGAGGCAGATGTCTGTATACTCCCTTTCAGGCAGCATCTCAAACTTAGCCATGTCCACCATTGCCTTTCACATGTCTCTTCAGAGACTCTTTCCTTTTTTGTGCTTGTTTCAGACCACCCATGATAAGCTTTCTTCCTCAGAAAAAAAAAGCAAATCAAAAGCCCCTTCTATAAGAGTCAAAATCCAAACCCAGGAAGAGGATTTGCCAATTAGTTTCAAATGTTAATTGCATGTTTTATTTGGATTTATTTATTTATTTAACACTTTTCTATACCGACCTTCATGGTAGTAACCATATCAGATCGGTTTACATTGAACAGTGTAAAAAACTGAAACAGAAATAAACATATGAACGGAGGTGGATATCACTAAATTAAACCTTTTAATAAATTAAATATGCAAGGCAAAAAAATTACAGTTTCTAACAAGTCTACTTTAATTGATAACTGTAATCCTTGTGCTGCTTCCTTTACAGCTCTGCAAATTTGTATCTTCCAAAGTTCAACATGTCTTCAACAATTGATTTAAAAGAACCATTAATGAAGCTGGGAATGCCTGACATCTTTTCCGATGCAGCTGATCTCTCTGAAATCACTGGAAAGCGTGAATTGAAAGTATCAAAAGTAAGATTTTGAATGATCTGCTTTCCTATCCTTTTTGCTGATTCCTTCACAATGATTATTACCAATGGAGGGAGCCAAAATTAATATAGTTAGCAAGTGATAATCCTGCAGTGAAAGCATGATGTCCAAAATGCACTACACTCAAAGAACATCATTAGCAATGCTGAGAAAGCCCAGCAACGTCACAGGAATTGAAGATTTTAGAACTTCCTTTCCCATTCTGCTCTGCTGATTGAAGAATGAGGAGGCAGCAGGAGCTGGTACATGGATTCCATTCTGCATTTGGTTAATGACCAGGTCCCTGAAGCACAGGTCTCCTCGAAACACGGCACATGTTGGATATGCACATTCATTAACTTCTGAAAGATAAGTCGCTTAAATCTCAGCTTTCTAACTTGCTGTATTTCATTATATTAAAAAAAATGACAAAAAAGTGTATGCTTTAGACAATCTATTGTGCCTATGATTAAAACATGGATATAAAGGCAGAGACACTTTTTCATGCTCCATTCTTTGCTAAGAAGGCACTGTCAATTTATTTGATTGATTGATGTTCTACAGCTAGTTTTTGGATTGGTTTCTTTTGATCTTTAATATTTATTTGCTTCAAATTTTCCATTGTTGGACTTCTTTATTTAGCAAAGACAAAGGTCACCAGGCCCCAGGGATGGGAGGTAGTGCAGAACAGCCATTTGTCCAGGGCCTGAAGCTAAAGGGGACCTCTGATTTAGACACCTGTGAATTTTATATTTCATTATATGTTCTCATTTTTTATTTTTATTATGCTGAGCAGCCTTAAAAGCTTGAAGTGAGCAGAAAAAAAGAAGAAAATAACTATTTCACTTATGTATCCCCTGCAGTCTGATGGGGCCATAAAAGAATTTACTGTCTTTTCAGGGCTGGAACCACTCAATCTCTTTTTTCCAGGGTCTGGATCCATTGTTGGTAGGAGAAAGACTTAACTTTCAGGGCTCAGAGGGATAGGGGTGACTCTTTCTTTTATTATATTCTTATCCCTAGGAGAGGGGTTAATTTTCCTTCACTACGTGTGCAGTGAGGGCCAAATAAAACACTGGAGCCGGTGGGGTAGTGTCCATAATTTAAATTCTTTACTGTTGCAAAAGTCAGATGAAATATGGCACAAAACTTAGTCCTCAGCACCACAGAATTTCTCTTTTGTTACAGTTTTTCCCCTCTATCTGTGCAAGTGTCTCAGTTACCAGGGTGATGGAAGCATCCACCCTCCAGGGCTTGGTTAAGTAGACTTGGGCAAGTGGGCAGGGTATCCTTCAGTTGTGCCGGAAAAACCCCTTCCAAAAACTGGTAAAAATCGTAAATCACAGTCTGACAGAGAACCACTAACCTCTTTCTCCCTATGGTGAAAACTCCTGATGGATGTCCTCAATAATCTCAGTTGGTTCTTCACTCACAGTTAGTTGCTGTTCTATATTCTCTTTATCTCAGACGAATCCCTGATGAGAAGGATTCACTCTGGAACAAGCAGCTGTAGTTGTTTCTTCTAATGGGCAGCCAGAACTTCCTCCCAGATCTTCTTAAAGCAATTTCTTCTTCCCCCAACTGAGGTAAACACCAGAAGGTCCTGGAAACTGGTCACCACCATTCCTCTGTCCCCCCTGAAGTGGTAAAGGGGCAGGTTTTCCCTAGCCTGGGACTCCCAGAGAGAGGGTTCACTGTGCCCTCTCCCCAAGCAGTGTCTAGAGGTCTCACCAGGCTTCTTACAAACAAAAAGTCTCTTAAAGCCCAAAAATTGCACAGGACACTGATCCTAAGCACCAGGGAGTGGATAAGCAAGGCAGATCCCCAACCTAACTCACAAACTCCCAGCAGGGTTTGCTGAAATCCTCACAACAGGCCCAAAAATTCAACTCAAGCAAAGACTCCTAACACCTCCAGTAACTTCAAAAGTAACTCACACTGCCACCAGAGCTCTCACTAGAGAGCTGCTTATGAAACCTTTCAAAGGGCATGACCATCCCAGGGCCCCTAAAATGAGGGTATTTGGACTTCCGGCGATGACGTAACCGGAACGGAAGTTCGGGGTTTGAGCAGGTACACTCCGATTATGGGGACCGGCTGGCGGACTCAGAGAGGCACGTGGCAGAGCTCCAGGCCCAGCAAAAAGAACTCCTGGATAAGCTAGAGGACCAAGAGAACAGAGGTAGATGGTGCAGGAGAGTGAGCTGATAAAATTCGTGGAAATGTGGCTCCCTGGTGAACTGGGCCTGGTGCTTCAAGATGACAAGCTGCGGTGTGAACAGGCTCACAGTTTGGGAGTGCCTCGCTAGGAACCGGCTAGACCTAGACCGGTTATGGTCAATTGGACACATAAAACCCAGCTGCTCCGTGCTTTCTGCCAAAAATCTTCGGTGGAATACCAAGGCCACAAAATACTGCTCTTCAATGACTTCTCCGCAGCTACAGCAGCACAGAGGAAGCAAATGTCACCAACTGGCTCGGATCTTCATAAAAGGGGAATTCGTTTTGCCCTCCTATACCCAGCGAAGCTGAGGGTGCACCACGACAACCGTGTGCTCTACCTTACATCGAAAGAGGAAGCCTCAACCTTTCTGGCAACACTAGACAACCCTGAGTGGTTTAAACAATTTTATCTGGGAAATTGGTAAAAGGCCGCAGCACGTGCAACTGACATGAGTGGAGATGAGGACAGGCGGTTCGTTGCCGAATGTGGATAAAGCCCGCAGTTCAACAAGTTCCTGGCTACTTCACGCAGTAGAGTATGTTCTTGCTGGATCTTACAGTTTCCTGTTTTTGAGACTTTCACAGTGCCAGGCCCAATGAACCTTATGGTATAGCAGAACTTATGGACTGGGCACGGTATGATTGAATCCTCTGGTTGATCTACGGGTTTTACGTTTGGTTCTAAGTGGGGGGAACAAGGAGGGTGGTCGGAGGTGGGTACCTATCCCCGTTTGGAAGGTATGGTTCTGGATTGGGAAGGTCTCCGTGCCTCTTGGGGCATATGTGTTGTATGCATAGGGGTATGGATGTGGCTGTGGACATGGTATGCATTGGGGGGGGGGGGGGGTGTGCTGGCTGGGACAGACAAAGAGGGTGAAGGGATAGAGACCAGGGAACAATAATATGTGTCTTGGATTTGCTGGATCCGAGGGCTCAGGCTGGGGAGCCCCAGGACCGCTCTGTATTGTATTTAAAGCAGGGGGCAGATACTCCTCTGGTTCGGCAATGCATGTGCAGCGATCATGGCAACGGTTAAAATTACATCCCTTAATGTGGATGGTATCCATTCCCCAATAAAGAGGTCCAAATTGCTTTCCATGCTGCGACGTCAACACTCACAGGTAGCGTTTCTTCAAGAGACGCACCTTACCGATGTAGAGCACAGGGGCGGATTGACCTATCGGGGGATCGGGCTTCCCCCGGTCGGCCGGTCACTCCTGTCACGTGATATTTTTTTTTTGTATTATAAAGTTTCCAACCAAAGTATTAGGGGGCGCCGGGAGCAGTGGTATCCCGAGGGGAGCCAATGCCCCCGGGCGCAAGGAGGCTCTTGCGGCCGCTGAGCAGCAACAGACAGATGGGCAGGGCTGTGGTGAGGCTCACGTCACCACGGCCCGAAGAAAAAGATCGTGTTTAAACGCGCCGATGCGCCTCCTCCTTCCTGCCTGTGCGGCCCCGGAAGTAAACGTTGCTGGAGCCACGTGGGCAGGAAGGAGGAGGAGCATCAGCACGTGCAGAAGAGGAGCAGTGCTTACGGGCCGCCGCGAATCATCGCAGCGGCCCGAGAAGAGGAAGAGGCCCGGTTGTGGGGCCGCCGTGGCCTGAGAAGACCAGGGCCGCTGCAGAGCCCATCCTGCGGCGACCCACGAAAAGGAGGCACAGAGGTGAGAGAGAGGCTGAGGGTCTGTAGAATGTGTGTGTGCGTGTATGAGATGAGTTGAGAAATTGTGTGAGAGTGAGGATCTGAATGTTTGCAGAGACAACATGTGAGAGCCTCTGTGTGTGTGAGAGAGACAGCATGTGAGAGTGAGAAACTGTGTGTATGAATGATTGTATGAGAGAGAGCATGTGACAGTGAGAGCCTGTGCTTGAGCAAGACAGCATGTGGGAGTGAGAGAGAGCCTGTGTGTGTGAGAGTCAGACAGCATGTGCCAGTGAGAGACTGTGTGTATGAATGATTGTATGAGAGAGAGCATGTGACAGTGAGAGCCTGTGTGTATGAATGATTGTATGAGAGACAGCATGTGAGAGTGAGAGCCTGTGTGTATGAATGATTGTATGAGAGACAGCATGTGACAGTGAGAGGCTGTGTGTGTGTGTGAGAGAGAGAGAAAGCATGTGAGAATGAGAACCTGAGTGTGTGTTTGAGGGAAGAAGATGGAGAGAAAAGAAATAGAAAAAAAGACAATATAAAAGGAATTGGCAAAAAAATAAGAAAGGGAAGGTGGAAAAAAAAAGCCTGTGACCAACCGATTAGAAAACTAAGATCAGCCAGCAAAGGTAAAAAAAAATAAAAAATTACTTTTTAGTGATTGGCACATGTAATCTTTGGGAATGTGCAAGAGTAGCACTTTCTCTATGCGGATCTCACAATGTACGAGATCAGCATGGAGAAAGTGGAAGCCCATGGGGCCTGCACAGAGGAGGCAGCAGAATGGGCTTCAGTGTCAGTAGCAGCAATCGTCTCCTTCCCAATAGCCATGCAGCAGCAGTGACAGTGGCAGCAGAGGAATGAGAGACGTTCCGAGGTTGTTGGCAAAAGAAAGAGAGGGGGGTCTGCCGTTAGTGTGTGCATGTGTATGACTGGGACTCTGCCTGGGGGTGTATGTGTGTGAATGCATAGATGCCTGCCTGGGGGTCTGTGTGTGAGAATGAATGTGTGCATGCCTGGGGGATGGGGAGGGAGTGGTGTGAAAATGAATGGGAACCTGCCTGGGGGTCAGTGTGTGTGTGTGTGTGTGTGTGTGTGTGTGTGTGTGTGTGTATGTGAGTGTGAGAGCATGAGTGTGTATGAGCAAATCCAAGGGAGTAAGAGTTTGTGTATGTGGGTGTGTGTGTGTGTGGAGGGGGAGTGTCTTAGAGCCTGAGAGTGTGTCAGTGTCAGTGTCAGTGAGAGCGAGAAGTTATGGTGGGTATAAGAGCATGAATGTGTATGTATGTGACAGTGTATGTGTGAGAGAGAATGGACATGTGAGTATTTGTGAGAGAGAGAGGATAACCTCCTAATCCTCGACAATATCAGGGTGACTGGAAATAAAGAGCTCCCACAGAAGGGGACAGCAGGGGCTTTTTAAAATCCTTATTAGTTTTAATTATTGAAGGTTATTTGATATATGTGCTGTTTTGAAATATTTTATTAGTGTTTGGGACATTGTAAAAAATGTATATGATTTTAATTAATAGAAATTCTATTTATCAGTAGTTTTAAAATATTCTTTTATTATGGTTTTACTATTATAACTGATGCTTTATGTTTCTTGATTTTATTTGTTTTATGAGGAATGGTGGTTCTATTTTTCTATTGTTAATACATGGAGTCTGGCTTCTTGGAGTTTCCATTTCAGTTTTTGTCATTTGTGCTACTTCATTTTGTATTCTGTATTTGGTGAGAGTTTGTGTTCTGCATGCAAAGACTGAGAGGAAGCATTCTTTTAGCATGTGGTTTCTCTGTAGGGATCTGTAGTAGCTTGGCCTGTTCTGTTTTCCTGATAGGAGGTGTATTGATATTTTAGATTCTGGTGTAATATTTGTGGTATTCTTTTTCATAGATGGGGTTGTTATTCTTTGAGTGTTGGCAAATAGTACTGTGTTGATATGGGAGGACCATACCGAAATATAGGGGTGTGTACATATATATGTAAATTATATGTAAATTATATATGTAAATTATATTGTATATGTAATTGGGTACCCATGGGCCAGTATGGAGAAAAATCCCCCGGGCCACTATTTTCCCACAATACGCCCCTGGTAGAGCATGGGAAACTAAAACGCGACTGGGTGGGGCAGTGTATTTATTCTTCTTTTTCCACTCGTAAGTGGCAGTGGCATAAGCCAGAAATGAATTTTTGGCTGGGCCCAAGGTTAACATGGGTGGGCACTAAACAAAGTCTGAGCCATGGAATTCATATTCTTATTGATAAATACTTTCACACTCACCTGACAATAGATTTCTAAATAATCTGCTACAGCTGTTACACTTTTAATATTTTAAACTCAATTACTTCAAGCAGCTACCAATGCTAAACCTAATATATAGTTATGGAAGCATTTCAATTATACTTAAAGAGATCTCAAGTGGCAGTATCCCAAAACTTACAAAGAACCATATACTAGTCTACTATATGGACAAATCTCTCATCATACATCACAGTATTCTGTGAGATGTTTTAAAACCCTCTGGAATGTTGACAAAGGCGTGAATCGCCATGTTGAAAACCAGAGAAATGTGATTTTGGCGTCCCGGAACTAAATGAAATTTTTCCTGACCGGTTATACAGAGAGCCGAGATATTCATTCCCCTTGAAAAAGTCTCGTTTAGAGTCGAAACATGGATCATGTCGGGGTTGAATGACTGAATTACTCCAAATGATTGATTGACCATTTTGTGGCTAAGTATTTTTGATCAATAACTGTTGGTTACCAGCCGGTTTAGTGATTTTTTAAGAGATGCTTTAACAATTTGCACTTTAGTGTTTCACATATATAAAATTAACATAAAAAAAAGTTTGGACTGATAGTTGGGTAGACACGAGACAATAGATGATTAAATATCTTTGTGCTCACAGGCTGACTACTGCCTGCGGCCCATTGAGGGCGAGAGACAGCGGATTAAAGTTTTACCGTGAGCAAATGCCTATGATATTGTCTCTAGTCTAGTCTTTGATATGTGTTGGTGGTAAATAGCTGAAAGACTATTTCCCTCTCTAGAGTGTTACACTTTGTGTGTGAGTGACTATTTGAGAGGTGTTCGCTTCTGTTTAGTGATGAACCAAAATATTTACCATAATTGAGCAAATGCCTTATTAATCTGTATCAATAAAACAGATAAATACCTTTGAAGACTTCTTTTCCTTTCCTATGGCTCAACTATTTAGTTTTAGTCTTCCTCTGATGGTGACATTTGCTGAATCGAGTCCAGGGGCTCCTGACATTCAGAACAGAAAAAAGATTGTTCTGGATAAAGAGATGTCTTGAAGGTGGTCACACCCTTTGGCTGACAGCTGGGATGTATCCTTAGCAGTGTGTAGAGGTTAACTGGGTAGCAATAAACACGAAGAGATGGATCGGTGAAAAAGGACTTTATTGAATCTTGCCCGACTCTGGCCGAGTTTCGCTCAACAGCACAAGATCCAGTATAAACAAAACCGGTTTATCAGGTTTTTCAGTTGGGAAAACTTTGGAAGAAGGATTCAACCAAAACCGGCACACTAAAACAACCCTAAAAAAAACCTTTGCCTTGTCATATGACAGGTCAAAGGTAGCGCCGGCGCCATTTTGTTTTTTGTCCCCCAGCCGTATGGCGCCATTTTCCGTACGGAAAAATGATTCGCGTGCAGGAAGTCGTTCCCGGACCCCCACTGGACTTTTGGCAAGTCTTGTGGGGGTCAGGAGGCCCCCCCAAGCTGGCCAAAAGTCCCTGGGGGTCCAGCGGGGGTCCAGGAGCGATCTCCTACGCTCCTGACGTTGGGGGACAAAAAACAAAATGGCGCCGGCGCTACCTTTGACCTGTCATATGACAAGGCAAAGGTAGCGCCGGCGCCATTTCTACAACGCACCGGAGGCCCGAGAGTAAAAGATCACACCGGGACACTCCCTCTGGACCACAGGTAATTTAAGGCATTTTGGGGGGGGTTCGGGAGGGTGGGGGATTTATTTTAAAGGGTCGGGGTGGGTTTTAGGGATGTTTTAATGTGCCCAAGAGTGGAAGATCACACCGGGACCCCCCCACTGGACCCCAGGTAATTTAAGGCATTTTGGGGGGGTTCGGGAGGGTGGGGGATTTATTTTAAAGGGTCGGGGTGGGTTTTAGGGTTGTTTTAGTGTGCCCAAGAGTGGAAGATCACACCGGGACCCCCCCACTGGACCCCAGGTAATTTAAGGCATTTTGGGGGTGTTCAGGAGGGTGGGGGATTTATTTTAAAGGGTCGGGGTGGGTTTTAGGGATGTTTTAGTGTGCCGGTTTTCGATTTACACGATTTACATGATATTTAAAAAACCTAAACTGCGACGATCCGATTCTCTCCCCCTCCCAGCCGAAATCGATCGTTAAGACGATCAATCACACGTTTCACATCTCTAGTAAGTATAGCAAAAACATTAAGCTGTGGAAACGAAACATCGATGATGTATTTTTACTAAGGGAAGGCAGTGTGACAGATTTGTTGGAATTTAAGGTTTGGCTAAATAGTTTAGATACAAATCTAAAGTTCAAAATGGATTTTGATACAAAAAAAATAGCTTTTTTTTGGATATTCTGATTATGAGAACTCCAACAGGATTTATGACAGATATATATCGCAAACCCACTGATACAAATACATTTCTTGCATATGACAGTTGTAACAATAAATAACTTATACGAAATCTACCATATAGTCAATTTCTCCGTTTAAAAAGATTATGCACTGATACAGACACATTCAAACAAAGATCATTGGAAATGAAAAGCAGGTTTATAGAAAGGGGTTACCCACAAGCATGTATTAACAATTGTTTTTCTAGAGCAGAAAAACAAGAACGCTCTACTTTACTGAAACCTCGCAAGAAACCGATTAAGAATGAGAGGATTATTTGTCCATTGACATTCACTGGTCTGTCTCATGATATAATGAAAACCATTGGCATATAGTACAGTCTCTCCCAGCTTTTCAAGGCAAAGACATAGGGGGTCATTTTCCAAGGTGTTATCGCGGGAGATAATACCGCAAATCGCGCTAACAGCCGTTAACGCGATTTGCAATTTTATATTCAGGGGGCGGAGTTTATGTAAAACAGGAATCGTTTTCTGCGAAACAGCCGCAGTGTTAGTGCGGCTCCTTGCTACAACACTTTAATTCACGTTAAGTTGTGTGCTATGGGCCAGTAAAGGGTTATCATGGTCCACAACAATTCTGAATGGAGAAGAGGGAGAGAGAGAGAGAGAGAGAGAGAGAGAGAGAGAGAGAGAGAGAGAGAGAGAGAGAGAGAGAGAGAGAGAGAGAGAGAGAGAGAGAGAGAGAACTTTACTATAGTGCCTAAGCCCTAGACAGGTATTTGTATCCCTATGGGAGGGCCACCTACTAACTCGGGGTGGGGATTAGGTATGAGCGTCGGGGGTTGGGGGCCACTTTCGCATTCCACATGAGACCTACGGAAAGAACAGTGGTCTCTAGTGAAGATTTGCTGGCCGTCGGAGTGAGGAAACTCACTCCAAGAGGAGATTTGGGCAACGTTCTCTCCACCTAGCTTGTTGTTGCCAGCAAGCTAGGTGGAGAGAACGTTGCCCAAATCTCCTCTTGGAGTGAGTTTCCTCACTCCGACGGCCAGCAAATCTTCACTAGAGACCACTGTTCTTTCCGTAGGTCTCATGTGGAATGCGAAAGTGGCCCCCAACCCCCGACGCTCATACCTAATCCCCACCCCGAGTTAGTAGGTGGCCCTCCCATAGGGATTAAAATACCTGTCTAGGGCATAGGCACTATAGTAAGGCTCACTCTCGCTCACTCTCTCTCTCTTCTCTGAAACGGGCTGTCTGGAACTATCGTAGACCACAATAACCCTTTACTAGTCCATACCACCCTAATTTGCATTTGCAAAAATGAGGCCCATAGTTTATCAATGAGAGCTGTTAGGGTATAAATAAGAAGAAAATGGGACCATGAATGTAGCATCTTCACACTCTTAATATCAATTTAGCAGGGTATGATTCCTCCTTGTATAAGTTTTTTTCTTCTTCTTTTTTACATAGCGATTATCTTACATCATCAATGAGAGTTTTAAGATGATTTATTTTGTTGAGCTGCCTGAGTTTTATAGCCCCACGGTTGTTTTATACAGTATCAAATCCTGACTTGTTTTATTTTCATAGCATATTCATTATACATTCGGAGGTTTTCAATATACAGAGACCTTCAATATCGCGAGATTTACATCGCAAGGTTTCGTATAAATACCCCTCATCAGGTAGCCTTAGCCCTTTTTACACACTGTCCTCGGTGAGCAGTAGGTAGGTAAGTTATTTTCTGGATAATGGTCATTTTGCGTTTTGGAATTTAGAAAAAGATTAAATTGCAATTGCAGTTCTTTTTTGACACAATATAAAGTAACACCTTAGACTTTCTTTAAGTTAAGCTTTTTAACATCAAGCATATCGCTATTTGGCATTTTTTTCAAAATTCCAAAATAGATATATATAAATAAATATGTACACGGCATGTTTCAATTCCATAGGCTAACTGCCAATTCACTACTTATGGAGATCGTGTGTACTGAACTTCATTTAACCAAGGTTTGTAAGACATAGAGTTATTCATGCTGAGGTAGATCGTCAAAAGTTACGCGAGCGCGTACTTTTGTTCGCGCAGCAGGCGCGAACAAAAGTACACTGGATTTATAAGATACCAATTATCTAAGGAGATTTGGGCTGAAATGCATCCACATATCCCTCTTTTTCATTCTTTTTTCTTTTTTTCCTTTTTCCTTTTTTCATTCCATTTCCCCCTTTCATTCTTTTATCTTTTTTTGCCTTTTTTCCATTTTTTTCTTTTTTTTTCTTCTTTTTTTTCCTTTTTCTAATTAACACCAATAATACAATTTTTGATACACATGATAATTAATATTAAAAAGGTTTTTTTATTTATTAGGTTTTTTTATTTTTATTTTATCAAAAAAATATTTTTCATTTATCAATATTTCTATTTACCAAGTTGTTTACATATACAGACACTGTCTCTTCTCCTCACATTTTTAACTGTTTTTCCATTTCTGTTCTTATCTGCCATTCCGATATTTACACACATATGTACAATTATAATAATTTTTATTCATATGTCTGTACATATACACACAAACATATTTGTGGAAATATTTGAGTTTTTAGTTTTTGTACGTTTGTATGGTTTGCATATATTTTTATTTATTATTATTTATTTATTATGTTCATATTTCATTTTATTTGTTGTCTCATATTTGTGTATATGTGTGTTTTATACTTATTTATAATAGCCCCTGAGGCAGCTCGTTGAGCGAAACTTGGCCAGAGTCGGGCAAGATTCAATAAAGTCCTTTTTCACCAATCCATCTCTTTGTGTTTATTGCTACCAGCCATCTTGGATCAGCTTCCGATTTGTTTCTTGAGGTTAACTGGGTAGACAGGAGAAAAAGGCTATCCTGCCCTGTCATTTACTAAGCTATCATCATGTAAACATACACTCTGCATCCACAAATAAGATTGATACAATTGCCTACATGCTAGTAAAATACCTCACTTCGGGCACACACACAGAACCGACCTTCATCAAAGTACAGAAAGACCACACATTATAAATATGGAGATAGAAACTGGAATGGAAAACAAAAAAAAGTTACTCTGCATGTAGTGCGAACCTGGAGAAATGGAAAGAGAAATATAGCACCTAACACAGTTCCAGGATCTGCAATAATGCACAGAAACTAATCTGCACAAAGTTACACCTGAATTATGGAACACAACAACCCTATTTATGAAAAGGCAACCCTACAAATATTAAATCGGGTCCTAAACACTAATACACCTACTATAAGGAAAACAGAGCAAGCCAAGCTGCTATAGATCCCCACCCAGAAATAACTGTAAAACTATATTAATAATTGTTTCAAAACAGCTAATGAACAGAATAAGGTCAAACAATTAAAACTCATAAAAATTATTAAAAATTGTCCAAATATCAATAAAATATTTCAAAACAGCAGACACATCACATAATACTCAATAATTAAAATGGCAGTCAATCAAGAAAAATAAACTTAAAATGCCACCTTTACATACCCTCTCCAGCAACTCTCCTACTCTTTTCCCTTGAAAGCACATACCAGGAGCAGCAGCAGCTGCTGAAGCTCTGTCCTTACAGTCCTCTTCTTTAGGGCCCACAAGTCACACACACACCAATTAAACCCTACGATCAGTCTCTGACTCTTACACACACCCAAGTCACCTCCTTGCCCAGTCTCTGTCTCCCACACACACCCCAGTCACCTCCCTGCCCAGACTCTATCTCTCACACACACCCCAGTCACCTCCCTGCCCAGAAATTTGGGTGGACCGGAATGGAAAGTGGGTGGGCCACTGCACACCCGTACCTACGCCATTGGTAAGCGGGGCGTTACCATTCTCATACACAATTGCTTTTCCAGCTTACACGGGTGTGCCATGACAAAGAGGGAAGATATGTAGTAGCTGCTGGGGTCTTTTACCAACAGCGGGTGGCGTTTTGAAACTTATATGCCCCTAATGTATATTCTCACTAGGTTTTTTACGGGTTGGTGGGGGTATTGACAAACTTTCCAGGCCATACCTTGGTGGTCGAGGGAGGGGGGGGGGGATTTTTATACGGTTGTCAACAAACAGCTTGATTGCAAACCACACAAGCCGGCTGCTGCTAATGACCCCTACTTAGGCATCAACTTCCTATGTCAAGAACTACAACTGCTTGACGTATGGCGGGTTTTACATCCTAACAAGCTAGATTTTACTTTTTATTCCAATCCGCACCAGTCGTACTCCCACTTGGATTACTTACTAGTCTCTAGCGCTATCTTTCCCGGAGTAGTGGACGCTACTATTGGGGTCATCTCATTCTCAGATCATGCTCCGGTGTCTCTCACTTTGAAAGGCGAGAATGGATCTCGGGGCCCTTTCTCATGGCGCATGCATGTGGATAAACAATTCCACACTTACTTACAGGCTCAGTGGAAGGAGTATCTAGAGCTCAATGCCTCTCCTGATACTTCTCCAGGCTTGTTTTGGGAAGCCAGCAAGGCAGTGATGTGTGGCCTATGATGCTAAGGTAAAATAACAGCGCAATGCAGAAATCTTACGTCTAACTGGAGTACTCAAAAAGGCGCCGCATCAACACATGGCCACCATGACTCCGGCCGATAAAGGCCTGATGGATCAAGCATGAGAAACACTTAATTCTTTAATACATCAAAGAGCTTCTAAATTGCTAAAGTATTATCAGTATGAATTATATAAGTACGGTAAGAAATACGACGAGTGAGATAATCAAATTTGCAGATGATACAAAATTGTTCAGAGTAGTTAAATCACAAGCAGATTGTGATAAATTGCAGGAAGACCTTGTGAGACTGGAAAATTGGGCATCAAAATGGCAGATGAAATTTAATGTGAAAAAGTGCAAGGTGATGCATATAGGGTGTTACAAAACCGGGCCGGGCTCCGGTTCCCCCGCTAACCCTGAGGCAGCTCCGGTTGGGTAGAGGACCCCCGCGAACCCCAGAGCCGGAATCGCTGCCTGCCACGGCTCCTGCACAGCGTCAGAGACGCTGTCGACGTCCGTCGCTGGCCCCGCCCCCTAGATGCGCACGCGCGAGGGGGGGGGGCTGTTCTTAAAGGGGCCAGCACGGGAAAATGCTCAGGAAGTGCCTGGATGACGTCAGACGCCCCAGGGTATTTCTACCCTGCACCTACACCTCTCCAGTGCCTTGCAACAAGGTTCCGGGTGTGGTGTGTTGTTGCTGAGTTCCTGATTTGTTCTTCGTCCTGCTTCTGCCTTCCCTTCGCTGTTGGATTCTTCTGGACTTGACTCGTGGACTGGCTTTGGATCGCTCTCTGGACTTGACTCGTGGACTGGCTTTGGATCGCTCTCTGGCTTCGACTCGTGGACTGGCTTTGGACCGCTCTCTGGTTACCGACCCCTGGACTGGCTGCGGACCACGCTTGGACTCCGACTCCTGGACCGACTTCTGGATTACCTACGACCTGCTGGAGGCGCCAGCCGTCCGGAACCACGACCTGCAGGAGGCGCCTGCATCCGGACCACCCTCACCTTCAGGAAGTCGCCTAAGTCCCAGCAGCAGTGTCCCTACGGGCTCCTCCTGGGGGGACTTCGGCTTCCAGGGTGAATCTCCTAAAGTCCCAGCGGCTGGACTCCTAAGGGCTCCTCCCGGAGGAGTGCCGGTCTCCAGGGTGAAGAGTCTTCTACACCTCAGGTCCAACCTCGTCCATCCATCCAGTGGGGATCCCTACCTTGGTCGCAAAGGACTTCATCTTAGTCCATTCTGTCAGCCAGCACCGAGCCTCCGAACCGCCTCCTGGTTGGGACATTCACTGTGGACCTCTACAGCACTCCATCTTCTGTTCCAACCAGCCCAAGGGTCCACAAACGTAACATAGGGAAAAATAACCCATGCTATAGTTACACAATGTTAGGTTCCATATTAGGTGCTACAACCCAAGAAAGAGATCTAGGCGTCATAGTGGATAACACATTGAAATCGACAGTTCAGTGTGCTGCAGCAGTCAAAAAAGCAAACAGAATGTTGGGAATTATTAGAAAGGGAATGGTGAATAAAACGGAAAATGTCATAATGCCTCTGTATCGCTCCATGGTGAGGCCGCACCTTGAATACTGTGTACAATTCTGGTTGCTGCATCTCAAAAAAGATATAATTGCGATGAAGAAGTTACAGAGAAGGGCTACCAAAATGATAAGGGGAATGGAACAGCTCCCCTATGAGGAAAGACTAAAGAGGTTAGGACTTTTCAGCTTGGAGAAGAGACGGCTGAGGGAGGATATGATAGAGGTGTTTAAAATCATGAGAGGTCTAGAACGGGTAGATGTGAATCGGTTATTTACTCTTTCGGATAATAGAAAGACTAGGGGGCACTCCATGAAGTTAGTATGTGGCACATTTAAAACTAATCGGAGAAAGTTCTTTTTTACTCAACGCACAATTAAACTCTGGAATTTGTTGCCAGAGGATGTGGTTAGTGCAGTTAGTATAGCTGTGTTTAAAAAAGGATTGGATAAGTTCTTGGAGGAGAAGTCCATTACTTGCTATTAATTAAGTTGACTTAGAAAATAGCCACTGCTATTACTAGCAAAGGTAATATGGAATAGACTTAGTTTTTGGGTACTTGCCAGGTTTTTATGGCCTGGATTGGCCACTGTTGGAAACAGGATGCTAGGCTTGACGGACTCTTGGTCAGACCCAGTATGGCATGTTCTTATGTTCTTAACAAGGCGAGCAGAATGTTAGCCGCTTTAGTGCGGCCCCTGAAATCAATGATCGGTTATTACCGGCATTCGGGGACAGGATGGAGCACACAAGTTTACAACAGTGGATATTTCAGCCCGGTTTTTAGACTATTATAAAATGCTGTACGCTAAAAAGCTTCCCGATCCGGCCGCCACGGATCGTTTCTTCCATGGACTGAATCGGCTGCACTTAGCAGCGGACCAGTTAGCAGAGTGGAACAAGCCTGTTAGTGACCGAGATGTATATGCGGTGATACAGGGACTGAATGTTATAATTCTGACAGTGGACCCTTGGTCCGAGGTAGAGTCAGCGCTACCTAGGAGAGTAAACCCTCTTAGATCCCTACCGTCAGAAGGTGAGGCCTGGTGATATAGACATGGAATGAAGTCTTCACCCTGGAAGCTCACGATTCCCCCAGGAGGAGCCTGTAGGAACCCGGCCACTGGGACTTAGGAGACTCCCTGGAGACCGAAGAAGATCTGGATGCAGGCACCTCCTGCAGGTCGTATAATCCAGATAGCTGGCACCTCCAGCAGGTCGAAGTTGATTCAAGTGCAGATATCCGGAGAATGGTCTGAAGTCGGTCCAAGGGACAATTTCTGAAGAATGTTCGGAAGCCGGTCCAGGGGTCGAAGCCAGAGAATTGTCGGAAGCCTGTCCAGGGGTCGAAGCCATAGAATGGTCGGAAGCCAGTCCAGGGGTCGAAGCCAGAAGAAATCTGTCCAACGAGGGGAGAACCAGGAACAAGGACCAAGAAGAACATGAACCAGATGAGCAGGCTGCGGACCAAGAACTCAAGGCACAGGAACACACAGGACCAAGAGCCAAGATATCAAGGCAAGGTCTGAGGAGCAGACCTTGCCTTAAATACAGGGAACCAGGAAGAAGTCCCGAAAAGGAGCCATGACCATTTCCTGTCATGTCCCCTTTAAATTACCTCAGCAGCCGCACGCGCAGCTCTAGGAGGCCCGGCGGGGGCAGAGTCAGCAGAACGGCGGCCATCTTGGAAGCGGCACAGCCGCGAAGAGAATCTCAGCGGCGGTTGCCAGCTCCTGCGGGCATCCCAGGAAGGGCCCGATGCCGCGGGTGAGTGACCGGCCCCGGTTGCGGGACGCTGCAGCCAGCGGCCGTAACAGTGAAGGTGGGGAAGGTGGTGGGCCAAGACGGGTTAGGGTCCGAATTTTACAAAATTTTGAAATTTCAACTATTGCCCATGCTGTCCAAACACTATAATGAGGTGCTCATCACTAAAGAGCTCCCTGCTCAGGCCAATCGCTCGGTCATTGTGGTCCTGCCAAAAAAGGACAAGGACCCTCTGGAGGTTAGCTCATACCGGCCTATATCTCTAATTAATGTAGATGTTAAGATCTTAGTGGCCATACTTGCTGCGCGCTTAAATTGGATTTTACCCACTTTAATTGACCCCGTCCAGACTGGCTTTATTAAAGGGCGACAGGATGTGCCCTTAGCTACCACCCCGTGCTGGATGCCATGATATTGAGTCTAGATGCTGAGAAAGCCTTCAATTCCATATCATGGAAATATCTGTTCTGGGCCATGCGACAGTACGGCTTTTTAAGACCATTTGTGACATGGCTTGAAGTGCTGTATCACAATCTTAGCATTCGTATTTTGTTGAACAGCGCCCTTACGGACCCTTTTGACCTACAGTGTGGCATATGGCAGGGATGCCTGCTGTCCCCACTCGTATTCGTGCTGGCAGTGGAACCCCTGGCTTCCGGCTTGCATGGGGAGAAGGAGTTTTGGGGACTTAGCATCGGCAACCACCCCTTAAAAATAGCACTTTTTGCCGACGATATTTTACTGTTTGTGGGACGCCGGTGCCACAGTATTCTGGTAATTATCCAAATCTTTGAACAGTTTCAGAACATTGCAGGTGTTAGGGAGTGCTAGGAGAGCAGTCCCTTTTCCAAGGGGATAGTGTGCCCTTGGACTTTGGCACGATCCCAGAGGACTCCAAGGCAGAACCGAGGCTGATGACACATGTCCGAGCCTGGGCTGAGACCCTGCCGACCTGTTCAGCCTGAATGAGGCCAACCATGCAAGGCTGATATCTGAGTGGTCCTCCGACTACTCCAAGCCCTTTTGGACCTGCCGCTGGAATGGCAAACATATAACAAAAATAGAGAGACATATAATATAAATTTAATATTTTATTAATGTAGAAAAACCCCCATATATTCAACCCTACATAGACAAGTTAAAACTAAGCTAGCACATCCATCCACATACACCACACTAAAAAATTGCATGAAGTTTGACAAAATTAATGCATAAATATTTCTTCTATATTTATATAATCATACATTCAATGTTTTTTAAATGCAAATATGCAAAAAATCACGTGTATAATAAATCATCAAGTTTGAAGTTCATCTGTAATAGGTCCGACAAAAGATATCTTCGTTTCGCCTCTCTGATATTGAGGCTTCCTCAGGGACTATTTTAATAGCGTTATCCTTGCAGTCATGCACTGCAAAAAATAACAAAACCAAAATAAATCTAAACAGATATTATATAATAATGTGTTTAACACACATCTGAATATTCCAACCTTTTATCAACACAACAATTCCCCTAATGTTAAGAAATCCATTTTTGCCAAACTTATGATTGAAAAAAGTTTTTATAGAAAAAATTTTTTTTTAATTTAAATAATAAAGCTCAATCAACTCATACACTGAATGGCCCTATAAAGCTCCAACCATTTACTTGAGCAAAACCTATCCCTACACACACTACTCTTAAACACCTTCACATACTGCATTCAAGCCGCAGGCTGCAAATGCAATAGCTCCAAAAATTTAACCATTCTTATTGTTAAATTATATCCATTAAAATCCGACTTACAGTACCATGTTCAACTCCCTGCAGCCGAATTCAAACGCCCGAATGTTGCACCATGTCTACAAAGAGGTATTGTGAAAAACTGGATACTTCAAGAACTGCCGTTCCTGTGGCGAGCAAATTTCACAGTATAATACCATTTCGCTTTCTCTTAACAAAAAGCTCTCTTTTGCCACATCAACCGGCCCACGTGTTCAAACTGTCATGATGCTGTAAAAATATATAAAAACCAGAATGTTAGAACCTACCTGCAAGCTGGTATTTTCAAGGCTTATTGAAACGCCATGCCGCCACCCTTGTCCCATACTCACGTTTCCTCGGAAGTGACGAAAACAAACGTCACACGCAGCAATACGAATATTCAAAACATTGAACAACTTTATATAGGGGACAGCATTCCCTCTTCAACAAATCACACTCCACCATTACCACCACTATACGTGAAAAAAGTTGACATAATTAAAAAAGCTGATTAGAAAAAAGCATTCCACTCAATCGGTCCATTTAACCCATTTGGACTCTCAGTGTGCCAACTAAAAATAAAACGCTGTTCTGTTCTTCGCAATAATGTTGACAAATCACCTCCATACTTCAACGTAATCTGTTTAATCACGAAAAACCGTATATCCTCCACCGCATGATTTTTTTCTACCCAGTGGTTTACTAAAGGAGCATGTTCACGGACTGATTTTATCCTACTGCGGTGTTCAATAATACGATAACGTATAGGTCTTACTGTCTGTCCGATGTAAATTAAATTACATGGGCAGACAATTGCATAAATCACACCGCTTGTATTACAGTCATACACTTGGGGGATGCGGTAAGGATATTTTAAATGCGGATGATCAAAAGACTGGCATTGCAGCGTCAGGGAGCACACAGAACAAGAACCACAAGGAACCTGTCCATGAGGAGAATTTAATGCATCAACTACTGGATGACCTTTCAACTTATCGTATAAAGAATGGCGTTTTTTAATGGCGAATATAGGCTTGTCTCTGAAGCAAGGTAATGACGACAAAACATGCCAATGGGTACAAACGGCTTCTTTGATCTGATTGACTCTAGAAGAAAATGGAATAGTGCAAATGGGTCTAGTAGGTGATTCCTTTGGTGAATAAATCAATAAGTTATCCCTGTTAGCGTACAATGCACGCTTATATGCTTTTTTAATAACAGACTTCGAATAACCTCGGGCAAGGAATCTCTCCTTCAATTGTGTGGCCTGAATCTTAAATTCTGCAGTCGAGGTGCATAGGCGCCTATACCGGAGGAACTGACCCACCGGTATATTGTCTTTTAACTGTTTAGGGTGAAAACTTTGGTAATGCAATAGAGTGTTCCTGTCCGTACTCTTCCTGTGGACACACGTCGTCAATTTCCCGTTATAAATCTGTACCCTCATATCCAAGAACACAATAGACTGGTTATGTTTAGTAAATGTAAATTCTAAATGAGGGTCACAAGAATTTAGAAATAACATAAACCGATCTAGTTCACTACTCCCCCCACTCCAAACAAAAAACAGGTCATCAATGTAACGCTTCCAAATTTTAACATACGGATACCAAACCGAATGGTAGACATATTGATTTTCAAACTGGGCAACATACAACCCAGCCACACTAGGAGCCATGGGCGAACCCATTGGGATACCTTCAATTTGCAAAAAATACTCCGATTGAAAACTGAACACATTTTGCGTTAATGCAATTTCAGCAATCATACAAAGGAAATTTAATCTCCTAGAACTCATGTCAATTTTAGCCAACTCCAGCTTAATTATTGCAAATGCCTCGCGCTGAGGTATACAAGTATATAACGAAGTAATATCAGCAGTCAATAAAATCCAATCAGGTTGAATATCAGGTACCTCTGTTAACTGATTTATGAAATCGGTAGAATCTTTCACATACGAGGGTACTGCTGTAACTTGGGGCTGTAAATAATGATCTATCATTTGAGCAAGAGGTTCCAATACAGTGCCTATACCGGCTACAATCGGTCTGCCAGGAGGATTATTTAAAGTCTTATGGACTTTTGGTAATATATATAAGTGTGCAGTGGTGGGAAAAGCCACACTCAAAAATTGATGTTCCTTATTGGTGATCACCTTATCTTTCCTAGCTATCTCCAAAAGCTCGGTAACATGTGAATGTAATGTGGATGTAGGGTTATACTGTAATTTTCTATAAGCTTGCTGATTATTCAATTGCCGATGAACTTCTGTATCATAATCTTTCTGATTCATTACCACAATAGCGCCCCCTTTATCAGCGGCGCTAATTTTTATAGAAGAATCATCACGCAACTGAATCATAGCTTGCCATTGTTCCCTAGTTAGATTGTATTGAACGAAATCCCTCTGCGAATCCAACAAATCTACATCCCTTAATACCAAACTTTGGAATGTTTGCAACAAATGGCTTGGAGCTGACGACGGAGTCCATTTCGATGGTTTGTATAATCCACCTCTCTCTAAAGGTTTATCCTCATTCATAAAAAATTCTTTAATGTGCAACCGCCTAAAAAACTTATGCAATTCGGTACGAGTAAAAAACGAGTCATACCTACATGCCGGAACAAAAGATAAACCTTTGTTAAGCACTTCTAACATGGGTTTGGTGAGGATTTTGTTCGAAAGATTGAATACAGACGTTACCTCAGTGTGGGTAATACTCTCATTTAATGTCGCAGGTTGTAACTGGAGCTGTTGATTCTGGTTTTTTGATACCGGGACCCTCGGGTCCCTCTGGTGCCTCGAGCGCGCTGTTCCAAAAAATTCGGATCAGGTTGTGGCTGTACATCATGGCTATTACCCCCATTATCCGCAAATCTTACCTGCCTCCCATCTTTCTTTTTTCCTTTATGGGGATCATCTGAATCATCCGTGGAGTCATCAGAAGAAGAGGAAAAATCACCCCTCTTTTTCGAATATTTCTGTTTTTTGTGAACCTGCATCCAATGATATACATAGCCTCCATTGTAATCCTTTTCATCCCGATAAAATTTACTGATCTTGAATTTTTTGGTTTCAGCGCGATATTCATCCAATTGTTGTTGAAGCTCACCCAACTGATTTGTTAACGAATCTGTAGGTAATTCATTTTGCATTTTGGTAAGCTCTGAATCCATATCTTTTTTTAATTCTTCTAATTGAATTTTGGTGTATTCAATTATCAAGAGCATCAAGTCGTGGGAGCACTTGTTAAGGATAGAATTCCATTTTTGGACGAATATATTATCATCTGCAAATAGCGAAGGCGCTTTGTTAATGCGCAAACCCCTAGGAATGCGTTTAACATAGCAGTATTCCGCTAAAGTGGCAGCATGGAGTTCCATGCGTACTGCCTTTTTACGATTCTTTGCATATTCATCCCAATTACCCTTACTATTCTGTTCACCACTCTCCTCAATGTTACCTGAAGCATCAAAAAGATGGAAACCCAATAAAATGGAGCTGGCCGCTTGTTCAGTGTAAAAATGCATATTATCCATATTCCCTTAAATTAGGTAACCGACTAGGTATAACAATACTAAGGGCAATTTGAAAAGTGCAACTCCCTATATCACTGTGATAACATATAACAAAAATAGAGAGACATATAATATAAATTTAATATTTTATTAATGTAGAAAAACCCCCATATATTCAACCCTACATAGACAAGTTAAAACTAAGCTAGCACATCCATCCACATACACCACACTAAAAAATTGCATGAAGTTTGACAAAATTAATGCATAAATATTTCTTCTATATTTATATAATCATATATTCAATGTTTTTTAAATGCAAATATGCAAAAAATCACGTGTATAATAAATCATCAAGTTTGAAGTTCATCTGTAATAGGTCCGACAAAAGATATCTTCGTTTCGCCTCTCTGATATTGAGGCTTCCTCAGGGACTATTTTAATAGCGTTATCCTTGCAGTCATGCACTGCAAAAAATAACAAAACCAAAATAAATCTAAACAGATATTATATAATAATGTGTTTAACACACATCTGAATATTCCAACCTTTTATCAACACAACAATTCCCCTAATGTTAAGAAATCCATTTTTGCCAAACTTATGATTGAAAAAAGTTTTTATAGAAAAATTTTTTTTTTAATTTAAATAATAAAGCTCAATCAACTCATACACTGAATGGCCCTATGGTTGGAGCTTTATAGGGCCATTCAGTGTATGAAGATCCCATGTATGGTTGGAGCTTTATAGGGCCATTCAGTGTATGAGTTGATTGAGCTTTATTATTTAAATTAAAAAAAAATTTTTTCTATAAAAACTTTTTTCAATCATAAGTTTGGCAAAAATGGATTTCTTAACATTAGGGGAATTGTTGTGTTGATAAAAGGTTGGAATATTCAGATGTGTGTTAAACACATTATTATATAATATCTGTTTAGATTTATTTTGGTTTTGTTATTTTTTGCAGTGCATGACTGCAAGGATAACGCTATTAAAATAGTCCCTGAGGAAGCCTCAATATCAGAGAGGCGAAACGAAGATATCTTTTGTCGGACCTATTACAGATGAACTTCAAACTTGATGATTTATTATACACGTGATTTTTTGCATATTTGCATTTAAAAAACATTGAATGTATGATTATATAAATATAGAAGAAATATTTATGCATTAATTTTGTCAAACTTCATGCAATTTTTTAGTGTGGTGTATGTGGATGGATGTGCTAGCTTAGTTTTAACTTGTCTATGTAGGGTTGAATATATGGGGGTTTTTCTACATTAATAAAATATTAAATTTATATTATATGTCTCTCTATTTTTGTTATATGTTATCACAGTGATATAGGGAGTTGCACTTTTCAAATTGCCCTTAGTATTGTTATACCTAGCTGGAATGGCAAAGGCAGCTGGCCAGACAGGAGGCGAGGGCAGACGAAGGCTCTGGAACATGAAGACTCAAACTAATAACTTGGAGACGTGAAGACACAGACAAGAAGCTTGGAACATGAAGACTCAGGATCAAGGTTCAGGAACAAAGTCAAGTACTGGGTTGAGGCTGCGACGCAGCGCACCCTACACAGCCCACAACAGGGCGGACCCATGGAACTGGTCACGGACCACGCTTGAGTGCGAGGCAGACTCCAGACGAATACATGGAAGATGAAGCTGGAACATGGCAAAGATTCAGTAGAAACCTGTACCAAGGCACGCCCTACATAGCCGCCCATGACTAGTCACGGACCACGCTGAAATGGAACAGGTTCAGAGTCTTAGGAATGGACAGAGCAGTCTCAAGAACATCCGAGTGCCGGAACGAGAGTCGGGACGGAGGACCAAGACGAGACTTAGCTTCCAACATGAGACATAAGACCAAGACGAGACTTGGCTTCGGGCAAGGATGACTCTCTGGAGACTTGAGCTGCAGACGAGGTGACGAAACACGACATGGCACACCAGGAGAGGTGAGTACGAGGAGCCAAGGGTTCAGGACATCAAAGTAGGAACATCATGGAACATCAGGAATAGATCTTGGAATATCAGGAACCAAATGAAGGACATCCAGAAGAGACCAGGAACATATAACAATGAGGGATCCCATGAAGAACAGAAGAATGCCTGCAGGAGCGAAGACGAGATGTCCTTGGGAGGAGTAACCCCAAGGAGATTAACTCCTTGCGAAGGAAATCAAGGACTGGAAGCTGGGCCCTTATATAGGGCTGAAGATCAAGAAACGCCCAGGGAGGAGTTCAGGTGGGGCCCGTGCATATCCGGCCGTGGGCCCTTTAAATCACTGGGGACCCTTGGCTGAGGGGACCCGTCTCTTTAAGATGGAACAGAGAATCCAGGTGCAGGTTCCCAGTGTAGCAGTGCTGTAGATGAGACAGAATGAGAAGGTTAGATTACTCAGAAGATGATGGCTGTATAGTTGAAGATACCACAAGCATCAGTAGTTGAATGCAGGCACCGAACTAGGAGGAGCAGGCCCTCAAGGAGTGAGTACCTGATTCTGGTTAGGCACCTGAAAAGAAGCAAAGGGTCCCCAAGGAGCAAGTACCCAAGTTAGAGAAAATACCCCGAAGGGCAGAGAGCTTCCGGTAGCAGCACAGAAGCGGCAGAGAAGCTCAGACCAGAGGCTTTCCATCCAAATGCAGTCTTTGCTAACTTGATTAGCTAGCGGATACGGGCAGGCTAAATACCCGGATGGCGTGATGTCACTCGGAGGGGATGTCCACGAGGTTCCCGCCATGACATGGATAAAGAAGGAGGTGGCATCCGCGCGCACCCTAGGAGGCCCTAGCCGTTATGGGGAAGCTGGAGAGAGTGGCAAGGAGACGTGGCGGCAGCCATCTTCCAAAGGTTGTCGGGGAGAGCAGAGAGAAAGGTGAAGCACAAAGGTCGAAGCCGTCTGAGACCAACGGACACAACACAGAGGTGTCCAGTCAGCAATAACAAAATAATTCTTTTAATTGAAATCCCTAGTAGGCAGTAACATTTACTGCACTTTTTTTTTTTTTATTAAACTCAGACTGTCTCTCTGTCTCTCCCACTGAGACAAGCTGCCCGCAGTGGCATTTTGCTGCTGATCTTACCCTTCTGGGGTATGTTGCAGGCATGGTTTGGGTGGTGTGGGTCGGAGATAGTGTGAGAGTTGCAGTGGCTGTCTGGGAGTTGGTATTTTCAAAGAACAAGTAGCATCACTGTAGGAATTGGGCTTGCTCAGGCTTCCAGTCTTTTCTCTCTCTCTGTGTGTAGTTTTCCACACTCACATATATTGGTACAGAATGTTGTGGCTTTGAGGTGTTTGAGTGGATTCTCGGGTGCTGAGGAGATGTCTACGCCCACAGGGAGGAGCCCCATGAGGAACCACAGCACTAGGCTAGACTCGGGATGCGCAAACACAGATTTCAGTCTTTTATTATACAGCTGTAGGATACCACCAGAGGTGGCAGCAGTGAGGTAATCCAGAGGCAGCAGTTTGGGGACCCTCGGCTGAAGGGACCCGTCTCTTTAAGATGGAACAGAGAATCCAGGTGCAGGTTCCCAGTGTAGCAGTGCTGTAGATGAGACAGACTGAGAAAGTTAGATTAGTCAGAAGATGATGGCTGTATAGTTGAAGATACCTGCAGGCAGCAGTAGTTGAATGCAGGCACCGAACTAGGAAGAGCAGGCCCTCCTGGAGCGAGTACCTGATTCCAGATAGGCACCTGAAAAGAAGCAAAGGGCCCCCGAGGAGCGGGTACCCAAGTTAGAGAAAATATCCCGAAGGGCAGAGAGCTTCTGGCGGCAGCACGGAAGTGGCAGAGAAGCTCAGACCGGAGGCTTTCCATCCAAATGCAGTCTTTGCTAACTCGATTAGCTAGCGGATATGGACAGACTAAATTCCCAGATGGCATGACGTCACTCGGAGGGGACGCCCCCGAGGTTCCCTCCTAGGAGGCCCTTAGGAGAAACATTTATTTTATTTATTTATTTAAATTCTTTTTTATACCGAAGTATAGCATATTGCCTTCACTCCGGTTTGCATGAAACAAAACCTCTTAACATTTAAGATTGATCACTAACTATGTTACCGAACCTTATGGCACTTTTGTAATCGGACAAATTGCAGCATTATTACTTTTATGTGCCTTAATGTAAACCGTTGTGACGGTCCCCACCAAACGACGGTATAGAAAAGATTTAAAATAAATAAATAAATGGCGTGAGGCTCTGTCAAAGCCATTCCAGGGAAACCGGAGAGAGCGGCAAGGAGACGCGGCGGCAGCCATCTTCCCAAGGCTGGCTGGGAGAGCAGAGAGAAAGGTGAGGCACGAAGGTCGAAGCCATCTGAAACCGACGGACGAAACAGTACCCCCCTTCAAAGGGCCCCCTCCAGACCTCTTACCTGGTCTTGGTTTCTGTGGATGCATTCTGTGGAATTGTTGAAGCATCTCTTTATCCATGATATTAGCCAAAGATTCCCAAGAATTTTTTTCCGGTCCGTAACCCTCCCATGACAGGAGGTATTCCCATACTCTGCCTCTCTTTCTCACATCGAGAATGGCATCTACTTTGTACTCGATATCTTCTTCTGCATCTATAGGTGCTGGTTCAGACGTCTTGGTGGAAAACTCACTAAGAACAAGAGGTTTCAATAGCGAGACATGGAACGCATTATGAATCTTCATCGCTGATGGTAGTTTTAGACTGTACGTCAGCGTACCCAAACGTTGGAGGATGGGGAAAGGTCCAACAAAACGAGGAGCAAACCGAGCTGATGGTAGCTTGAGTCTGAGATGTTTTGTTGACAACTAGACTTAGTCACCAGGCTGGAATTCAGGAGCCTTACTGTGATGAGCGTCGTAGCTTTTCTTTGCTCTTAGTCCTGCTTTTTGGAGCGTCTCTTTAGTCTGAGTCCATAGTTGTTGAATATCTTTGGCAGTAGATTGAGCTGCCGGAGATGACAATGAAAGTGGAAGTGCAATGGTGGCAATGGTAGTCATCCGTAGACTACTTCAAATGGTGTGGATCCAGTGACTTTGCTGGATGGGAGTTGATGGCGAATTCAGCCCAGGGCAATAGTTCAGCCCAATCATTTTGATGGGTGCTGACGTAGGCACGAATGAACTGCTTGAGTGTTCTGTTCATTCTCTCTGTTTGTCCGTTCGACTGAAGATGGTATGCAGAGGTGAAGTCGAGAGAGATGTCAAACTTCTTGCACAAAGCTTTCCAAAACTTTGCAGTAAATTGTACTCCTCTGTCTGAGACTGACGGACGCAGCACAGAGGTGTTCAGTCACCAATAACGAAATTGAGCGTCGGCTGTCAAACTCGCTGACAGCCACCGCTCCTGTCAAAAAAGAGGCGCTAGGGACGCGCTAGTGTCCCTAGCGCCTCTTTTTACCACGGGCCCTCATTTAAATATTGAATCGCGCGCACAGGAGAGTGGCCTGTGCTCTCCTGTGACTTTTACTGAATCGGCCCGATATATTGGTACAGAGGTGTTCAGTCACCAATAAAGAAATAATTCTTTTAATTGAAATCCCTAGTAGGCAGTGACATTTACTGCACTTTTTTTTTTATTGAACTCAGACTGTCTGTCTGTCTCTCCCACTGAGACAAGCTGCCAGCAGTGGCATTTTGCTGCTAATCTTACCCCCCTGGGGTAGGTTGCAGGCAGGGTTTGGGTGGTGTGGGAGAAGATAGTGGGAGAGTTGCAGTGGCTGTCTGGGAGTTGGTATTTTCAAAGAACAAGCAGCATCACTGTAGGAACTGGGCTTGCTCAGGCTTTCGGTCTTTTCTGTGTATGTATGTGTGTGTGTGTGTAGTTTTCCACACTCACATATATTGGTACAGAGGTGTTCAGTCACCAATAAAGAAATAATTCTTTTAATTGAAATCCCTAGTAGGCAGTGACATTAAATCTACGATGTCAGGGAAAGCTAGACATAGTCGAGTGATTGGGACTGGCAGAGGAGGCACTGGCAGAGAGGGCACTTGAAAAGGCTGTGCCAGTCCCCCATTAAAGTTAAAAAGGGACCTGTTTCAATCTAAAATCTCTGGAGGGGCCGGCAGTTCCATCCGGAACAAACTAAAATTTAAAGATGATGCACCGCCACCACCTGTTTCTGACCCTGTTGTTTTGGAGGTGAGGGAAGGGGAGGCTGAGTCATGCAAGACAAAATGGTGATACCCAAAAGCAGCAGTGCGACAGCAGAGTCTAGTTAGCGCTGAACATGTAGCACAGACACTGTTTGCTTCTGATTCCGATGAAGCATCATCTTGGGTGGGATTCTCATCCTCAGAAATCGAAGAAGTAATAGCTGAAGAAGGTTTAGGAGGATTAGTTAGTTCTGTCTTAGCCTCCACTTCAGTGCTGCAGGGGAGAGATGAAACTGATGATGATGAGAAGGAAGAGCAGTCAGTGCAGGCACAGAGTGTGACTGATGCCCCTGGCATTGCTTCTCAGGGTGCACCCACTACTTCAACTCCAGTGCCAGCATCCACCCCAAAGGCTATAGAGAAGGGATCACAAAAGAAATCTGTGATCTAGAGCCACGTTAAAGTGACAGAGGACCCACGTTTTGCTCAGTGTAATTACTGTGCCAGGGCTATTAGCAGAGGCAAGCAAATGGAATATTTAACTAATTTTGGCATGATGCATCATATGCAGAAGCAACACCCAACAGTACTGCCATCTGGGGATGGTGGCAGTACCAGTCAGGGGACCCCTTTTTCCAGGTAGTGTAAAGTGATTGAAAAGGAACAGAGTCATCTCATGCCCTTGGCCCCTTCTAGCAGTCAGGTGCCAGGCCAGCAGCCCCCTGCCATGTGTCAGAAGTGACAACCCACCATGGAGGAAATGGGATGGTGTTCGGTAACGCTTTCTCGGGGAAGGAATCAGGCAGCCTCAAAAGTTGTAACCAGGAGCATTGGGGAAATGATTGCCCTTGATGACCAGCCCTTGCAGGTAGTGGAGAATGTGGGTTTCATTCATTTGCTGAAGGTCTTAGTTCCAAATTACAAAGTCCCCTCCAGAACCATAATGGACCCAGAAATCAATCTAAAACAGCACATATCGCTAAAAGTAAAAGAAGGCTATGCAAAACTCATGGTACTCAGAAAACTAAAACCACTACTATCACTAACTGATTTCAGAACAGTACTTCAAGCACTAGTGTTCTCCAGCACGGACTACTGTAATGCCCTTTTACTAGGACTCCCGAAATCAACATTAAGGCCACTTCAAATACTTCAAAACACAGCAGCTAGAATACTAACTGGAAAAAGGATGAGGGACCATATAACTGAAACCCTGGTAGAATTACATTGGCTACCTATTGAACACAGAATTAAATACAAAGACCTATGTACCATACATAAACTAATACATGATGAAAAATCGGACTGGCTAATCACAGCATTGCGAGTGCACGTACCACACAGAAACCTTAGATATGCAAATAAAGCACTCTTAACCATTCCCTCAGTAAAAACAGTGAGACTAACTCAAGTGAGAGAAAGGGCCTTATCTTTAGCAGGCCCCACAATTTGGAACACAATGCTTCTAGAGATCAGATTGCAAAGAGATCTCTAAACCTTTAAGAAAAGTTTAAAAACATGGCTTTTTAAACAAGCATTTTATAAAGAGACTGGAGAATGAAAATATACAGGAATAGGCAGAAGAACACCAGCACACAGCACTATTCTAAGAATGTGCATTTTAATAATCTATGAACTCTACCTCACAATAAACGTAATTGTAAACACTATAAATATGATTTTTACCCGTGAACCGTACCTTACAGGTACACTTGGTCATGACCTACTTCACTAAACAACTGATTGTCTAATGATTTATTGTAACTGAACCTTTTGTGGCACCTGTTAGAATGTACTATAGTACACATCCACCTACATTAATTTATGTGCCTACATGTAAACTGTTACGATGGTATATAACTTAGCAACAGTATAGAAAAGAATTTAAATAAATAAATAAATAAATAATTTAGCTGAAAGGTCATCCCCAGCCTGTACCACCAGTGTCGCAGTCGCATCTAAGCGCTGCTAGCTAAGGCAGAGGGGAGTGTGCATTTCACCTGCGATGTCTGGACCGCCATGAATGCTGCACACTCTTACCTCTCCCTGACAGCGCACTGGTGGGACCTGGCTGAGGCAGAGGCAGGCAGCAGTTCTATTAGTGAACAAGTACCAAGGTGGAGGTGGGCTTTACTGAATACCCACCTGACGGACGAGGCCCATACCTCAGCCAATATTCTAGCATGCATCAGACAGATGCTGGTGGGCTGGCAGCTACACCAGCGAGACAGGAATATTCAAGCAGGGTTTTTTGTCACAGACAATGGCGAAAACATGGTAAAGGCAATGCGACGGGCGCTTTCAGAGCATCCGATGTTTTGCACACATTCTGTACCTGGTAGTGAAGTCAGCTCTGGGGTTGGAGTCCAGTCACCAAGAGAATGAATACCTGCATACGTTAATACACAAGTGCAGGAACATAGCAGCACACTTCCACAGAAGTGTGAAGGCGAGGTAGGTTCTCTGACAAAAGCAGACTGATTTGAGATACCTCACAAAAGTCTCATTCAAGACATTGGCACCCGGTAGAATTCCACCTATATGATGCTGCAGAGGTTAGTAGAGCAGCAGACACCTCTTCATGAACTTTCTGTGGAAATGGACATAGGTGTGCAGAGTCCCATAGAGCATCATGATTGGTTAGTCATGAGTCAGCTGGTAAAAATCCTGCAGCCCTTCAAGGATGCCACGGAGGAGCTGAGTTCCAGAAGTGCCACTTTGGCTGACATCATCCCTATAGTTAATTTTCTGGCAGAAAATTTGGAGGGCTTTAAACAGGAAGAGGGAATGACAGCAGAGGTAATGTATTGTCTGGACTTTTTGTAGAAGCAGGTGCAAGAGAGATTAAGACCTTTAACATTACTTTTTTCAGAATATTCTTTTTCCTGTTTTGCAACATTTGGAATGTAAGAACATAAAAAGCTGACTTAAGATATTTGGAACTTGCATATTTGATATGCTGAATAGTTTTCATGACCTTCATAATATGGGCCATTTTCCCTAAATCTTTCTTAGGTGCCAACATTAATGTTTCTAGTACTATAGAAAACTGGTGGTAGTTGCACTCTAGTTCATCCTCTGTGTTCCCATTGTTTACAGAGGCACTGTAGGGTACAAAGTCAACATAGGTTGATATTGCAGATTTGGACTTGAGTAGCAGTTTTCTTATTTCTGAGAGCTCTTCAAGTTCCTTTGTCATCAGCTGGAGTGCATAAGTACAGTTAGTAGCTTCTGGGTATTCACAAATAATCTCCATCTCCATTCTTGCTTCACAAATGGCAGTCTCTATTGCTCTAAAAGCATCCTCTGTTGAATTATCTTTCACAAATGAAAAAGATGCCATTTTCTTTTGGCAGTGAACCAGTTCAGGAAGAAGTGACAGATCAAACCACAACATACCAGCACAAAGGAAAGGGAACTCTCCCCGGGTGTAGCCTATCTCTTTAGTACCCGCTAACCCATGTTGAACCAGAACCGCTGTTCACATGGAAACCTCCTCCACAGTGACTCGCCACTTTGAAGGCTCATGCTCCACTCTAGGGGCCAACCCATTCTAGGGAGCCCTTTCCTGCACAAAGGAAAGGGAACTCTCCCCGGGGCCAGCTAGTCTGGCCCCTAGCAAAACCACAGGGACCTGACTACCTCAGCTCTGCCAGCCTGTCTTGCCCCTATCAACTTTCTGTCACTCTGCCTTGCTGCCATACACTAGATGACTCACTCTACTCCTTGTGGTGTTCTTGCCACTATCATGGTTCCTCAGTGTGTTGATGATAGTCTTTCTGCTGCTTTGTCCCTTTATTGGTGCTTTGTGGTTTTTTCTGACACTCTTTCTGCTTGCTATGTTCCCCCTTCATTGTGCTATAGGATGTTGATGCCACTTGTCTTGCCACTTTGCCTGTCGTGCTGCCTTCGAGGGTTCATGCAACTGTTATCAGTGCTCTCTTTTGAAGCTGTGGTGTGTTTTTGACACTCTTGCTGCTGCTTTGCACCTCTGTTAAAGCACTCTTGCCACTCCTGGTACCCCTTTGCCCCTTTAAAGTGCCTTAGGCTATTCATGCCACTTTGGTGCCACTTTGCCACAGTCTAAGTACCTTGGAGCTCTTTTCTCGTTCTAATGATTGCTCTCCAGAAGTTTCATCAGAATTGATAAGAAAATCCCAATTCTGCAGCCAAAAATAGGCTGCAAATACTTCCCCCATTGACTTTAATGGCAAACGAAAAACGAATAAAACTAATAAACGAATTGGTTTTTCCCCTATGAAACTAATGCAATGAATTTGTGTCACAGCAAAACGAAAAACGAAACAAAACAAATGTTTTCCTTCTCCACATCCCTAACAATTAGTAGCCTGGTGATCTCTCCCACTTTCTCTGTTTGGCAGATGTGCATTGGTAAAAATGGTACTTCTCTCCAAAATTCTATACATGTTACACATGCTCCCATGTTGGTTAACTGTTAACGATTTAAAATGTCTGCGATCCTGCATTGCTAAATTTCTGTGGCGGGGCAAAGCCTTCTGCATTAAATACACTACTCTCAAACATTCCCGACAGGTGGGGGGGGGGGGAGGCTGCGGGATGCCAGATTTTCGGCTTTACAATGTCGCCTGCCAGCTGAGATTTGTGGGAGAGTGGCTGACAGATAGTCTGCTTGGGGCCCCCTGTTGGCCACAAGGGGGGGTGTCAAATAGGTTGAATGTGGAGGTTGCATGTGTATGAATGGGATCTTAGCAGGGGCAGTGTCTAGTACTTGGGACATTAGGCGCGGAGGGTGGGAGTTAATAAAAAAGAGGAAAAGCGGGAATTGCACTGTACGAGTTGCAGAGGATCGGTATGTACTTTTGTTACTGTTTGACATAATAAACTTGGTTGAGACATGCCCTTGTTGGAACTGATGTACTATACCGTTTATGTTTAGTGTATGGATGCATTTATTGCTGATAATAAAAACTATTTTGAAAAAAACCAAAAGGAGGATATGTACAGAATGGTGCCTCCCCTTCTTACTAACCTATACTGCACTAACTGAAGACAGGAATCACTTAGGGCTTAATGGTAATGTAACCAGAGGGTCCATTACACTTAGAACCCATCTGCGGATGTGTGCTGCTACAAAAATCAGCAACTGATTAACCACTGTAAGAGAGCAACACCCTTCCTCCTGATGACATGGCTGAACTGAGTGTTTGTGCCTGTGCTTTTTAATTAAACAAGAAGACAAGGGAGCTAGGTAAGTACTTTTCTAGTGTTTGTGCATGTGCCTTTTGATTAAACAAGAAGACCAGGGAGCTAGGAAAGTTCTTTTCTAGTGACTCTTGCAGGAGCATTGAGAGGAAAACATCATCTTGTGAGTATTGCTTTAGGAAATTTTAGAACTTAAAAAGTTCGGAGTAGAAGTGAAATAGTGGGGTATATTCATTAGTGTGTGTAATGTACCTCTAATAAAAACCAAGCCTAATATAATTAACCCTAGGGTCTGTCTTTCCCTCCCTGCCTCCCATCCCCATTCCCACCCACCCTAGCTCATCCTTTTGATTTATAGGCAAAAGACACTTTCAGATTAAAAATCAATTAGGCTTTTATCTAAAATACAGGATTGCCCCTGCCCTTAACAAGAGTTTAATTATCCCCTTAGAGGTCACTACCAGATTAATAGGGAATACAGCAATAAATTTAAGGGACTTTAATTTGCACATTCCTACTCCCTTAGCAACCTAAACTTAACTAAGAACTCAACAAAATTAAGATGAAGGCAGCAGGAGAAGGGGCCTTCCTGTCTTTTGCATCAAGTGCCGCATGTATGATTTGTTACCTGTTGGTAAAATGTTCTATGTGTGTACCTGGTGTAAAGAGTTCCTGGCTCTCAGAGACTGAGTTTGATCTCTGGAGGCTAGAGTGGCAGACCTGGAGGAGCTGAGATAGACAGAGAAGTATACAGATGAGACTTTCAGGGACATAGTAGCCAGGTCCTAACTCCAGTATGGCAATCCTTAGACTAGAGGAAGAAGGTTTCCTATTTGGAGAGCATCATCCTGGTGTAGTAGGAAAAGATCCTGTAGTAAGGACTTGCTCTCCAGGTGATACATTGTCCTCTTGCACTGAGGATGAATTTTCCAGGGCTACTGCCCAGGAGGAAAGGGTTAGATCAGCCATCATAGGTGGTGGTTCGATTATTAGGAATGTAGATAGCTGGGTGGCTGGTGAATGTAAGAATCGCCTGCCTAATACGAAGGTGCTGGACCTCAACTATTACTTAGATAGCATTTTAGACAGTGCTGGGGAGGAGCCGGCTGTCATGGAACATGTAGGCACCAATCACATAGGAAGGTGTGGTAGGGAGGTTCTAGAAGCCAAATTTAGGCTTTTAGATGGAAAGCTGAAATTCTCTGAAATGCTCCTTGTTCCACATACAGGTCCCCAGAGGCAGGAAGAGCTCCAGAATCTCAATGCATGGATGAGATGATGGTGCAAAGAAGAGGGATTGAATTTTGTAAGGAAGGCAGGAAACTTCCTTAAATAGGGGCATCAATCAGGACGCACCGCGGAACTAGGCCCCACCTTCGTTATCATAAAAGCGCGGCTAGTCTGCGCGCGCGTAGGGGCGTGGCCGACTGTGGGGACGCCGAGGTGCAGCGTGAGGCCTGGAGTGCGGCCGAAGGCCCGGCGACCGCCGCCGCAGGACTCGCCATGGCCGCGAGAGAGACCGGACCCGGACCCTGGAGGTGAGCGTTCCCGAGCGCGGGACGGCCGTGGGCGGGGCTCGTAACACTAAGCAATTTGGCAACGCAGTAATAATGGGAGCTTTCAGTTATCCCAATACCGACTGGGTAAATGTATCATCCGGACATGCTAGAGAGATAAAGTTCCTGGATGGAATAAATGACTGTTTCATGGAGTAATTGGTTCAGGAATTAACGAGAGAGGGAGCTATTTTAAATCTAATTCTTAGCAGAATGCAAGATTTGGTGAAAGTGGTAAAAATGGTGGGGCCACTTGGCAATAGTGATCATAATATGATCCAATTTGAATTAATGACTGTAAGGAGACAATAAGTAAATCTACAGCTCTAACACTAAACTTTCAAAAGGGAAACTTTGATAAAATGAGGAAGACAGGAAAATATCTGAAAGGTGCAGCTACAAAGGTTAAGTGTGTACAACAGGCAGGGACATTGTTAAAAATACCAACTTAGAAGCGCAGTCCAGGTGGAAGGAAGGCCAAACTCCTGCCAGCTTGGTTAAAAGGTGAAGTGAAAGAGGCTATTTTATAAAAAAAAAATAAAATTCCTTTAAAAATTGGAAGGATCCATCAGAAGAAAATAGTAAAAAACATAAACACTGGCAAGTTACATGTAAAACACTAATAAGACAAGCTAAGAGAGAATTTGAAAAGAAGATGGCTGTAGAGGCAAAAACTTATAAAAAAAAATTATTTCCAAAGCAAGAAATCTGTGAGGAAGTCAGTTGGGCTGTTAGATGATCAAGGGATTAAAGGGAATCTTGGGAAAAATAAGGCCATTGTAGAAAGACTAAATGAATTCTTTACTTCGGTGTTTAATAATGAAGATGTTGGGGAGATACCTGTTCTGCAGACAGTGTGCAAGGGTGATGATTCAGATAAACAGAACCAAATTATAGTGAACCTAGAAGATACAGTAGGCCAGATAAATCAACTGAAGAGTAACAAATTGCTTGGACCAGACGGTATACATCCCAGGGTTCTGAAAAAACTAAAAAATGAAATTTCAGACCTATTACTAGTAATTTGTAACCTATCATTAAAATCATCCATTGTACCTGAAGACTGGAAGGTGGTCAATGTAAGCCCGATATCTAAAAAAGGCTCCAGGGGTAATCTGGGAAACTATGAACCAGTGAACTTGACTTCAGTGCCGGGAAATATCATGGAAACTATTTAAATCACAGAACATATAGATAGACATGGTTTAATGAGATACAGCCAGAATGTACCCAAGAGAAGTTTTGCCTCACAAATCTGCTACATTTTTTTGAAGGAGTTAATAAACACCTAATACACCTAATACACCTAATACACCTAATACACCTAATTAATAAACACCTAATACACCTAATACACCTAATACACCTAATTTCCTCTCTTTCCTCCCTCATCCCCACCTACCCTCCTCCCCTTTCCTCACCCCCACCTTTAGGTACTTCCGTGCCCCCCTTCTGTTCAGCCGTCTAACATGCCCCTATCTCTTAGCTCGCTTACTCCTTTAACCCCCCTCCACCCCTCCTTCCCTCTTATCCACCTCCACCCCCTCCCCATCCCATCCCCTCCCCTCCCTCTTCCAACTCTACACAATTGTCCTTCTAGGACATTGCTATTATTTATGAATATTCTGTATATATTGATACTCTATATATATTTGTAAATTTCTGTAAATTTTGTTCATAACGTTTTTTCTGATTATCTCTCGCCCTTATCTCCCCCCCTCTTTTGTTCTCATGTTAACTCGTTTTATCTGTTTGATGTAAATCGCATCCTCATTTGTTTTCATGTTACTTCGTTATATCTGTTCGATGTAAAACGCCTTCCCAGGCGCCAATTTCAGTTACACTGTAAACCGATGTGATATCCCTGATGAACGTCGGTATATAAAATCTTAAATAAAAAAAAAAAAAAATGGTGGTAAAGGTGGACCAGTAGATGTGGCGTATTTGGATTTTAAAAATGCATTTGACAAAGTGCCCCATGACAGGCTTCTAAGTAAATGAAGATATCATGAGCTAGGAGGCAATGAACGTAAGATAATGAACCAATGGTTTTGGTTTGAAGGAATGTTGCTGGTTGACCATGATCAGTCATTAATGATAAAGAGCAAATGAGCATTGTCTGTGTATTACTAGCAATTACCGCCATACTCAAGCCATGATCAGTTACCTCCAGTCATGACAGAAGATGAGTCTTATGGCTCATAGGTCTGTAACAAGTGCTTTATAAAGCTTTCTATTCTTTTCTTCCAGGCTACGCATAAGGCGGTGGTGAGTGTTGAAGAGACAGGCACAGAGGCTGCAGCAGTTACTGCCATTGAAATGATGCAAATGTCTGTTCCTTTCACTGTAAAGTTGCAACGTCCTTTCCTGCTTCTGATATTCAATAATGAAACTAAAACCATACTCTTCATGGGAAAAGTTGCGGACCCTACTGCAAAGTAATTTCTATCCTGCTCTACCTGTCGAATGCAATTGTACTTTTACAATAAACAATACTGCAACAAGTGTAACCTGGAATTTCAGTTTGTTGTGCAGTTTTCCATTTTTCCTTTATGTTAAATACATTTTCTTAGGGGAATTTTTCAAAACTGTATTGGTAGTTGCAAAGTCCATGTGTAGGCAATGCATGCACTTTCCCTTTGAAAACTACCAAGGGGAAAAGTGCCTACAAAGATGTGCACCTGCTCTTTCTGCAGATGTTTCCTGTGAAAAACGTGCCTAAATTTGAAAATGCAAAACTACGTGCATTGTTTTTCCCACAACTTAAAGTATACATGTGGTTGATCATGCGCTTACTTTCCTCCAGGGAAGGGGGGTGGGCTAATCTTCAAAGTAATTGGCTTTTTAAAATTGCCCTCCACATGACCATTGTGGCTGATGAAAATTTTATGGGGAAAACATTTTAGAAAACAGAGTTTACTCTGAGCAGCTCAGGGATTTATAGAAGGCTACACCGAATGAAAACTGAACATATTACAACCTGGGCAACATTACCACAGAACACTGCCCCCTGGGTATCTAATCTTCACATTGGGCTGGGCTCATAAAGGTTCTTGAGGAGGGAGTCTGTACCATCACTAATCATCTTGCTGTACTAGAATTATTGCTCAAGGGTTGGATGATGGACTCCCACTCCCCAAAAGACGGCAGAAATAGTCACCTTTCAGAAGAGGAGCTTGCTCTTGCTATGTCCAGGAAGTTGGGTTTCTTTTTTCAATTAAAGACATTGATAGAAATGAAAGGCACCGCAAAATAAAGGAAGAAGAGGATTCAGTGAAAGAGAGAATAAGGAATGTCAAAGAAAGGCTTCTAGAGAGAGAATAAAGCAGGCCATCAATATTATTTCAATGCATTTCACGAATGGAAAAAAAAATTCCTTCTGATAGATGCAGTCATTGACGTGCAGTACCAGTCAATTGTAATATTACTCCTGGGGAATTCTGTACAATTGTATAGTACAGAATTCCCGCCTTGCACAGAATTAAAACAATTTCCTCAGAATTTGGCTGTGCGAGTCTGGAGACCAGAAGAGCAACCTTGATCCACTTAGCCTGGAAGTAAGAGGCTGCAGGATTCAGCCTGAGCAGGCCCGGAAGAGACAGCATCAGTAAAAGAGGGGGCCTGTGCGGGCTGGCATGTGGAAGGTAGTGCAGGGGGGGTTGAGTTTGCTGGGAGATTGCTAGTGTGGTGAAGTTGGGATGAGCTTGTCGGTACTCTGGGGGAATTCTGTGCAGCTGTGTAGTACAGAATTTGCAAAGAATTCCCCTCTGAAACAGAAATTCTAAAATTTGCTCAGAATTTGGCTGTTCAGGCCTAGAGAGAGGAAGAGCAGCTGTGAATCATGTGGCCTAGAAGAAGCTGAAGAATTTGGCTTGAGTGTGCCTGGAAATAACTGCAGTGTCACTATTAATAAGAGAGGGTGACTTGGGCTAGCATGTAGAAGGTAATGTGGAGGAGTTGAGCCTGCCAAGTCATCACTAGTATGATGAAGTCGGGATGAGCCTGCTGGGAAGAAGAAATCCAGTGCTGTGCAGTGGGGTCAGGTCGAGCATGCCAGAAGGTAGATTGTCAGGGAGGTGGGATGGAAATGGGGGAGAAGGGAAGACAGTGAGGCATAATGGGATCAAGATGAGAGGAGAGGAGAGCTGTGCTTTGACGTGAGAAGGACAAGAGAGCTGATAGGGACAAAGCATGGAGAACTGGATATGACTCTGGGGACATGGGAGAGAGTAACTGCAGGGGTAATCTGGGAAACTATAAACCGGTGAACCTGACTTCAGTGCTGGGAAATATCATGGAAACTATTTTAAAGAGCAAAATCACAGAACGTATAGATAGACATGGTTTAATGAGACACAGCCAGAATGCACCCAAGAGAAGTTTTGCCTCACAAATCTGCTACATTTTTTTGAAGGAGTTAATAAACATGGCGGTAAAGGTGGACCAGCTAGATGTGGCGTATTTGGATTTTAAAAAGGCATTTGACAAAGTGCCCCATGACAGGCTTTTAAGAAAACTAAGATATCATGGGCTAGGAGGCAATGAACATAAGATAATAAACCAATGGTTTTGGTTTGAAGGAATGTTGCTGGTTGACCATGGTCAGTCATTAATGATAAAGAGCAAATGAGCATTGTCTGTGTATTTGTAGCATTTACCACCATTCTCAAGCCATGATCAGTTACCTCCAGTCGTAACAGATGAATCCTATGGCTCATAGGTCTGTAACAAGTGCTTTATAAAGGTTTCTTTACTTTTCTTTCCTTTCAGGCTATTCAGAAGGCGATGGTGAGCTTTGACGAGACAGGCACAAAGGCTGCAGCAATTACTGCCATTGAAGTGATGCCAAATTCTGTTTCTCCCATTATATATTTTAACCGTCCTTTCCTGCTTGTGATATTCGATTGTAAACCTAAAACCCTATGCTTCATCGGAAAAGTCACGGACCCTACTGCAAAATAATTTCTATCCTGCTCTACATGTCAAATGCAATTGTACTTTTACAATAAACAGCACTGCAACAAGTGTAACTTGGAATTTCAGTTTGTTGTGAAGCTTTCCATTCTTCCTTTATGTTATAAATACATTTTCTTATGGGAATTTTTCAAAACTATATTGGTAGTTGTTGCGACCATCGCTGCCCGACGTCTCCACCCCGCCCGCCTTACCTCTGTGGTGACTCCCTCTTTGCTTGTTGGATGTTTGGCTGCCGTGACGTATAGCCGGCGCGCGCCGAGCTGCGCGGCCCACCCCCGTTCCCTCCGAGGCCGCTCCGAAATCGGAGCGGCCTCGGAGGGAATCCTCTAACGCCCTCCCCTAACCTTCCCCTCCCTTCCTCTACGTAACCCACCCGCCCGGCCCTGTCTAACCCCCCCCCCTTACCTTTGTTGGGGGATTTACGCCTCCCGGAGGGAGGCGTAAATCCCCGCGCGCCAGCGGGCCTCCTCCGCGCCGGGCCGCAACCTGGGGGCGGGTACGGAGGGCGCGGCCATGCCCCCGGACCGCCCAGGGCCGTAGCCACGCCCCCAGTACCCGCCCCCAAAACACTGCCGACACGCCCCCAAAACGGCACGCCGACAGGGACCGCCCCCCCGACACGCCCCCGACACACCCCCCTCGGAGAACCCCGGGACTTACGCGAGTCCCGGGGCTCTGCGCGCGCCGGTGGGCCTATGTAAAATAGGCGCACCGGCGCGCAGGGCCCTGCTCGCGTAAATCCGGGCGGATTTACGCGAGCAGGGCTCTGAAAATCCACCCCTTAGTGAACTTAATAGCAGGTAATGGACTTCTCCTCAAAGAACTTATCCAATCCTTTTTTAAACACAGCTATACTTACTGCACGAACCACATTCTCTGGCAACAAATTCCAGAGTTTAATTGTGCGTTGAGTAAAAAAGAACTTTCTCCGATTAGTTTTAAATATGCCCCATGCTAACTTCATGGAGTGTCCCCTAGTCTTTCTACTATCCGAAAGAGTAAATAACCGATTCACATCTACCCGTTCTAGACCTCTCATGATTTTAAACACCTCTATCATATCCCCCCTCAGTCGTCTCTTCTCCAAGCTGAAAAGTCCTAACCTCTTTAGTCTTTCCTCAAAGGGGAGTTGTTCCATTCCCCTTATCATTTTGGTAGCCCTTCTCTGTACCTTCTCCATCGCAATTATATCTTTTTTGAGATGCGGCGACCAGAATTGTACACAGTATTCAAGGTGCGGTCTCACCATGGAGCGATACAGAGGCATTATGACATTTTCCGTTTTATTCATCATTCCTTTTCTAATAATTCCCAACATTCTGTTTGCTTTTTTGACTGCCGCAGCACACTGAACCGACGATTTCAATGTGTTATCCACTATGACACCTAGATCTCTTTCTTGGGTTGTAGCACCTAATATGGAACCCAACATCGGGTAATTATAGCATGGGTTATTTTTCCCTATATGCATCACCTTGCACTTATCCACATTAAATTTCATCTGCCATTTGGATGCCCAATTTTCCAGTCTCACAAGGTCTTCCTGCAATTTATCACAATCTGCTTGTGATTTAACTACTCTGAACAATTTCATGTCATCGGCAAATTTGATTATCTCACTCGTCGTATTTCTTTCCAGATCATTTATAAATATATTGAACAGTAAGGGTCCCAATACAGATCCCTGAGGCACTCCACTGTCCACTCCCTTCCACTGAGAAAATTGCCCATTTAATCCTACTCTCTGTTTCCTGTCTTTTAGCCAGTTTGCAATCCACGAAAGGACATTGCCACCTATCCCATGACTTTTTACTTTTCCTAGAAGCCTCTCATGAGGAACTTTGTCAAACGCCTTCTGAAAATCCAAGTATACTATATCTACCGGTTCACCTTTATCCACATGTTTATTAACTCCTTCAAAAAAGTGAAGTAGATTTGTGAGGCAAGACTTGCCCTGGGTAAAGCCATGCTGACTTTGTTCCATTAAACCATGTCTTTCTATATGTTCTGTGATTTTGATGTTTAGAACACTTTCCACTATTTTTCCTGGCACTGAAGTCAGGCTAACCGGTCTGTAGTTTCCCGGATCGCCCCTGGAGCCCTTTTTAAATATTGGGGTTACATTTGCTATCCTCCAGTCTTCAGGTACAATGGATGATTTTAATGATAAGTTACAAATTTTTACTAATAGGTCTGAAATTTCATTTTTTAGTTCCTTCAGAACTCTGGGGTGTATACCATCCGGTCCAGGTGATTTACTACTCTTCAGTTTGTCAATCAGGCCTAGCACATCTTCTAGGTTCACCGTGATTTGATTCAGTCCATCTGAATCATTACCCATGAAAACCTTCTCCATTACGGGTACCTCCCCAACATCCTCTTCAGTAAACACCGAAGCAAAGAAATCATTTAATCTTTCCGCGATGGCCTTATCTTCTCTAAGTGCCCCTTTAACCCCTCGATCATCTAACGGTCCAACTGACTCCCTTACAGGCTTTCTGCTTCGGATATATTTAAAAAAGCTTTTACTGTGAGTTTTTGCCTCTACAGCCAACTTCTTTTCAAATTCTCTCTTAGCCTGTCTTATCAATGTCTTACATTTAACTTGCCAATGTTTATGCTTTATCCTATTTTCTTCTGTTGGATCCTTCTTCCAATTTTTGAATGAAGATCTTTTGGCTAAAATAGCTTCTTTCACCTCCCCTTTTAACCATGCCGGTAATCGTTTTGCCTTCTTTCCACCTTTCTTAATGTGTGAAATACATCTGGACTGTGCTTCTAGAATGGTATTTTTTAACAATGACCACGCCTCTTGGACATTTTTTACTTTTGTAGCTGCTCCTTTCAGTTTTTTTCCAACAATTTTTCTCATTTTATCAAAGTTTCCCTTTTGAAAGTTTAGCACGAGAGCCTTGGATTTGCACACTGTTCCTTTTCCAGTCATTAAATCAAATTTGATCATATTATGATCACTATTGCCAAGCGGCCCCACCACCGTTACCTCTCTCACCAAGTCCTGTGCTCCACTGAGAATTAGATCTAAAATTGCTCCCTCTCTCGTCGGTTCCACAACCAATTGCTCCATAAAGCTATCATTTATTCCATCCAGGAACGTTATCTCTCTAGCGTGACCCGATGATACATTTACCCAGTCTATATTGGGGTAATTGAAGTCTCCCATTATTACTGCACTACCAATTTGGTTAGCTTCCCTAATTTCTCTTAGCATTTCACTGTCCATCTCACCATCTTGACCAGGTGGACGGTAGTATACCCCTATCACTGTAGTCTTCCCTGATACACAAGGGATTTCTACCCATAAAGATTCAATTTTGTATTTAGTCTCATGCAGAATGTTTATCCTGTTGGACTCTATGCCATCCCGGACATAAAGCGCCACACCTCCTCCCGACTGCTCCTCTCTGTCATTGCGATATAATTTGTACCCCGGTATAGCACTGTCCCATTGGTTATCCTCTTTCCACCATGTCTCTGAGATGCCAATTAAGTCTATGTCATCATTTACTGCTATACATTCTAATTCTCCCATCTTACTTCTTAGACTTCTGGCATTAGCATACAAACATTTCAAAGTTTGTTTTTTGTTTGTATTTTTATTCTGCTTTTTAATTGATAGGGATAAGTTAGAATTTTTTAGCTCAGGTGAGTTTTTAGTTACAGGCACTTGGACTACTTTTCTAATTATTGGAACCTCACTGTCGGGATGCCCTAATTCTATTGCATCATTAGTATCCTTTAAAGATACATCTCTCCGAACCATGCGCTGCTGAGCGACTGTCGGCTTTCCCCTTTGTTCTAGTTTAAAAGCTGCTCTATCTCCTTTTTAAAGGTTAGCGCCAGCAGTCTGGTTCCACCCTGGTTAAGGTGGAGCCCATCCCTTCGGAAGAGACTCCCCCTTCCCCAAAAGGTTCCCCAGTTCCTAACAAAACTGAATCCCTCTTCCTTGCACCATCGTCTCATCCACGCATTGAGACTCCGGAGCTCTGCCTGCCTCTGGTGACCTGCGCATGGAACAGGGAGCATTTCAGAGAATGCTACCCTGGAGGTTCTGGATTTAATCTTTCTACCTAAGAGCCTGATATTAGTAAGGATACTCAAAAAAGAAGAAAACAATTCCTTATAATGAGACCAAAAGTATTGCATTTGGGAGCCTCTTTTACATTGAGGTTCCCTTGCAAATGCTTCAGTTTTTCAACCATCTTAACTTACTAAATTTATTATAGATAGAACTGTTGTTGAGGAGCATGTGGGGGTGACTCCTTAATAGTTATGAAGTTCTCTGATATTGAGAAAAGGTAATCCTACTCAGTCGTGACAGCCAATTTCTAGTTTTGTTATTTGAATATGTGGAATTAAACACCTTCCTATGTTATTGATCCCCCCTTATTAGAGGACTATAATACATGGTTTATGAATATTTTTCTGTAATATAATATGGAAATTGTGATGTTTAAATTTCTTTACCATGTAACTTTCTCGTGTTTCAAGGTTTACTTGATTGTGAATTTATGAAATTGATAAATTAAAAATTAAAAAAAAAGAAATGCTTTACCTTGATTGATCTTGTTCCTTCCTTGTGCATTCCCACCTCTGCTTCATTCTGTTTGGTTTCAGTGGCTTGCCTTGAGTATGGAAAAAATCTGTTATGCCTGTCGGTTGCAGACGGCTGCAACCACGAGTAGTCACTGCTGGTACCACTCTCCTTCTATCTCTGGGTCTGCTTGCTGCACGGGCCAGCCTACACTGCCACGTCCCGCAGGACTCTGTACGGCAGCATGGATGCTGCTACCTTCCACTACGATGTCTGGTCTTCCTAGGTGCGTGCGCGTGTCGCTGGCTCCACCTTTGAAGCCTCTTCGACGGGAACCTCGGGGGCAACCTTGTTTGATGATCTCATCACTCTCCGGTGCTTAAGCTCCACTCTCGCCCCCAGGAAGCTGACTTGGCAACAAGTTCCGTTCATGCCTACATATCCTGCCTTCGTGTTCCTGAAACGACGTTCTTAGCCTTGCCTCTGAACCTTGTCTGACACCCGCTCCTCGGGAGTCAGTGTGCGCTCCTTGAGGACTTGCTCTCCTGGCCTACCCCGCTCCTTGGGCTGGCTCTGCGCCTCCTAGGTTTCACTCTGCAAAAGCTGCTCTTCTTGGTTTTCCTTGGAACACAGCAACATACTGTGAGTTCTCTATGAGGCTTCCTGCTCCTTTGGCTCGAGCCTGCATCCTACACTTGATGACCTACGCACTCACACTCCTTGGGTCGTGCCTACTCTTCCTTCAGTGACTTGCCAGAGCTGCCCCACTCCTCTGGACTAAGCTCTTGGGTTTTCTCATACTGTCATCTACCCACTCCTCGGGTGGCCTCTACTTTAGACTGCCGACATCCTCAGCTCTCCAGGCTCTCACTGATGTCACTACAGCTACACCAACCTCGCTGTACTGCTCCGCCCCTCAGGGCTGCCTTCCTGGAGAACCTCCAGCATGGCTAGCTTTGCGCCCGCTCCGCGGTCCGGCTGGTGTCTCTCCCTTTGGGGTCTCTGGCCAGGGATCATCATCTTTCTGTCACATCACGAGAGTCACCTCCTGGTTCCTGGGAAATCCCTCATTACCGTGCCCAGAACTTCTACTGTGCCTGTACCTCGCCTCCCGATGGTGCAGACCTGTGGGGCTCCTCCCCCTTGGCCCAAGATGGAGTATCAACTCGCATCTTGGGCCAAGGGCCCAAATACCCACAAATCATAACAGATTGCCAAGTCCAGGCCATCCCTGGCCTGGCACAAAGAATCAGCGAACAACAAAAATTCTTGGAGTCTCTGGCTGCTGCCCTAGACATCCTGAGCACTCGTCTGGACGCCACTATGACTGCCACTACCACGTCAATCAAGCTCAATACCTCTACCTCTTCGCCGGCTCCTCAGCTGACTGTGCCCTTGCGGGCACCCCCACACTTCTCAGGGAACCCACTGATGTGTCAGGGTTTCCTGAATCAATGCAATATGCATTTTTGCTTGCAACCCACTTACTTCCCGGATGTGATCACCAAAATCACATATATATTGGCCCTTCTGGAAGGCAAGGCCCTGGCTTTGGCATCACCCCTCTGGGAGCGAGCAGATCCCATTCTCCAAGACCTTCCAGGGTTCCTAGCCCTGTTTTGGTCTGTTTTTGAAGACCCTGGCCGGCGCACCGTTTATGGGTCGACTCTTCTTCATCTTCAGCAGGACTCTCGCCCTTTAACGGACTATGTCACTGAATTTTGAACCCTCACATCTGAGTGCATTGGGACTCTGTCTGTCTGTGCTCCATCTTCCTTGAAGGGTTGAGTCCTCACATAAAGGATGAGCTGGATGCTCGCGAGTTTCCCTCTGCCTTGGATTTTCTGATTGACCTTACCGGACACATCGACTGTCAACTGCAAGAATGCACTCTTGAGTCCAGAACACTCCGGAGACCGGCATTAGGGCCGCCCTGAGCTCGACGCTCGTCCTCTCCTAAACCAACCGCTCCACCTACTCCTACGGAGGAGGATCCCATGCAAATGGGTAGGAGTAGGCTCTCGCCTAAGGAACACCATCATCGAGAACAGTCTAGCCTTTGTTTATATTGCGGTCAGCCTGGGCATGCCATTGCCTTGTGTCCAGTCTGTCCAGGAAACTACTGGGCCTAGATTATGCTGGAGAACTTCTCTTAGGCCTGACTTCTCCATCTCCTCCACTGACCGTTCCTGTGTCCATCAGGATGAACAACCAGGAATTCCATACCTTGGCTCTAGTGGACTCAGGGGCCAGAGGAAACTTCATTTTGAAGCAACTTATTCACCATTTGCGGATCCCCACCATTCGCTCTCCGGTTCCTTTGTTACTCTCATCAATCCACGGAGAACCCCTTCCTGGTGAGGTCACCCACACCACAGCTCCCATCCAGCTACGCACAGGGACCTTGCATGTGGAGACCATCTCATTCCACATCTTGGACAAGGCCATCCACCCAGTAGTGTTGGGACTACCCTGGCTTCAGCAGCACACTACACAGTTCGACTGGGCCACCTTACAACTCTCCCGATGGGGCTCCGCTTGTTACGAGAACTGCCTGGAACCTGTTTGCCAGTGACTTGCATGTCTACCGTGCCCTCTCTTCCCGGCTTCGCACCTCAATATGCATCTTTCACGATGTATTCTCCAAAAAGGCCGTGGACAGCTTACCACCTCATCGATCATATGACTGTGCGATAAATCTACTGTCTAACACAGAGCCTCCACGGGATAGGATTTACCCTCTTTCACAGTCAGAGACCCAAGCCATGTCAGAAAACCTTCGTGAAAATCTGGCCAAAGGCTTCATCCGGCCTTCCAAGTCACTGGCAGGGGCAGAGTTTTTCTTTGTAGGAAAAAAAGATGGCTCCCTATGCCCCTACATCGACTACCGAGGCCTAAACGAAATCACCATCAAGGATCGCTATCCTTTGCCACTCATCTCTGAGCTATTTGATAGGCTCCAAGGGGACGAAGATTTTTTCAAAATTAGATCTTCATAGAGACTATAATCTGGTCCGGATCTGCGAAGGCGACGAGTGGAAAACCGCCTTTAACACACATGATGGCCATTTTTAATACCTGGTAATGCCGTTTGGATTGTGCAATGCACCCGCGGAATATCAAAACTTGATCAACGAGTTTTTCAGAGACATGCTGTACCAGTGTGTCATCGTTTATCTTGATGACATTCTAGTCTACTCTCAAGACCTTCAAAGCCATTGCCGCAACATCTCCCAAGTTCTGCAATGCCTGCGAGAAAATCAACATTTCGCCAAACTCGAAAAGTTCTCTTTTGAACAAGAGACTGTGCCTTTCCTGGGCTAGGTAGTATCTAGCCAAGGGTTTAGGATGGACCCACAGAAGCTGAAGAGCATCCGTGATTGGCCTCAACCTACAGGCCTCAAGGCTCTCCAGAGGTTCCTTGGCTTCACCAATTACTACCGCTCTTTTATTCACCATTACTCCATGCTGAGAGTGCCACTCACTGCCATGACTCGCAAGGGCGCCAATGCTTCTCAGTGGTCACCAGAGGCTATGACTGCCTTTCAGGATCTCAAGTCTGCCTTCCTTAAAGAACCGTGTCTCCGCCATCCAGATCCTACACGTCCATTCATGGTAGAAGTCAACGCCGGGTAAGTCCAGGACCCTCTCCTCTCAGTAACGGTATTTCTGGTGGCCTATGATGCGCAAGGACACCCAAGCGTATGTCGAGTCCTGTCCTACTTATACTCGGCATAAGCCTCCGGCAGGGAAATCTTGGGGACTCCTTCAGCCACTCCTCATTCCCAGTGAACCCTGGACCCACATTGCCACCAATTTTTATTGTGGATTTGCCTGCCTCCAATCGGAATAACAACATATGGGTCACTGTCGACCACTTTTCTAAGATGGCGCATTTTGTGGCTCTACTGGGTCTTCCAACGGCACCTTAATTGGCTAAATTCTTCTTCAAACTTGTGTTTCAGCTCCATGGCCTCCCCAGACATATTCTCTTCGATCGTGGGGTTCAATTTACTGCACGCTTCTGGAAATCTCTTTAAAAGAAGTTCAATATTTCCTTGGACTTTACCTCAGCGTACCACCCTCATGCCAATGGCCAAACCGAGAGGACCAATAGGACCTTAAAACAGTTCCTGCGAGCACACTTGAGTTTACAGCAAGATGACTGGGCCAGTCTCCTTCCTTGGGCGGAGTTTGTGCTGAATTCCCACTTGTCTAGCTCCACGGGTACATCACCTTTTATGCTGGTCTATGGACGTCAACCTTTGCCACCACTTCCACTCCCGCTGTCAGTCGCTTCCCCAGCAGCGTAGGCAATGGCCCGAGAATTACATCAACTGTGGCAGAATACCCAACAGCTGCTTGAAAAGGCTGCCCAGAGATCAAAAAAGGCTTTCAACACCCATCACTGTGCTGCTCCCCAGTTTCAACCTGGAGATAAGGTATGGCTCGGCACTAAATTAATCCGTCTTAAGCTGCTTTCAGTCTGTTTTGCTCCAAGATTCATTGGACCCTTTCCAGTGTTAAGACATCTAGGTCCTGTCACCTATCAGTTACAATTACCATCATCACTCAAGATTCACAATGCCTTTCACGTTTCCTTACTCAAGCTTCTAGTTCTCTCCGGATTCTCCAAGAAGCCACCAGATCTGGTTCCACTATCTTCTGAGGCTGATGTCACGTACCAAGTTGGAGAGGTCTTGGACATTCGGAAGCATGGAAGAAAATGGGAATACCTCCTGTCATGGGAGGGCTTCGGCCCTGAGGAGAACAGCTGGGAACCGATGGCCAATATCCTAGACAAGGATCTTCTTCGACAGTTCCATGTCAACCATCCTCAGAAACCCAAACCCCCAGGGAGGGGTTTTAAGAGGGGGTGGGGTACTGTTATGCCTGTTGGTCGCAGATGGCTGTGACCATGAGTACTCACTGATGGTATTGCTTTCCTGCTCTCCCCAAGTCTGCTTGCTGCATGGGCCAGCCTACACTGCCGCGTCCCGCAGGACTCTGTATGGTGGCATGGACGCCGCTACCTTCCACTACGATGTTGGGCCTTCCTATGCATGTGCACGCGTCACTGGCCCCCGCCTTTGAAGCCTCTTTGGCGGGAACCTTGGGGTGTGTCCTTGTTTGATGATCTCATCACAATCTGGTACTTAAGTTCCACCCTTGCTCCCAGGAAGCTATCTTGGCAACAAGTTCCGTGCATATCTACATCTCCTGCCTTCTTGTTCCTGAGAAGACGTTCCTAGCCTTGCCTCTGAACCCACTCCTCGGGGGTCAATGTATGCTCCTTGGGAACTTGCTCTCCTGGCCTACCCCACTCCTTGGGCTAGCTCTGCGCCTCCTGGGTCTCACTCTGCAAAGGCTGCTCTACTTGGCTTTCCTTGGAACACAGCAGCATACTGTGAGTTCTCTACAAGGCGTCCCGCTCCTCGGGCTCGAGCCTGCATCCTATACTTGACCATCTATGTACTACCACTTCTTGGGTTGTGCCTATTGTTCCTTCAGTGACTTGCCAGAGCTGCCCCGCTCCTCGGGACTGAGCTCTTGGGTTTTCTCGTACTGTCATCTACCCACTCCTTGGGTGGCCTATTCCCTAGACTGCCAATGTCCTTGGCTCTCCGGGATCCCGTTGACGTCACTACAGCTACGCCCTCCTCACTATATTGCTCTGCCCCTCGGGGCTGCCTTCCCGGAGAACCTCCTGCACAGCTAGCCTTGCCCCCGCTCCGTGGTTCAGCTGGTGTCTCTCCCTTTGGGGTCTCTGGCCAGATATCATCATCTCTCTGTCAAATCCAAAGGTCACCTCCTGGTTCCTGGGAATTCCCTCATTACTATGCCTAGAACTCCTGCTGTGCCTATACCTCGCCTCCCAAATGTGCAGACCTATGGAGCTCTGCCCCACAGGCAGTATCAACTTGCATTTCAGGCCAAGGGGCCACATACCCACAAATCATAACAACATCCTGCAGGGATCTGTTTGAAGCCAATGGCATTCATAGAGACTAGGAAGGCTTCGCAGGAGGGGGATGGAGGTGTGGCGTCAACGTGGAAGTTGAAATCTCCAAGGAGGACGGGGGTAAGTCCATGTCAATGTTGTCAGCAATTAGTTCAATAAGAGGAGAGGCGTTGTTTTTGAAGGAGGCCTGGGGGAAAGTAAACTAGGCATACTTGGAGTTGTGTGGACTTGAAAAGACCAATTTCGAATTTTGCGGGGGAATGGACCGTTTGGGAAATTAGTCTGAGTTCTTTTTTGGCGGCTAGTAGAATACCTCCTCCCCTTTTCTTAGGCCTGGGTAAGGAGTGTATGTCATATAGGTGAGTGGGGAGTAGGGGAGTTTATGAACCCCTTCAAAAAAATGAAGCAGATTTGTTAGGCAAGACTTCCCTTAGGTAAATCCATGTTAACTGTATTCCATTAAACCATATCTTTCTATATGCTCTACGATTTTGATCTTTAAAATAGTTTCCACTATTTTTCCCGGCACTGAAGTCAGGCTCACTAGTCTATAGTTACCCAGATTGCCCCTGGAGCCTTTTTTATATATTGGGGTTACATTGGCCACCCTCCAGTCTTCAGGTACAATGGATGATTTTAATGATAGGTTACAAATCTTAACTAATAGATCAGAAATGTAATTTTTGAGTTCCTTCAGTACCCCAGCATGCATACCATCTGGTCCAGGTGATTTGCTACTCTTTAGTTTGTCAATCTGACCTACTACATCTTCCAGGTTCACAATGATTTCGTTCACTTCATCTGACTCATCACCCCTGAAAACCATCTCCGGAACTGGTATCTCCCCAACATCCTCATCAGTAAACACAGAAGCAAAGAATTCATTTAGTCTTTCTGCAATGGCCTTATCTTCCCTAAGATCCCCTCACAGGTTTCTTGCTTCGGATATATTTTAGAACGTTTTTATTATGAGTTTTTTTTTCTATGGCCAACTTCATTTCAAATTCTCTCTTCGCCTGTCTTATCAATGTTTTACGCTTAACTTGACAATGCTTATGTTTTATCCTATTTTCTTCAGATGGATCCTTCTTTCAGTTTTTCAAGGATATTTTTTGGCTAAAATAGCTTCTTTCACCTCACCTTTTAACCATGACAGTAATCGTTGTGCCTTATGCGTGGAATATATATAGTCCGTGTTGTACTGGAGATGGACCCTTGGCCTGATGCAGGATTGGTACGGCCCTCTGGTCGGATCTAGACAGCACCTTCCACCAGGATGTGGAGCACATGAGGAGACAGAGGCTGGCTGGAGCTTCGCCAATAACTGTCCGGGGTTTCTGCAGGTTTAGCTCTTGGGTACCCGGACCGCCTGGACTTAGGTGGGCCTCAGAGAGTCTCCTGGAGAGGTATCGGAGAGGTGTGCCCTTCATGAGCAAAGGTGCGCGGCTGATGCAGAGAGGATGAGACAGACCCGAACTGGAGACTCTGGAGACCTCAGGGAGGTAGCAGTTCAGGAAGGTTCTCCATGTGAGACAGGCAGTGCCTGTAGGTCTGGTTGAAGGAAGGCCGTGGGCAGAGTCCAAGCAGGTTGGTCTGGTGGTCACAGGATTAGAAAAAGTGTGTCCAAATGAAGCAAAAGGGTCAAAGCCAGGGTATCCATCCAGAAGTGGTCAGCCAAAGCAGGAGTCAGTTCCAAGGTCAGTCTGAGTGTAGTCAAGGCAAGCGAGGGTCAGTTCCAGGCGGTGGTCAATGTGGTCAGGCAGCGGTCAAACATGATCAGAAGACAGGCAAAGGTCAGGGCCAGTCAGCGGTCAGACGTAGTCAGGCAAGCAGAGGTCAGTATCAAGAATCAGTCTGAAGTTTATTACCAGGGAACATGGAGCAGGAACGAGACAGTCTCTGGAAGACACGGAGGACCACAGGAACACGGAAGACTGGAAGACTGGAACAAAGAATGCTGGAACAAGGAATGATGAGACCTTCAGGGACATAGTAGCCAAGTCCCAAATCCAGTCTGGCAGCCCCAGTGCTGCCTTGGATCAGAAAGGTCTCCCAGTAGGAGAACATCACCCTGGTATAGCAGAAGTTGATCCTGTAGCAAGGACCTGCTCTCCAGGTGATGTATTGTCCTCTCGCACTGAGGACAAGTCTCCCAGGGCTACTGCCCAGGAGGAAAGGGTTAGGCCGGCCATCATAGTTGGTGATTCAATTATTAGAAATGTAGAAAGCAGGGTAGCTGATGGACGTGAGGACCGCCTGGTAACTTGCCTGCCTAGTGCGAGGTGGTAGACCTCACGCGTCACCTAGATAGAATTATAGACAGTGCTGGGGAGGAGCCAGCTGTCGTGGTACATGTGGGCACCAAAGATAGGAAAATGTGGGAGAGAGGTTATGGAAGCTAAATTTAGTATTTTAGGTAGGAAACTGAAATCCAGAACCTCCAGGGTGGCATTCTCTGAAATGCTTCCTGTTCCACATGCAGGTCCCCAGAGGCAGGCAGAGCTCCAGAGTATCCATGCGTGGATGAGACGATGGTGTAGGGAAAAGGGATTCAGTTTTGTAAGGAACTGGGGAAACTTTTGGGGAGACTCTATATCGCTCCATGGTGAGACCGCAACTTGAATACTGTGTACAATTCTGGTCGCCGCATCTCAAAAAAGATATAGTTGCGATGGAGAAGGTACAGAGAAGGGCAACCAAAATGATGAAGGGGATGGAACAGCACCCCTATGAGGAAAGGCTGAAGAGGTTAGGGCTGTTCAGCTTGGAGAAGAGATGGCTGAGGGAAATATGATAGAGGTCTTTAAGATCATGAAAGGTCTTGAACGAGTAGATGTGAATCGGTTATTTACACTTTCGAATAATAGAAGGTCAATTTTCTCAGTGGAAAAGGGTAAACAGTGGAGTGCCTCAGGGATCTGTACTTGGACGGTGCCTTTCAATATATATATATATCAATGATCTGGAAAGGAATATGGCGAGTGAGGTTATCAAATTTGCGGATGATACAAAATTATTCAGAGTAATTAAATCACAAGCGGATTGTGATACATTACAAGAGGACCTTGCAAGACTGGAAGATTTGGCATCCAAATGGCAGATGAAATTTAATGTGGACAAGTGCAAGGTGTTGCATATAGGGAAAAATAACCCTTGCTGTAGTTACACAATGTTAGATTCGATATTAGGAGCTACCACCCAGGAAAAAGATCTAGGCATCATAGTGGATAATACATTAAAATCGTCGGCTCAGTGTGCTGTGGCAGTCAAAAAAGTAAACAGAATGTTAGGAATTATTAGGAAGGGAATGATTAAGAAAACAGAAAATGTCACAATGCCTCTATATCGCTCCATGGTGAGACCGCACCTTGAATTCTGTGTACAATTCTGGTCACCGCATCTCAAAAAAGATATAGTTGCGATGGAGAAGGTACAGAGAAGGGCAAACAAAATGATAAAGGGGATGCAACAGCACCCCTATGAGGAAAGGCTGAAGAAGTTAGTGTTGTTCAACTTGGAGAAGAGACGGCTTAGGGGGAATATGATAGAGGTCTTTAAGATCATGAGAGGTCTTGAACGAGTAGATGTGAATAGATTATTTACACTTTCGAATAATAGAAGGTCTAGGGGGCATTCCATGAAGTTAGCAAATAGCACATTTAAGACTAATCGGGGAAAATTCTTTTTCACTCAACGCACAATAAAACTCTGGAATTTGTTGCCAGAGGATGTGATTAGTGCAGTTAATGTAGATGGGTTCAAAAAAGGTTTGGATAAGTTCTTGGGAGGAGACGTCCATTAATTGCTATTAATCAAGTTTACTTAGGGAATAGCCACTGCTATTAATTGCCTCAGTAGCATGGGATCTTCTTAGCTTTTGGGTAATTGCCAGGTTCTTGTGGCCTGGTTTGGCCTCTGTTGGAAACAGGATGCTGGGCTTGATGGACCCTTGGACTGACCCAGCATGGCAATTTCTTATGTTCTTAAGGAACACTGGGACAAAGCAGGATCAGGAACAAGGAACAGGCAAACTAGATACACTGAGGTGAAGACCCGATTGCCAAGGCGAGGTTCTGGGGACAGAGTCTCGCCTTATATACTAGGACTATGTGATGTCATCAAACTGCACCAGGGGTCGGAATTCCTGTGCTGGGACCTTTAAATGTGGAGACATCGGACGCGCGTGCACACCTAGGGGCGGGGCCGAGGAATTGGAAGACGCAGAGCCCCTGCGAGAGCTCCGCTGAGAGGCTTGCGGTGTGGAAGAGGCCAAGGACACCTGGGGAAAGCGTCGAGGACGTTGGGAGCTGGCGACAGCGGCAAGGCCGGAACTGGTTGAGGGCTGCATGAGGTGAGCAGGACCGGCCGCGGCACCAACGCGGCCAGGATGCGCAATAGACCGCAACTCTAGGATTGTATTTTTAAACAATGTCCATACCTGTTGAACACTTTTAACCTTTGCAGCTGCACCTTTCAGTTTTTTTCTAACTATTTTATCAAAGTTTCCCTTTTGAAAGTTTAGTGTTAGAGCTGTAGATTTACTTATTGTCCCCCTTCCAGTTATTAGGTTAAATTTGATCATATTATGATCACTATTGCCAAGTGGCCCCACCACTGTTACCTCTCTCCCCAAATCCTGCGTTCCAGTAAGAATTAAACCTAAAATAGCTCCCTCTCTTGTTGATTCCTGAACCAATTGCTCCACGAAGCAATCATTTATTCCATCCAGGAACTTTATGTCTCTTACAAGTCCTGATGTTACATTTGCCCAGTCAATATTGGGGTAATTTGGAATTTGGAGGCATCCACTGGTTTATACCGGAGAGGCATCCACCACTCCTCCGGTATAAACCGGAGGAGTGGTGGATGCTTGGAATGCCCTTCCGGAATTTGATGCCCGGAAGGGCATTCCAGGCATCCACCACTTCCTCCAGAAGGGCATTCCAGGCATCCACCACTCTCTCCGTGAAGATATACTTCCTGACATTGGTTCTTAGTCTTCCTCCTTGGAGCCTCAGCTTGTGACCTCTGGTTCTGCTGATTTTTTTCCGACGGAAAAGGTTTGTCGTTGTCTTTGGATCGTTAAAGTTTTTCAAGTATCTGAAAGTCTGAATCATATCATCCCTGCTCCTCCTTTCCTCCAGGGTGTACATATTTAGATTCTTCAATCTCTCCTTGTATGACATCCGATGAAGACCCTCCAGCTTTCTGGTCGCCCTTCTCTGTACTGTTTCAATCTTGTCTCTGTCTCTTTGAAGATACGGTCTCCAGAACTGAACACAGTACTCCAGGTGAGGTCTCACCAAGGACCTGTACAAGGGGATAATCACTTCCCTTTTCTTACTCGATATGCCTCTCTCTATGCAGCCCAGCATTCTTCTGGCTTTTGCTATCGCCTTGTTGCATTGTTTCGCACACTTCATATCATTAGACACTATAACCCCAAGGTCTCTCTCCTGCTCCATGCAGATCAGCCTTCCCCCCCCCCCCCCCCCCATCGAATACAGTTCATTCGGATTTCCACTCCCCATATGCATGACTTTGCACTTCTTGGCATTGAATCTCAGCTGCCATATCTTCGACCACTCTTCCAGTTTCCTTAAATCCCGTCTCATTCTCTTCACTCCTTCCGGCGTGTCCACTCTGTTGCAGATCTTAGTGTCGTCCGCAAAAAGACAAACCTTACCTTCTATCCCGTCCGCAATGTCGCTCACAAAGATATTGAACCCGACCGGTCCCAACACCGATTCTTGCGGTACACCACTTAAAACCGCTCTCTCTTCAGAGAAAGTTCCATTTACCATCACACATTGTCTTCTGTCCGTCAACCAGTTTGCAATCCAGGTCACCAACTTGGCACTCACTCCTAAGCTTCTTGTTTTATTCACCAGTCTCCTATGTGGAACCGTATCAAAAGCTTTGCTGAAATCTCAGTAGATGACATCGAGCGCTCTTCCTCGATCCAATTCCTTGGTTACCCAGTCAAAAAAGTCAATGAGATTTGTCTGACAGGATCTTCCCCTGGTGAATCCATGCTGCCTCTGGTCCATAAATTCTCCGGTCTGTAGATAGTTCACTATTCTCTCTTTCAACAGTGACTCCATTAGGGATGTGAATCGTGTCCTCGATCGTCTTAACGATCGATTTCGGCTGGGAGGGGGAGGGAATCGTATTGTTGCCGTTTGGGGGGGTAAAATATCGTGAAAAATCGTTAAAAATCGTGAAAAATCGAAAAATCGAAAAATCGAAAAACCGGCACATTAAAACCCCCTAAAACCCACCCCCGACCCTTTAAATTAAATCCCCCACCCTCCCGAACCCCCCCCCAAATAACTTAAATAACCTGCGGGTCCAGCGGCGGTCCGGAACGGCAGCGGTCCGGAACGGGCTCCTGCTCTGAATCTTGTCGTCTTCAGCCGGCGCCATTTTCCAAAATGGCGCCGAAAAATGGCGGCGGCCATAGACAAAAAAGATTGGACGGCAGGAGGTCCTTCTGGACCCCCGCTGGACTTTTGGCAAGTCTCGTGGGGGTCAGGAGGCCCCCCACAAGCTGGCCAAAAGTTCCTGGAGGTCCAGCGGGGGTCAGGGAGCGATTTCCCGCCGCGAATCGTTTTCGTACGGAAAATGGCGCCGGCAGGAGATCGACTGCAGGAGGTCGTTCAGCGAGGCGCCGGAACCCTCGCTGAACGACCTCCTGCAGTCGATCTCCTGCCGGCGCCATTTTCCGTACGAAAACGATTCGCGGCGGGAAATCGCTCCCTGACCCCCGCTGGACCTCCAGGAACTTTTGGCCAGCTTGTGGGGGGCCTCCTGACCCCCACGAGACTTGCCAAAAGTCCAGCGGGGGTCCGGAAGTACCTCCTGCCATCCAATCTTTTTCGTCTATGGCCGCCGCCATTTTTCGGCGCCATTTTGGAAAATGGCGCCGGCTGAAGACGACAAGATTCAGAGCAGGAGCCCGTTCCGGACCGCTGCCGTTCCGGACCGCCGCTGGACCCGCAGGTTATTTAAGTTATTTGGGGGGGGTTCGGGAGGGTGGGGGATTTAATTTAAAGGGTCGGGGGTGGGTTTTAGGGGGTTTTAGTGTGCCGGCTCACGATTCTAACGATTTATAACGATAAATCGTTAGAATCTGTATTGTATTGTGTTCCATAACGGTTTAAGACGATATTAAAATTATCGGATGATAATTTTAATCGTCCTAAAACGATTCACATCCCTAGACTCCATTACTTTTCCCACCACCGAAGTAAGGCTAACCGGTCTGTAGTTACCAGCCTCCTCTCTGTTCCCACTCTTGTGAAGCGGAACCACCACCGCTCTTCTCCAATTACTTGGCACCACTCCCGGAGGCATCCGGTGGATGCCTCCGGAATTTGATGCCCTTTCGGGCATCAAATTCCAGAGGAAGTGGTGAAGTTCAAAACTGTGAAGCACTTCAAAGGGGCGTAGGATAAACACTGTGGATCCATCAGGTCTAGAGGACGCGTAAAAAGAGCAGGCAGCAAAACACTGCACGGAGCGGCAGTAGCCACAAAGGCATTCACGGAGCGGGATGCCAGTGGCCAGTGGTTGGTGTTCCACCTTCACGGAGAGGAAGGATGGAGGGCTGCCATCTCCCAATTAAAAAAAGAAAAAAAACAAACAAAAAACAAAAAACAGGGATGGGTTCATGGGCTATAGGTATTACCAATTATTAGGCTTATTCAATTACCAATTATTAGGCTTTTCAATATTTGATGATAGTTAATGTGACTTTCAAGGCATACTTCACTTTCAATGCATATCCAGCATAGCTCCCTGCTTCAACGGCAGGGGAGAAGAAAAACTAATACTTCACGCATATCCAGCATTGCTCTCTGCTTCAACGGCAGAGAGCTATACTGCAGCTTACCCAACTAATCAAACTTAATATTTCACTTGGAAGCAGCTCCATCACTGCTCTCTACATTAATAGTGGGGGTGAAAGGGAAATAGAACCTAAGGTTACTAAGAGCCAAGAAAAACAGATAAGTATGAGAAAAAAGAAGTGTGAAGCTTGCTGGGCAGACTGGATGGACCGATTGGTCTTCTTCTGCCGTCATTTCTATGTTTCTATGTTTCTATTGCTTTAATGATCTTTCTTTTTGTGCCATTGATCACATTCCCTCACATTGGCAGGGAGGAGATCACGAATCACTACTGCTACAGCCTGAACAACGATGGATTTATAGACTAAATACCATTACTCCACACGGGCTAAATACTGAATTTGATTTACATGCGTTTTTAGGATGAATGAACTCTGAGTTTTGGTTCTGTATATTTTTTGACAGTGTTCTTGATCAATAGGAAGAACATTGATGTTTTGCATTCCAGTGGCGTTACACGAGAATTGGATATTTAAAGAGACGCGAGCCTCGACTTCAGTTCTTCTGTTTCCAATGAAGAGATTATTGAGAAGTAGTGTCCATTTTGAGATGGTAGCCTTTCAGACTAAGATAAGTACTTTTTCATCTTCATCACTAGTGAATTTCTATAACGACATTATTGTTATCTTTAGGTCATGACTCTAAGTTTAATTATGTTCACATGCCCCTGAGGAAGCTGTGCTGCGAAACACCAGCCGTGTTGGGCTGTTTTGATAACAGTACTAAAGAGTCTACTATTTACATTCTCTGAGGATTGAGGACAATTTTATGAATACTTAAAAAATGAAAAAATAAGTTTGACTATAATTTTTGAATTAAAATATTTTTCGAAGGTGAATGATTAAAAGACCGGTTGGTTGCTTTGAAGTTACACAACATCAGGCTTGCTGACATGTTCATTTAGGCTATTGTTGCGACCATCGCTGCCCGATGTCTCCACTCCGCCCACCTTACCTCTTTTGCGACTCCTCCTTTGGTTGATGGATGTTTGGCTGCCGCAGCATCTGTTTGCTATCCTCTCCGGTGTCCCCGGACCTGCTTGGGTGCTGCCTCCCACCATGTTGTTCAGAAGCCTAAGGGCGCGCGTGCATGGTATGGTCCCGACTCAAGTACCAGCTGTGGTGTGAACCTCAGGGGCGTCTCCCTGTGATGATGTCATCATACCCGGATATTTAATGCCTACATTGTTGCAGCTATTTGAGTTAGCAAAGGTTTCGCTTCGGATGGGATTTGCTCTCCGTACCTTGCAACTCTGCCTCCTCAGACTTTACCGTTGAGGTACCTGCTCCTCGGGGGCCTCGCTCTCTCTTTGTTTTTCAGGTCGCGGTCTGGAACTGGTACTCGCTCCTCGAGGGCCTGTCTTCATTCCAGCTCCTGTGCTTCTTCTAAGAGACCATTGTGGAGTACATTTCCAACAAGGTTCTATATCTGAACTGTGCTAACTCACTATATTCAGATCTCTCTACAGCACAGCCTATGCGGGATAGCTGTTCCAGTGCCTGAGGGACTACAAGCCCAGGCGGGCTACTTCCAAGCTCACTACTGCCACCTCTGGTGGTTCACAAATCAGTCTAATAAAAGAACTAAATGTGTGTGTGTGTGTCTCTCCAAACCTGAGCCTGACCTGTGGCCCCTCTCGGGACCTTCCCCCGTGGGCATGATCAACTACCACTGGTCCAGGGATCCACCCAAAACCCTTACAAACAAAAACAGCTATATATAAAACAATTTTTGTTTCCACTTTTTTTGTTGTGGTTTGTGGTAATTGAAATCTCCCATTATTATTGCACTGCCAAATTGGTTAGCTTCCCTGATTTCTCTTAGCATTTCATCATCTGTCTCACCATTTTGTCCAGGTGGATTGTAGTATACTCCTATCACTATACTCTTACCCAACACACATGGGATTTCTACCCATATAGATTCTACTGAGCATTTATTCTCTTTTATGAACTTTATCATGTCGGACTCTATACCTTCCCGGACATAAAGTGCCACACCTCCACCAAGTCGATCCTCCCTATCATTGCGATATAATTTATACCCTGATATAGCACTGTCCCATTAGTTATCCTCCTTCTACCAATTCTCTGTGATGCCAATTATGTCAATCACATCATTTACTGCTATACACTCTAACTCTCCCGTCTTACTTCTTAGACTTCTGGCATTGGCATACAGACATTTCAAAGTGTGTTTTTTGTTTGTATTAACAACATGCTTTTCAGTTGTTAGGGATAATTTGGAAATCATTAGCTTCGGTGATTTTTTACATATAGACACATGGACTACATATGCTTTTAATGGAACCTCTCTGTTGCGATGCCCTAACTCTCCTGTTTCATTAGTATCCTTCAAGGATACATTTCTCTGAACCATGCACTGCTGAGTGACTGTCGGCTTTCCCCCTTTCTCTAGTATAAAAGCTGCTCTATCTCCTTGTTGAAAGTTAGTGCCAGCAGCTTGGTTCCACACTGCTTAAGGTGGAGCCCATCCTTTCGGAAAAGTCTCCCCCTTCCCCAAACGTTTCCCCAGGACCTTACAAAACTGAATCCCTCTTCCCTGCACCATCGTCTCATCCATGCAGTGAAACTCTGGAGCTCTGCCTGCCTCTGGGGACCTGATTGTGGAACAGCAAGCATTTCAGAGAATGCCACCCTGGAGGTTCTGGATTTTAGTTTCCTACCTAAAATCCTAAATTTGGCTTCTAGAACCTCTCTCCCACAGCCGGCTCCTCCCCAGCACTGTCTAAATTCTATCTAGGTGACACGTGAGGTCTGCCTCTTTCGCACCAGGCAGGCAAGTTATCAAGCGGTCCTCATGTCCACAAGCCACCCTGCTATCTACATTTCTAATAATTGAATCACCAACTATGATGGCTGACCTAACCCTTCCCTCTCTGGGAGACTTGTCCTCAGTGCGAGAGGACAAAACATCACCTGGGGAACAAGTCCTTGCTACAGGATCACGTCCTGCTACACTAGGGTGATGTTCTCCTACTGGGAGACCTTTCTGATCCAAGTCAGCATGGGGCTGCCAGACTGGATTTGGTACTGGCTACTATGTCCCCGAAGGTGTCATCAATGTACCTCTCTGTCTGCCTCAACTCCTCCAAGTCTGCTACTCTAGCCTCCTGAGATTGGACTTATTCCCTGAGAGCCAGGAGCTCTTTGCAGCGCGTGCAGACATACAGTCTCTCACCAGTGGGTAAAAAATCATACATGTGACACTCAATGCAAAAGATTGGAAAGCCCCCCTCTTGCTGCTGGATTGCTGCCTTCATCTTAGTTTTATTGAGTTCCTAGCTAAGTTTAGGATACTAAGGGAGTTGGAATTAGAGTACTTTAAATTTACAGGAATATTTACTAATTAATCTGCTATTTAAGTTTAGGATGCTAAGGGATTTGGAATTAGAGTACTTTAAATTTACAGCTGAATTTACTAATTAATCAGATAGTCCTAAATGGGGATGATTAAACTTTCAATAAGGACTGGTACAATAGTATGATTTAGATAAGACCCTGATTGATTTTTAATGAGAAAGTGTCTCGTGCCTGAAATGCAAGGGTTGAGTGGGTGACAGACACTAGAATTAACTATTTCTGGCTTGCTTATTACCTCAGACACACACAAACTCTAAAGAATATAAGAACATAAGAACATACCATACTGGGTCAGACCAAGGGTCCATCAAGCCCAGCATCCTGTTTCCAACAGTGGCCAATCCAGGCCATAAGCACCTGGCAAGTACCCAAAAACTAAGTCTATTCCATGTTACCATTGCTAGTAATAGCAGTGGCTATTTTGTAAGTCAACTTAATTAATAGCAGGTAATGGACTTCTCCTCCTAGAACTTATCCAATCCTTTTTTAAATACAGCTATACTAACTGCACTAACCACATCCTCTGGCAACAAATTCCAGAGTTTAATTGTGCGTTGAATAAAAAAGAACTTTTTCCGATTAGTTTTAAATGTGTCACATGCTAACTTCATGGAGTGCCCCATAGTGTCTCCTAACCTTCAAGAAGGACTTAAAAACTTGGCTGTTCAATCAAACTTTCCCTGAAAACCCTGGTTCTCCTTGATGCAGATCCCAAAAACATGAATGCAAGTCATATGACTATCATTTAGTGGACTTATTGAACTTTCTCTTCACAGCCATTTAAGGACACAATCCTATTTTAATAATGTATTATATCATTCATTTTTATTTTTTATTTATTTATTTTATTTTATTTTATTATTGATTCACAATTTTATCTATTTTTGCTCTCTGCTTGCTGTTGTTCCTTGATTCCAATTGTTTTTTAAATGTTCAATGGTTCATGTTCATTGTTTAATGTACCGCCTCCTAGCGAAAGTTTAGTTTTCTTGTAAATCGGTGTGATCTATATTCTTTATAGGAATATCGGTATATAAAAAATTCAAATAAATAAATAAATAAATAAATAAATAAATAAATAAATAAATAGTCTTTCTATTATCCGAAAGAGTAAATAACCAATTCACATCTACCCATTTTAGACCTTTCATGATTTTAAACACCTCTATCATATCCCTCTTAGCCATCTCTTCTCCAAGCTGAAAAGTCCTAACCTCTTTATAGTCTTTCCTCATAGGGGAGCTGTTTCATTCCCCTTATCATTTTGGTAGCCCTTCTCTGTACCTTCTCCATCGCAATTATATATTTTTTGAGATGCGGCGACCAGAATTGTACACAGTATTCAAGGTGTGGTCTCACCATGGAGCGATTCAGAGGCATTATGACATTTTCCGTTTTATTCACCATTCCCTTTCTAATAATTCCCAACATTCTGTTTGCTTTTTTGACTGCTGCAGCACACTGAATCGACGATTTCAATGTGTTATCCACTATGACGCCTAGATCTCTTTCTTTGGTTGTAGCACCTAATATGAAGCCTAACATTGTGTAACAATAGCATGGGTTATTTTTCCCTATATGCATCACCTTGCACTTGTCCACATTAAATTTCATCTGCCATTTTGATGCCCAATTTTCCAGTCTCACAAGGTCTTCCTGCAATTTATCACAATCTGCTTGTGATTTAACTACTCTGAACAATTTTGTATCATCTGCAAATTTGATTATCTCACTTGTCGTATTTCTTTCTAGATCATTTATAAATATATTGAAAAGTAAGGGTCCCAATACAGATCCCTGAGGCACTCCACTGCCCACTCCCTTCCACTGAGAAATTGTCCGTTTAATCCTACTCTCTGTTTCCTGTCTTTAAGCCAGTTTGCAATCCATGAAAGGATATCGCCACCTATCCCATGACTTTTTAGTTTTCCTAGAAGTCTCTCATGAGGAACTTTGTCAAATGCCTTCTGAAAATCCAAGTATACTACATCTACCGGTTCACCTTTATCCACATGTTTATTACCTCCTTCAAAAAAGTGAAGCAGATTTGTGAGGCAAGACTTGCCTTGGGTAAAGCCATGCTGACTTTGTTCCATTAAACCATGTCTTTCTATATGTTCTGTGATTTTGATGTTTAGAACACTTTCCACTATTTTTCCTGGCACTGAAGTCAGGCTAACCGGTCTGTAGTTTTCCGGATCGCCCCTGGAGCCCTTTTTAAATATTGGGGTTACATTTGCTATCCTCCAGTCTTCAGGTACAATGGATGATTTTAATGATAGGTTACAAATTTTTACTAATAGATCTGAAATTTCATTTTTTAGTTCCTTCAGAACTCTGGGGTGTATACCATCCAGTCCAGGAGATTTACTACTCTTCAGTTTGTCAATCAGGTCTATCACATCTTCTAGGTTCACCATGATTTGATTCAGTCCATCTGAATCATTACCCATGAAAACCTTCTCCAGTACGGATACCTCCCCAACATCCTCTTCAGTAAACACCGAAGCAAAGAAATCATTTAATCTTTCTGCGAGGGCCTTATCTTCTCTAAATGCCACTTTAACCCCTCAATCATCTAACAGTCCAACTGATTCCCTCACAGGCTTTCTGCTTCAGATATATTTTAAAAGGTTTTTACTGTGAGTTTTTGCCTCTACAGCCAACTTCTTTTCAAATTCTCTCTTAGCCTGTCTTATCAATGTCTTACATTTAACTTGCCAACATTTGTGCATTATCCTATTTTCTTCTGTTTGATTCTTCTTCCAATTTTTGAATGAAGATCTTTTGGCTAAAATAGCTTCTTTCACCTCCCCTTTTAACCATGCCGGTAATCGTTTTGCCTTCTTTCTACCTTTCTTAATGTGTGGATTTCATCTGGACTGTGCTTCTAGAATGGTATTTTTTAACAATGACCATGCCTCTTGCACATTTTTTACTTTTGTAGCTGCTCCTTTCAGTTTTTTTCTAACAATTTTTCTCATTTTATCAACGTTTCCCTTTTGAAAGTTTAGCACGAGAGCTGTGGATTTGCATACTTTTCCTCTTCCAGTCTTTAATTCAAATTTGATCATATTATGATCACTATTGCCAAGCGGCCCCACCACCGTTACCTCTCTCACCAAGTCCTGTGCTCCACTGAGAATTAGATCTAAAATTGCTCACTTTCTCGTCTGTTCCTGAAACAATTGCTCCATAAAGCTATCATTTATTCCATCCAGGAACGTTATTGCTCTAGCTTGTCCTGATGATACATTTACCCAGTCAATATTGGGGTAATTGAAGTCTAAGCATGAACCTTGCACATTCGCAAGTAACACAAGACGCTGGTGCAGGATAAATGTTAAACCACCAATTCTATGGTGTATTTTAATAGCAATTCCAAATGGCAAAGAATAGTATTGTTTATAATGGCAACTCCATGAATTCAAATACAAGGGTTTTAAACAGGTCCCCCGACACGGTCCCGTGTTTCGCTAGGCTGCATCAGGAGGGACCCAGGGTACATTCAAATCTAAAGGGTAAAAACAAATCTAAATCAGAATAATGGTGACAGTGGCTACATAGTAAGAACCTTGTTAACATGTACATACCTCTGAAGTGATACCCGGAGCGCGCAGGCTCTCACAGATGTGGGCTATTTAAACATAGGAAAAGGCGCGAACGCAGCAGCTCTCGCGAGAGCTGTCAAAACCACCAAGTCTCAGCAGATCCGTCCCTGCAGCGGCCATCAGCGAAACTCAATAGAAAAGATTCCACTCAATTTCTCTATTAAGACCCTCAGGGACCACCGTGTTAAGCGTAAAAATCCATCTCTGCTCCCGACGACCCAGGACCGAGGGGTAGTCACCGCCCCGGGGAGGGCGGCCTACGACCTCGATGTCCGTGAAGTAGAGCTCAGAGATGGCATGGCCACATTCTATCCAGTGGGAGACTAGAGGCTCATCTACTCTGTGTAAACGAATGTTAGAACAATGTTCTATCATTCGAGTTTAACATACGCGTGGTTTTTCCCAAATAGAGTAGAGGGCAAGGACACTTCACAATATACACCACGCCTTTAGTGAGGCAATCTGACACCGCCCGTAGTTGAAACAGGTGCCCGGTGATGGGATGTACAAAGGATGATGTGCAGTCCGTGTGGCTGCACATAGTGCAGCGGCCACATGGACCATGTGTACCCTGGCTGTGCGCTAAGTCAACAGGTGAGGATGCGTGGACCAGCCGGTCACGCAAGTTTTTGCCGCGCTTAAAAGTAAAGCGCAGCGGGCTATGTAAAAGGTCAGTAAGTGCAAGGGCTGCCCAGTGTCGTCTTATCATCGAGGCAATGGCTCCCTCCATAATCGAGAAGGGTAATATGCAATTATTGGAATCATCCTCAGAGTTCGAAGCTGGTAAAAACAGCCAATCTCTGTTAGTGTACAATGCTTAACACGGTGGTCCCTGAGGGTCTTAATAGAGAAATTGAGTGGAATCTTTTCTATTGAGTTTCGCTGATGGCCGCTGCAGGGACGGATCTGCTGAGACTTGGTGGTTTTGACAGCTCTCGCGAGAGCTGCTGCGTTCGCGCCTTTTCCTATGTTTAAATAGCCCACATCTGTGAGAGCCTGCGCGCTCCGGGTATCACTTCAGAGGTATGTACATGTTAACAAGGTTCTTACTATGTAGCCACTGTCACCATTATTCTGATTTAGATTTGTTTTTACCCTTTAGATTTGAATGTACCCTGGGTCCCTCCCGATGCAGCCTAGCGAAACACGGGACCGTGTCGGGGGACCTGTTTAAAACCCTTGTATTTGAATTCATGGAGTTGCCATTATAAACAATACTATTCTTTGCCATTTGGAATTGCTATTAAAATACACCATAGAATTGGTGGTTTAACATTTATCCTGCACCAGCGTCTTGTGGTAATTGAAGTCTCCCATTATTACCGCACTACCAATTTGGTTAGCTTCTCTAATTTCACTTAGCATTTCACTGTCCGTCTCACCATCTTGACCTGGTGGACAGTGGTATACTCCTATCACTATGGTCTTCCCTGACACACAAGGGATTTCTACCCATAAAAATTCAATTTTGCATTTAGTCTCATGCAGGATGTTTATCCTGTTGGTCTCTATGCCATCCCAGATATAAAGCGCCACACCACCTCCCGCGTGCTCTCTCTATTTCATGAAACTTTTATAAGTCCAAAGATTTCTGAAAGCTATACTTACTAATGCTCTTTAACCACTGTTAAATTAGTCTTCATTCAATTAATTGAAGGGTTTGAGATGGTGCGCACTTCCAGTCCTCCTCTACTGCAAAGGGTGCAGGGCCTCTGGAAGCTGGGGTTGTGGAATTCAATCCCTGGATCGCTTGCGGTGACCTCTGGACTCCTCTCCCAGGGGATGCGCGGAGCAGTATGCAGATGAGCCTTCCGGTCCTCTTGTACTGCAGTTACTCTCTCCCATGTCCCCAGAGTCATATCCAGTTCTCCATGCTTTATCCCTATCAGCTCTCTTGTCCTTCTCACGTCAAACCACAGCTCTCCTCTCCTCTCATCTTGATCCCATTATGCCTCACTGTCTTCCCTTCTCTCCCATTTCCATCCCACCTCCCTGACAATCTACCTTCTGGCATGCTCGACCTGACCCCCACTGCACAGCACTGGATTTCTTCTTCCCAGCAGGCTCATCCCGACTTCATCATACTAGTGATGACTTGGCAGGCTCAACTCCTCCACATTACCTTCTACATGCTAGCCCAAGTCACCCTCTCTTATTAATAGTGACACTGCAGTTATTTCCAGGCACACTCAAGCCAAATTCTTCAGCCTCTTCTAGGCCACATGATTCACAGCTGCTCTTCCTCTCTCTAGGTCTGAACAGCCAAATTCTGAGCAAATTTTAGAATTTCTGTTTCAGAGGGGAATTCTTTGCAAATTCTGTACTACACAGCTGCACAGAATTCCCCCAGAGTACCGACAAGCTCATCCCAACTTCACCACACTAGCAATCTCCCAGCAAACTCAACCCCCCCTGCACTACCTTCCACATGCCAGCCCGCACAGGCCCCCTCTTTTACTGATGCTGTCTCTTCTGGGCCTGCTCAGGCTGAATCCTGCAGCCTCTTACTTCCAGGCTAAGTGAATCACAATTGCTCTTCCAGTCTCCAGACCGCACAGCCAAATTTTGAGGAAAGTTTTGAAATTCTGTGCAAGGGGGGAATTCTGTACTAAACAATTATACAGAATTCCCCAGGAGTAATATTACAATTGACTGGTACTGCACGTCAATGACTGCATCTATCAGAAGGAATTATTTTTTCCATTCGTGAAATGCATTGAAATAATGTTGACTGCCAGCTTTATTCTCTCTCTAGAAGCCTTTCTTTAGCATTCTTTATTCTCTCTTTTACTGAATCCTCTTCTTCCTTTATTTTGCGGTGCCCTTCATTTCTATCAATGTCTTTAATTGAAAAAAGAAACCCAACTTCCTGGACATAGCAAGAGCAAGCTCTTCTTCTGAAAGGTGACTATTTCTGCCGTCTCTTGGGGAGTGGGAGTCCATCATCCAACCCTTGAGCAATAATTCTAGTACAGCGAGATGCTTAGTGATGGTACAGACTCCCTCCTCAAGAACCTTTATGAGCCCAGCCCAATGTGAAGATTAGATACCCAGGGGGAAGTGTTCTGTGGTAATGTTGCCCGGGTTGTAATATGTTCAGTTTTCATTCGGTGTAGCCTTCTATAAATCCCTGAGCTGCCCAGAGTAAACTCTGTTTTCTAAAACGTTTTACCCATAACATTTTCATCAGCAACAATGGTCATGTGGAGGGTATTTTAAAAAGCCATTTACTTTAACTAATTAGCCCCACCTTCCCTGAAGAAAAGTAAGTGCATGATCAACCACATATAAACTTTAAGGTGTGGGAAAAACAATGCACGTAGTTTTGCATTTTCAAAATGACGCACATTTTTCACAAGCAACATGTCTGCAGAAAGAGGAAGTGCACATCTTTGTAGGTACTTTTTCCCTTGGTAGTTTTCAAAGGGAAAGTGCATGCATTGCCTACTTTCCCTTTGAGAATTAAAGTACACATGGACTTTGCAACTACCAATATAGGGGCAGACCCTGAAAACCTGCTCCTGTGCGGGCCGAGCCTATTTTGCATAGGCTTGGCGACGCGAGCAAGCCCTGGGACGCGCGTGTCCCGGGGCTTGAAAAAAAGGGCGGGGAGTGGGAGGGCCAGAGGCCTCTCCACTGCCGCTGGGACTGGGGATCGCATGCTGGCACTCGGCCGACGCACGCAAGCTACGCCTGTCCAGAGGCAGGTGCAACTAAGAAGATAAAGGTTGGGGGGGGGGGGCGTTAGATAGGGCTGGGGGGGCGGGTTAGGTAGGGGAAGGGGGCGGGGGCATGGGCATGGTGCCGGTCCAGGTGTGAGACAAGGCTTCTGGCACAGCAGCTGTGCCAGAGGATGTTCGCCGGCAGCCGGCCAGTGCGCGCAAGATTGGCAGGCGTGAATAATGGAAAAAAGGTAGGGGGGGATTTAGGTAGGGCTGGGTGGTGGGTTAGATAGGGGAAGGGAGGGGAAGGTGGGGGGGAGTGGAAGAAAAGTTCCCTCCGAGGCCGCTCCAATTTCGGAGTGGCCTTGGAGGGAACGAGGAAAGCCATCGGGGCTCCCCTAGGGATCGGTGTGCGCAAGGTGCACAAGTGTTGCATCCCCTTGCACCCTCCGACCCCGGATTTTATAACATGCGTGCGGCAGCACGGGCATTTTATAAAATCGGGTGTATATTTCTTCGCGCTGGGTAGCACGCACAAATGTACCCCGCACGCAGGTTAAAAAATCTGCCCCATTGTTCTGAAAACTTCCCCTAAGAAAATTTATTTAACATAAAGGAAGAATGGAAAGCTTCACAACAAACTGAAATTCCAGGTTACACTTGTTGCAGTATTGTTTATTGTAAAAGTACAATTGCATTCGACAGGTAGAGCAGGATAGAAACTATTTTGCAGTAGGGTCCGCAACTTTTCCCATGAAGAGTATGCTTTTAGTTTCATCACTGGCTATCAGAAGCAGGAAAGGACGATTCATCTTTATAGTGAAAGGAACAGACATTCGTATCATTTCAATGGCAGTAACTGCTGCAGCCTCTGTGCCTCTCTCGTCAACACTCACCACTGCCTTATGAGTAGCCTGGAAGAAAAGGATAGAAAGCTTTATAAAGCACTTGTTACAGACCTATGAGCCATAAGACTCATCTTCTGTTATGACTGGAGGTAACGGATCATGGCTTGAGTATGGTGGTAAATGTTACTAATACACAGACAATGCTCATTTGCTGTTTATCATTAATGACTGATCATGGTCAACCAGCAACATTCCTTCAAACCAAAACCATTGGTTCATTATCTTACGTTCATTGCTTCCTAGCTCGATATCTTAGTTTTCTTAGAAGCCTGTCATGGGGCACTTTGTCAAATGCATTTTTTAAATCCAAATACACCACATCCACTGGTCCACCTTTATCGCCATGTTTATTAACTCCTTCAAAAAATGTAGCAGATTTGTGAGGCAAGACTTCTCTTGGGTACATTCTGGCTGTGTCTCATTAAACCATGTCTATCTATATGTTCTGTGATTTTGTTCTTTAAAATAGTTTCCATGATATTTCCCGGCAATGAAGTCAGGATCACTGGTTTATAGTTTCCCAGATTACCCCTGGAGCCTTTTTTAGATATCGGGGTTATATTGACCACCTTCTAGTCTCCAGGTACAATGGATGATTTTAATGATAGGTTACAAATTAATAGTAATAGGTCTGGAATTTCATTTTTTAGTTCTTTCAGAACCCTGGGATGTATACCATCTGGTCCAAGCAGTTTGCTATTCTTCAGTTGATTAATCTCGCCTACTATATCTTCTAGGTTCACCATGATTTGGTTCTGTTTATCTGAATCATCAACTTTGCACACTGTTTGCAGAACAGGTATCTCCCCAACATCTTCATTATTAAACACCGAAGTAAAGAATTAATTTAGTCTTTCTGCAATGGCCTTACCTTACCCAAGATTCCCTTTAATCACTTGATCATCTAACAGTCCAACTGACTTCCTCACAGACTTCTTGCTTTGGAAATATTTAAAAAAAATTTTTTATGAGTTTTTGCCCCTACAGCCATCTTCTTTTCAAATTCTCTCTTAGCCTGTCTTATTAGTGTTTTACATTTAACTTGCCAATGTTTATGTTTTTCCCTATTTTCTTCTGATGGATCCTTCCAATTTTTGAAGGAATTTTTTTTTTTTATAAAATAGCCTCTTTCACGTCACCTTTTAACCAAGCCGGCAGAAGTTTGGCCTTCCTCCCACCTGGACTGTGCTTCTAAGATGGTATTTTTAAACAACGTCCCTGCCTGTTGTACACACTTAACCTTTGTAGCTGTGCCTTTCAGATTTTTTTCTGTCTTCCTTATTTTATCAAAGTTTCCCTTTTGAAAGTTTAGTGCTAGAGCTGTAGATTTACTTATTGACCCCCTTACAGTCATTAATTCAAACTGGTTCATATTATGATCACTATTGCCAAGTGGCCTCACCATTTTTACCTCTTTCACCAAATCTTGCATTCTGCTAATAATTAGATTTAAAATAGCTCCCACTCTCATTAATTCCTGAACCAATTACTCCATGAAACAGTCATTTATTCCATCCAGGAACTTTACCTCTCTAGCATGTCCTGATGATACATTTACCCAGTCGTTATTGGGATAATTGAAAGCTCCCATTATTACTGCATTGCCAAATTGCTTAGCTTCCCTTTTTTCTCTTAACATTTCTTCGTCATCTTATCATTTTGGCCAGGTGGATGGTAGTATACTCCTATTGAAATATTCTTCCCCAACACACATGTGATTTCTACCCATAATTTTTATTTCTATTTTATTTATACATTTATTTAATTTTTATATTCCGCTTTTCAGCACTTCAAAGCAGATTATATTCAGGTAACATAGTTATTTCCCAGAGAGCTCACAATCTAAGGGGGTCATTTTCCAAGGTGTTATCGTGGGAGATAAATTCGCAAATCGCGCTAACAACCGTTAACGCGATTTGCAAATGCAAATTCGTAATTTAATATTCAGGGGGCGGAGTATATGTAAAACGGGAAACAGGTATCGTGGCCCCCAACCCCCTACGCTCATACCTAATCCCCACCTCGAGTTACTAGGTGGCCCTCCCATAGGGATACAAATACCTGTCTAGGGCATAGGCACTATAGCAAGTCAGTCAGTCTCAGTCTCAGTCTCAGTCTCTCTCTCTCTCTCTCTCTCTCTCTCTCTCTCTCTCTCTCTCTCTCTCTCTCTCTCTCTCTCTCACTCACCAATTGCTTAGTTTCATATAACATGTTGCTTGCAGCACCTAAGAGTGGAAATAGGCTGTTTGGACACTTTTGTATACTGCAAAGATTCATTGGTTGTTTTATCGCGGTGCACGATGTTTTCGCGATTTGCGAATCCATTTCCGCAAATGGCGAAAACATCACGTGATGCGATGTTTCCCCGCTGCACGAAAAATGCCTTATTTGCATGGGACACGCCCCCTCATGCATTACCACTGCGATATTGGAAAATGAGGCCCTAAGTTTGTAGCTGGGGCAATGCAGGGTAATGTGACTTGCCCATGGTCACAAGGAGCAGCAGTGGAATTTGAACACTGGTCTCCCTAGTTTGTAGCCTGCTGTTCTAACCACTAGGCTACTCCTCCTACCCATAACTCTTAACCCACCTACACGCACCTTACCCTTCCAGAATTCATCTCACCCCCCTCCTGACCCTCCCCTGACCCACCCACACACCCCTGATCTCCCCCCCCCTGACCCTACACCCCACTGCCCACCTCCCAGCAATTATTATATACTATTTATGTTAAATTACTTATACCGCCTTCCTCTCCTCAATTTTTTAATCCCTCCTGCCACTTAAGTCATAACTGAATGCTTACCATGTCATTGCGAACATTGTTACCATGTTATAATGGTACCATGTTATAATGTAATATAGTCATAATCTTCCATGTTATACTGTTACCATGTTATAATGTAATATAGTTATAATCTACCATGTTATACTGTTACCATGTTTTAATGTAATATAGTTATAATCTACCATGTTATAATGTAAAATAGGGCGGACCCCGCCCTATCTCTCAGTTTCCTGTAAACCGATGTGATATTTCGATCGAATGTCGGTATATAAAATAAATAAATAAATAAATAAATAAATAAATAACAATTCTACCATGAATTTAGTCTCTTACAGGATCTTTATTCTGTTGAATTCGATGTCATTGCAAACATAAAGCACCACCCCACCCCCAAGTTGATCCATCCTATTATTGTGGTGTACTTTATACTCTAGCATCGCACTGTCCCATTGGCTATCCTCTTTCCTGGTAGTCTCTGAGATGCCAATTATGTCTACCTCTTCATTCAATGCTATACACTCTAACTCTCTCATCTTACTTCTGGCATTGGCTTACAGACATTTTTGTTAATATTAACAACTTGCTTATCAGTTGACAGGGATAATTTGGAATCTTTTAACTCAGATGGTTCTGTACTAATAGGCACATGGACCTTTTTTGCCTTTATTGGAATCTCTCTGTTGGGATGCCTTAACTCTCTTGTTTTATTAGTATCCTTCGAAGATACCTCTCTCTGAACCATGTGTTGTTGAGTGACTGTCAGCTTTCCCCCTTGTTCTAGTTTAAAAGTTCTGCTATCTCCTTTTTAAAGGTTAGTGCCAGCAGCCTGATTCTATCCTGGTTAAAGTGGATTAAGTCCTTTGGGAAAAGACTCCCCCTTCCCCAAAAGGTTTGCCAGTTCCTTACAAAATTGAATCCCTCTTCTTTGCACCATCATCTCATCCATGCATTGAGACTCTGGAGCTCTTCCTGTCTCTGGGGACCTGTGCGTGGAACAAGGAGCATTTCAGAGAATGCTACCCTAGAATTTCTGGATTTCAGCTTTCCACCTAAAAGCCTAATTTTGGCTTCCAGAACCTCCGTACCACACCTTCCTATGGGATTGGTGCCTACATGCTCCATAACAGCTGGCTCCTCCCCAGCACTGTCTAAAATGCTATCTAAGTAATAGGTGAGGTCCACCACCTTTGAACTAGGCAGCGATTCTCACATTCACCAACCAACCATCCAGCTATCTACATTACTAATAATCAAACCACCAACTATGATGGCTGATCTAACCCTTTCCTCCTGGGCAGTAGCCCTGGGAAATTCATCCTCAGTGCGAGAGTGCAATGTATCACCTGGAGAGCAAGTCCTTGCTACAGGATCTTTTCCTACTACACCAGGATGATGCTCTCCAAATAGGAGACCATCTTCCTCTAAGGTAGCACCAGGATTGACTTTAGCTCCACCCCTCCAGGGGCACACACGCGCGCACGCGAGAAAGGACTTGTTACCGGTTCATCACCCGCAGGCAGAGGACAGCCCCCTGGATGACGTCAGACGCCGGCAAGGTACTTAAGCTGGCGTCTGCCTACTTAGAATCGCTTAGCAATGAAGTTCCTCTTCAGAGTGTCTAGTTGCCATCCTGCGACTCCAGCTCCTGTGATTCCAGCTCCTGTGACTCCTGCTCCTGTGACTCCTGCCCTGTTGATCCTGATGTAGTCCACGGTATCTGTTTCAAATTCTCTGGCTTGATTCTCTGGCTCTTGACCTCAGCTCCTCTTCCAGTTCTCCTGTCTGCCCCCTGCCTTGACTTCTGGATCGTCTTCTCATCGCTTCGCATCACCGTCGCCAAAGGCCCAGCGGTCCAGGTCCTCATGGGCTCCTCCTGGTGGGATCTTGGACTTCCAGGGTGAAGACTCCCTCTTCACTACCGTTGCCTAAGTCCCAGCGGTTCGGGTGCTCATGGGCTCCTCCCGGGTGTACCACGGACTTCCAGGGTGAAGCTTCTACACAGTACTCGGTCAGCCAGCCGCTAACCCGGTCTTCTCTTCAGGGGAGTCCAACTTCTCTTCCAACTCTTCTCCGCAAGGCCGGCCCAAGGGTCCACATGCCTGGTCACAACAATAGGTATATACACACACTAATGAATATACCCCACTATTTCACTTCTACCCCAAACTTTTTAAGTTCTAAAATTTCCCAAAGCAATACTCACAAGATGATGTTTTCCTCTCAATTCTCCTGCAGGAGACACTAGAAAAGAACTTACCTAGTTCCCTGGTCTTCTTGTTTAATTAAAAAGCACACGCACAAACACTCAGTTCAGCTATGTCATCAGGAGGAAAGGAGTTGCTCTCTTACAGTGGTTAATCTGTTAGTTGCTGATTTTTGTAGCATCACACATCCTCAGATGGGTTCTGAGTGTAATGGACCCTCCGGTTACATTACCATTAAGCCCTAAGTGATTACTGTCTTCAGTTAGTGCAGTATAGGTTAGTGAGAAGGGGAGGCACCATCCTGTACATACCTCCTTTTTTTTTTTTCAAAATAGTTTTTATTATCAGCAATAAATGCATCCATACACTAAACATAAATGGTATAGTACATCAGTTCCAACAAGGGCATGTCCCAACCAAGTTTATTATGTCAAACAGTAACAAAAGTACATACCGATCCTCTGCAACTCGTACAATGCAATTCCCGCTTTTCCTCTTTTTTATTATTTATTTATTTATTTAATTTCTTTTACTATACCGATGCTCAAGACCAGGTCTTATCGTACCGGTTTACAATGTAACTGAGGGGAAACCAATTAACATCTAGGTAGAAAGTAAAGTTACATTAAACAGGGAGCGTAAAACATGGGAGATGGAAGACAGGACAGAATTTAAACTAAAACAACTGGAGAGTTAAAGATACATAAACTAAAACAACTGGAGAGTTAAAGATACATAAACAGAGATTTATCCTTGGCGATTATTAACATTAACATTATTAACTCCCACCCTCCCTGCCTAGTGTCCCAAGTACTAGACACTGCCCCTAGTAAGATCCCATTCATACAAATGCAACCTCCACATTCAACCCATTTGACACCCCCCCCCCCCCCACACTTGTGGCCAACAGGCAGCCCCAAGCAAACGATAGTAACCCCCTCCTTCCACCTCGCCTAGACCAGGGAATTCAATCCCATAGTATAATGTCTAACAGCCCAGTTTGAAAATCCTTGGGTAGCAATGCAGAACATGCTTTCCAGTACCCCTTGTACTGCTTATCTCATTTGCGGCTTCCTGAAGTGCAGTCCATGCATTCCAACTGCAGAAACATTGCCATCTTCTGATACCAGGCCGCCACGGAGGGTGACGTGGCCAGTTTCACCCACACCGACAGGATCGTACGACAGGCCAGCAGAGTGGCCACATGCCCAAATTTTGCCTTAGAATGGTTACCTGGTGGTAGTGAGCTAAAAGGATGGCTTATCAGAATACTGCCTGAGGCCTGTGTGGCAATACCAGTACAGCAGGTGACAGTATCCAGCACAACATCCCAAAACTACGTAAGCATCTGGCATTGTAGGAGATGGTGTAGCAAAGATCCCTCCTCAAGACCACACTTGATGTAAAGCAGACAGTCGATGAGGCCCATCTTGAAACGGCAGACGTCATCGTAATAGGTCAAATGGAGAATCCGGAACTGCAGTTCATAGAGTCCCACGTCCGGGTTGTTGGCATGCAGACTTTTGAAGCAGTTCAACATGTAGTCCACCGTTATATCCCGGGTTAGGAGAGTTGACCACCGGTGCACCAGTGGTTGCAAGAAGTCACATGTCTTGCAGGCCTCACCTAAGGTTTTCCATCCTGCAATAGTGTTGGTGAGACAGGCCACGTCAAAGGCTTTATTTTCGTAGGCAGTTTCTGCGATTACCTCCTCCATTGTCCACGAGAGGGACTGCAGATAATGGCGCGCCTGCAGGTATGCAAAGAAATGACGGGGTGGCAAATGATAATTCTTAGACAACAATTGTAAGTCCAAAATATTATGGGACTCCGAGTCATATAAATGAAATGTGAACACTACCCCATGACTGGCCCAGTGCTGGAAGATGCCACTGCAGTCCTGGCCAGGCAGAAAGTCCAAATTGCCCAACAGCAGCATCAGTAATGAGGTGATGGCCACCAGACCTTGGAGCTTCCTCATCCACCTCCAGGCACGGATATATGGGTTCAGCAATTGCCTGGGGAAGTCCAGGGTACGTAGCTGTGAGGGTCTGAGATGCAACAAACAAAGCGGCGACCAAGGTGCCGTCATTCTGCTCACCAATCCCCTTCTCACAATAGCGGTAAATATCTGTCAGTCACTCTCCCACAAATGTCAGCTGGCAGGAGACATTATAAAGCCGAAAATCTGGCATCCCGCAGCCCCCCACCTGTCGGGAATGTTTGAGAGTTTTGTATTTAATACGGATGGCCTTGCCCTGCCACAGAAATTTAGCAATGCAGGATCGCAGATGCTTTAAATCATTAACAGTTAACCAACATGGGAGCATGTGTAACACATGTAGAATTTTGGGGAGAATTATCATTTTTACCAATGCACATCTGCCAAACAGAGAAAGTGGGAGAGATCGCCAGGCTACTAATTGTTAGGGATGTGCAGAAGGAAAAAATGTGTTTTGTTTTCGTTTTTCATTTCGCCCAGACCCAAATTCATTGCATTAGTTTCATAGAGGGGAAAACCAATTCGTTTAAGAACATAAGAACATAAGAAAATGCCATACTGGTTAAGACCAAGGGTCCATCAAGCCCAGCATCCTGTTTCCAACAGTGGCCAATCCAGGCCATAAGAACCTGGCAAGTACCCAAAAACTAAGTCTAGTCCATGTTACCATTGCTAATGTCAGTGGCTATTCTCTAAGTGAACTCAATAGCAGGTAATGGACTTCTCCTCCAAGAACTTATCCAATCCTTTTTTAAACACAGCTATACTAACTGCACTAACCACATCCTCTTGTAACAAATTCCAGAGTTTAATTGTGCGTTGAGTAAAAAAGAACTTTCTCCGATTAGTTTTAAATGTGCCCCATGCTAACTTCATGGAGTGCCCCCTAGTCTTTCTACTATCCGAAAGAGTAAATAACCGATTCACATCTACCCATTCTAGACCTCTCATGATTTTTTTTTAAATTTTTTATTTATTCATCTTTTAAATAATATACAAAATAAACTTTTGCATTGAAATACAGAGAAATAATACTTTAATAATCATCATTAATAACATCTTTTCCCTCTTAACATAGAGGGATTATAATTAACAATTCTGGAAACTTCTCTTGTTACATAGGAAACATTGGGGAGATGGAAACAATACTAAGGAGTATAGAAGGAAATTAATTTAATCATTCTTTAGCATCCATTTGCCTTACCCTTAAAAAACACATACTCCCTTCATGGTATTTCTGACCAGCTTAATTAAGCACTTACAAGGATAACGCAGTATAAAACTGGCTCCTAATGCTTGGGTTTCAGATCTCATTAATAAAAAAGCCTTTCTACGCTGCTGCATAGCTTTAGCTAAATCTGGATAAACACATACAAGTCCACCGCAATATAATTCGTTCATATTTTTGAAATAATTTTTCATTATCTTTAAAACACTAGCTTCATCATAAAAGGTAACAAAGAGTACAGCCTTGTCCACAATTTCAACAGATGAGTTTTCTAAATAATCGGTTAGATTTTGGAAATCCAACCTTTGAACATTTAAAGTCCCAGAGACAGAGTTGTTTCTTTTAGGTAGAAAAAATAATTTAACAATGGGAATCTCATCTAATGGAATCTTTAACTTCTCCATTACGTATTTTGAGAAGTATGCCTAAACAGACAAACAACATGAAGGAAAATACCCAGACGCCTCTGCTATTCCTTTGGCCTGCCTGGGCTGAATGAACTCTGAGTGACTTTCTGAGCATGACTTGCAGAATGTCTCTGAGCAGGTAGACAAGTTGGCACCAAAAAAAGGTGAGCCTATTCATTGGGTCACACAGAAGAAACCAACGCGGGAGCTTCAGGCACTACCTCACTGGACAAGATAATTAACAGAACAAAAGGATTATCTGGAGAGTGAGGGCAAATGGGCTACATCTGGGAAGACTGGTCAGGGCAGTTCAGGGAAAGGGTGTCATGTCAACAGCATGATGTGACTCTGTAAATGAGTCTTTGGGCAGTCACGTAAGTCTAGAAGCTTCGACAATATTTATGTTTAACTATAAAAGAAGGATCACTTCCTGTATCCAACGAGATGCTGTTCAGTTTGTAAGAATAAGGGCACCCAGTATCCAGCATCTCCCAAGAACACTTATAATGCCTAATAAAATTACTTTATACCTTTTACTGAATCTAAGTGTTCTTGTGTCCCTGGCCCTAAGCATAGAGTATTATTTACATATTTAGCGACAGCACGATAGGGACATTAATAGCTATTGCTATTATTATTCTTTGGTGAAGTGTTTGGATTCTGGTGGACAGAATCCAATTATACACTACATTCTCGGACATGTAATTGGCTTTAAGTCCGAAGGAAGTGTTCCCAGGCTTAAGTGGTCTGGAGGAATTTACCCGGAAGATATTTGAGCTCAGAGAAGAGGCTTCACGAGATTTTCGCGCTTCCCTGGTGGTTGGCGTAGGATGGATCCATTTTTTGTACGTATGTAAATTAATCTTCAAAACATTTGTATCAATTTTTTATTTTTTATGTATATATATTTTCCATTATTTGATTGTTGGTGTGCACATGTACATCATGCACAACTCTATTTAAAAAAAAAAAAAAAAGAATGAGGAAGGAGGAGGATCAGAATAAATTTTTGCTAAAGTGTTTCAGGTTCATTTAGTGGTTAGTAAACTTGCAGTTTACAGAGGGTTAGCTAGCAATAGTCGGTCTTTTGTCCTCAGACCGCATGGCTTAGAAGCTTGGCTCTGCAGCAGTTTCAAGTTACACTTTTGAGAGGACGGGGAGCTGCAGAGTAAATGAGGTGATTTTTCTGTTTGAAGCTGAGGCACCTTTGAGAGCAGTGGTGATTTTTACAGACTGCAGCACAGTAGCTTCCAAAGGAGGAAGAGGAAATTATGAAAAGTTTGAAGTTAAATAGGGTAAGTTTTTATAAGTTCATACTTAAGTTTGCTTTGGAGTTAAAGCATGCTTGCTGTTAGGTTATTATTAAACAGACAAAGGAATCTTTTGGTTCTCTTAGGATGGCACAGGGCTGAGTGATTTCACCCTTGCCTGGTACAAGGAATCTTATATTTACAGTAAATATAGAAACATAGAAATGACAGCAGAAGAAGACCAAACGGCCCATCCAGTCTGCCCAGCTAGCTTCACACATATTTTTTCTCATACTTATCTGTTTCTCTTAGCTCTTTGGTTCTATTTCCCACCATTAATGTAGAGATGCTCATAGTTTCATCTAAGTTTTCAGAACTGTGTTATTAATGAGAGTTTATTGTGAAGAGCTTTTAGAACAATGTGAGCTGTGTTTCATTTCTGAGAAATTCTAGACTTTCATCTGGTAAGAAAACATGAAACTGTATTTATTTAAAGCCATTCATAATTAGATTTGATTTATCATTGGAAAGGGATGTATTGTCTTTTTCTCGTTTTAGAAGTCCCATGGAGTAAATTAGTGGTCAGCTTTAAAGAAATTTGCGTTGTTGAAAGTATGGGGATGTGAATATTAGGGCTGAGGGGTGACGTGATGTTAAAGAGGGGATTGAGTTTTATTTTTATGCTGGATAAGGGTATGTAAAGTGCTTTATCACTTAACTAACTTATTCATTGAAGTGTAACAGTTGTTTGGCGGGAGAGGAGGTGACCCCCCCCCCCCTTAGGAATGTATTTGAGGAGAAAGAAAAAAAAACCTGCGAGCCAGTCACTTTTAAAATGAATTGCATAGTTCTGCTGATGTAAGAGTTTTTAGTAGGGATGTGCAGAGCAAAATTTTATGTTCATATTTTTTATGTCCGAAAGGGGGTCCCACTTGCGGCCAATATGGACATAAAAAAAATCCAATGAGTTGGGTATATGTACATATGTGCAAAAAAAAAATTAAACCCCCTCACCCTCCTTAATCCCCCCCCCCCAGACTTACCACAACTCCCTGGTGATCGAGCGAGGAGTGAGGACGTCATTTCTGCAATCCTTGGCGAGAAGCATGTGACGTCGGTGGCACGTCGAGTGACACGGCGTCACGTGATTCCCGGCTCGTTCGCGCCGGACGGCTCGTTCGGCCCAAAAAGAACTTTTGGCCAGCTTGGGGGGGCCTCCTGACCCCCCCAAGCTGGCCAAAAGTTCTTTTTGGGCCGAACGAGCCGTCCGGCGCGAACGAGCCGGGAATCACGTGGCGCCGCGTCACTCAGACGCGACGTCACGTGATTCCCGGCAAGTCAGGAGGCCCCCCCAAGCTGGCCAAAAGTTCTTTTTGGGCCGAACGAGCCGTCCGGCGCGAACGAGCCGGGAATCACGTGACGCCGGCGTCACTCGACGTGCCGCCGACGTCACATGCTTCTCGCCAAGGATTGCAGAAATGGCGTCCTCACTCCTCGCTCCATCACCAGGGAGTTGTGGTAAGTCGGGGGGGGGGGGGGGGATTAAGGAGGGTGAGGGGGTTTATATTTTTATTTTGGCTCAACAATCGCAATTTCCCACATATCGAACATATCTATGTTCGATATGTGGGAAATCCGATCGTTTATGTCGAATCAATTTTTTAAGTAAAAAAAAAATATGAGTTGCGTTTTACTAATGCGGTCAATCCGAATGCACACCCCTAGTTTTTAGGTTTTTGTTTGATATTGTAAAGTGTTTGGTTGGGTATGTTAGAGGTTAGAGTGAGTTTGTGATAGAAGATGGACTAAGGATATAAGTTATTTAATTAAACTGACGTAAGAAAAAGGGAAACAAAAAAGGGAGAAAAGACCTCATATGCCTACCATCCCGGCTGAAGTTTTTGTTAATTAAAGACCTTATGTTATATTCTAATGATGATAGATATTTCTCAGTTTTGCTTATATCTCACTAAATGCTAACTTTTGGAAGAGGGATGTGGTGTGCTTAACAACAACACAATAAAACAGGGAGATCCCTCATATATAATTGCAGGTTTTGGCTAATGCATATGAATGAGTGCCTAGGGTTGGGCACAGTAGGGAATTAATTGCTCTCTGGTATAACAAAGTCCATTCTTTAAGTGAGTTAGGCATTTATAGCACAGAAAAAAAAAGGGTTTTAGATTTGTAAATGGAAGTAGCTCTTATCACAGGGGACAGTGCCTCCTAGAGGTGGAACATTATAGAAAGGAAAGTAGCTTTATGACTGCTTTTTGCTGAATTAAGGTATAACAGAATGTTGACTTTTAAGGAACCTGTAATGTCATTTTTAAATTTAATTCTAATCATTATATTAACTGTCATATGCTAGATTTCTTTCCAGGGTATCAAGGCACAAAGCACCTCTGTTTCTGTTCCATGGGAGATGACGGTCACAGTTTTTTCCAGTTTTTTCCAGTTTGATTCCTCTTCATTTTTTAATAGATCTATTTTAATTTTAATCCTGATTTTTTGTTTTCTTTTGTGGATCGATCCAATTCTTTTACATTGTTTTTAAAGTACTTTTTATTTTTATTTTTGAGCTCAAAAGTTTGTCAATTGTCTGTTATGTGTTAAATGTGTGATACTGGGAATGAAGAATGAATGAATGCATGCATTATGTGGTCAGTTTTGTGAAATATATGTTTTAATGTAATGTCTGAGTATTTATGTTTATGGTTTGGACCAGTGCATGCTGCATTGACACACTGTGGAAATATTATGCAAATTAGATACTGGGAGTCCATGAAATATGGAATTTCCTTATTGATTAATTTGATCAATTTGATTTCTTCTGCTTTCATTTAGGTTTTAATTCGTTCCATATGTATCCCACATAGTAAGGAGCTAAGAGATTCTGCTCTGCCATCAGCACTGACTGCAGAAATTATCCTTGGCCACAGAAGTTATTACATACTTTATGGACTGAAATACTTACAATTTATACCTGATCTTTGCTTTTCTCTTTGTTCTGTGGAAGTGACTTTAAGCAGAATCTAGGTTCTTTCATTCTTTACCAATACTTGGATATTCAAGTTAATGATATCATCTGAAGTGATGCTATTTTTATTAGTTGGTATGTTCCAAGTTTGGTAGAATTTTCCAGTCTTAGAATTTCTAATACTTATATGTATTTCTGTGCTGAATCAGCTAAATGAATATGTACTAGGTTTTTCTTTATCTTTATCTATGGAAGCTGCCTTCATCACATAGAGGGTGATGTGTCTCAGTGTGATTCAAATATGATAATTCATGGTTCAAGAGGGATATATATATATATTTCTCCTCCACACCAGCATATGTTAAAATACATACTGATTTATTTGCTATAAGCTATTCTTATTCTTTTGTTCTGTGGTCTGTACTTATGGTAATCGCTTTGCTGATCTTTATTTCCTTTTTACCCTGATTTCTTTTTTTGTTTTATGTTTGGTTATTCTGATGTAGTTCTTTTGATCACATGTATCAATGCACCTTGAAATGCCATGCGATAATTGATTGTTATATGTATCTAGTTATTATGCCTCTTTGCAAGTGCCATGATTTCGGTTTCCTAAATTAATGATATAATTTGAGGTTATGCAATTTTTACATTTGTAGAAATTTCCAGTCCAAACATTTCTATTATGTGATTTCTTGACATGCTCTTCTGTCTCTATTTATAAGCTAGTTTGTTTCCATTTAGGATTCCAGAGGGGAAGATATAATTTTCCTTATTTCTGTTTTTTATTTTTATTACATTTCTTCCTTTCTCTGTGCAAAGACTTACACTGATGGTTTATCAATCCTGCAAAGTACATTATTTTGTTTTAGACTGCATAGCATGCTATAGACTTTCTCACAGAGTCAGCTTTCACTTGTTTCTATGATTATCCCCAATTACACTTAGACTTACCATCATCTAAGAGGGGTATTAGCCCCGCTTTCCTAGAAGTACCTGAAGACGAAGCAGTATTACTAGCCCTCATCTACCTTAACAACTTCTACCCCTTGACCAAAACTGGTTTAGAAGCCTTCCCATCCACAGCTGTATCATCTCTTGGACAGGTGACTGCCACAGTTGAATTAGGACTGTCCATACAGCGATTGCTTTCACTGCTACAGGTTGTTGTCATAATAATGCATAGCACCATCAATACCCTACAGAACTAGCATGATGTTTTGGACTTTTGCTATGCCTTTGCCTACTATGCATATGCCTCTGCTTTCGATGATTTGGATTTTCAATCACTGCAGCCTATGAGCAGAATATGTCTTTTTTTTTAACACTTTTATAACTTGTCCCACATTATGTATGCACAACACAGTATGAGTCCTTCTGCTGATTCTTGGTTTTCTTCTATTTTATTGGCTTCCTTCACTTTTCTGATAACGTGCATTGATTATATCCCTGCTTGCCATTTTAATGAATATTATCCTGGGTAGTTGTTTACAATAACAGTACTCCTTGAAAAGACTTGTCTAGTATACCTAGTATTATATTAGAAACATAATACTTTCATACTGGTCTCTCTTTGTTCTTCTTATCTTTACATGTTATACCACTATTATGTAATTACTTGACTCTGAAAGATAACATATGTGGTCTTGCTATTATGAAGTAGGTCCTTTTTATAACGCAGGTATCCGTATAGCTCAATTATAGAGCTAATGGCTACCTAGTGAAAATTAGTTATGCTGTTATTATTTGTCAATTCATGAGTGCATGTCTGCCTATGAGTCTCATTTACTTTAAAGGGGGGATCTAGATGGATAACAACACACACACAAGGTTAGTTGTTAGCTTACACATTTAGCCCATTTGCCATAGTCACTTTTCACTGTTCTGTCTTCACCTCTGGTACTTGAGTGTGCCACTTTGCCATTTGACAGTGGCACAAGAGGGAAATGAGAAGTATGCCTAAACAGACAACCAACATGAAGGAAAATACCCAGACGCCTCTGCTATTCCTTTGGCCTGCCTGGGCTGAATGAACTCTGAGTGACTTTCTGAGCATGACTTGCAGAATGTCTCTGAGCAGGTAGACAAGCTGGCACCAAAAAAAGGTGAGCCTATTCATTGGGTCACACAGAAGAAACCAATGCGGGAGCTTCAGGCACTATCTCACTGGACAAGATAATTAACAGAACAAAAGGATTATCTGGAGAGTGAGGGCAAATGGGCTACATCTGGGAAGACTGGTCAGGGCAGTTCAGGGATAGGTTGTCATGTCAACAGCATGATGTGACTCTGTAAATGAGTCTTTGGGCAGTCACGTAAGTCTAGAAGCTTCGACAATATTTATGTTTAACTATAAAAGAAGGGTCACTTCCTGTATCCAACGAGATGCTGTTCAATTTGTAAGAATAAGAGCACCCAGTATCCAGCATTTCCCAAGAACACTTATAATGCCTAATAAAATTACTTTATACCTTTTACTGAGTCTAAGTGTTCTTGTGTCCCTGGCCCTAAGCATAGAGTATTATTTACATTTTCCTGAAGGTTAATAAGGGAATCTCACCCATAACAATCGGAAAATTTAATAACCTTATATTTAGATGCCTCATAAAGTTGTCTATTGATTCCAGTCTCCTCGACATGCTCGCCCTTTCAGATAACATAGTGGCATGATTTTAAACACCTCTATCATATCCCCCCTCAGTCGTCTCTTCTCCAAGCTGAAAAGTCCTAACCTCTTTAGTCTTTCCTCATAGGGAAGTTGTTCCATTCCCCTTATCATTTTGGTAGCCCTTCTCTGTACCTTCTCCATCACAATTATATCTTTTTTGAGATGCGGCGACCAGAATTGTACACAGTATTCAAGGTGCGGTCTCACCATGGAGCGATACAGAGGCATTATGACATTTTCCGTTTTATTCACCATTCCCTTTCTAATAATTCCCAACATTCTATTTGCTTTTTTGACTGCCGCAGCACACTGAACCGACGATTTCAATGTGTTATTCACTATGACACCTAGATCTCTTTCTTGGGTTGTAGCACCTAATATGGAACCCAACATTGTGTAATTATAGCATGGGTTATTTTTCCCTATATGCATCACCTTGCACTTATCCACATTAAATTTCATCTGCCATTTGGATGCCCAATTTTCCAGTCTCACAAGGTCTTCCTGCAATTTATCACAATCTGCTTGTGATTTAACTACTCTGAACAATTTTGTGTCATCTGCAAATTTGATTATCTCATTCGTCGTATTTCTTTCCAGATCATTTATAAATATATTGAAAAGTAAGGGTCCCAATACAGATCCCTGAGGCACTCCACTGTCCACTCCCTTCCACTGAGAAAATTGTCCATTTAATCCTACTCTGTTTCCTGTCTTTTAGCCAGTTTGCAATCCACGAAAGGACATTGCCACCTATCCCATGACTTTTTACTTTTCCTAGAAGCCTCTCATGAGGTACTTTGTCAAACGCCTTCTGAAAATCCAAGTATACTATATCTATCAGTTCACCTTTATCCACATGTTTATTAACTCTTTCAAAAAAGTGAAGCAGATTTGTGAGGCAAGACTTGCCCTGGGTAAAGCCATGCTGACTTTTTTCCATTAAACCATGTCTTTCTATATGTTCTGTGCAACTGTTATCGGTGCTCTCTTTTGAAGCTGTGGTGTGTTTTTTACACTCTTGCAAATACTCTTGCAAATACTTCCCCCATTGCCATTAAAGTCAATGGGGGAAGTATTTGCAGCCTATTTTTTTGCTGCAGAATTGGGGTTTTCTTATCAGTTCTGATGAAACGTCTGGGGAGCAATCATCAGAACGAGAAAAGTGCTCCAAGGTACTTAGACTGTGGCAAAGTGGCACCAAAGTGGCATGAATAGCCTAAGGCACATTAAAGGGGCAAAGGGGTACCAGGAGTGGCAAGAGTGCTTTAACAGAGGTGCAAAGCAGCAGCAAGAGTGTAAAAAACACACCACAGCTTCAAAAGAGAGCACCGATAACAGTTGCATGACCCCTCGAAGGCAGTACGACAGGCAAAGTGGCAAGACAAGTGGCATCAACATCCTACAGCACAATGAAGAGGGAACAGAGCAAGCAGAAAGACTAGCACCAACACACTGAAACCATGATAGTGGCAAGACCACCACAAGGAGTAGAGTGAGTCATCTGGTGTATGGCAGCAAGGCAGAGTGATAGAAAGTTGATAGGGGCAAGATAAGCTGGCAGAGCGGAGGTAGTCAGGTCCCTGTGGTTTTGACAGGATAAAGACAGGCTGGCACCGGGGAGAGTTCCTTTCCTTTGCGCAGGAAAGGGCTCGCTAGAATAGGTTGGCCACTAGAGTGGAGCACGAGCCTTTAAAGTGTAGCGAGTCGACATGGAGGTGGTTTCTTTGTGAACAGCGGTTCTGGTTCAACGTGGGTCAGCAGGTACTAAGAGATAGGCTACACCCGGGGAGAGTTCCCTTTCCTTTGTGCAGGTATGTTGTGGTTTGATCTGTCACTTCTTCCTGAACTGGTTCACTACCAGAAGAAATGGCATCTTTGTGAAAGATAATTCAAAAGAGGATGCTTTTAGAGCAATAGAGACTGCCATTTGTGAAGCACGAACTGAGCTGGAGATTATTTGTGAATACCCAGAAGCTATTAACTGTACTTATGCACTTCAGCTGATGACAAAGGAACTTGAAGAGCTCTCAGAAATAAAAAAACTGCTACTCAAGTCCAAATCTACAATATCAACCTACGTTGACATTGTACCCTACACCAGCACTTCTCAACCGGTGTGTCGCGACACACCAGTGTGTCGCCAAGCACCGGCTGGTGTGTTGCGTGCTCCCGGTCTCTCCCGCTGCTCTTCCTTCCCTGCTGCCATTGCCGCTGGGCTAGCAGTACATTCAAGCCCAGCAGGAATGGCAGTGGCGCTAGAAGAAGCTCTGGCACCTGTGGCTGGCCTTTTTTTCTTCCCGCGCCCCCCCCCCCCCTGCCATGACCCGGAACAGGAAGTGATACGTGGTGCGTGGGAAGGAGAAATAGCCGGCCTTTCCATGTGGAAAAGTAGCAGCGGCAGCAGCAGCAGCATCGGCCCCCGAGCAATTGAAGCAGCCGGAAAGTAGACAGCAGCATGAGCCTCCTGCGGCTGATGGGATTCTTCTTTTTTGGCCTGCGGGGGCTGAAGGAGGAGGCTGCTGCAGCTACCATTTGTGCACGGGGGGGGGGGGGGGAAGAGGAAGTGAGTGAGAGAAAGAGAGAGAAGCAGCCAGCAAGCCTGTGTGTAAGTGAGAGAATGTGTGTGTGTGTGATTGAGAGCCTGTGTGTAAGTGAGAGAATGTATTTCATTGAGAGCATGTGTGTGATTGAGAGAAACTGGTCAGAGAGCTGATGTGTGTGTATATGTGAGAGACAATGAAAGTGACTGCTCAGGGAGATGACTGATGTGTATGTGAGAGTGTGAGACATTAGTCAGGGAGGTGACTGATGTGTGTGTGTGTGTGTGTGAGAGAGAGAGAAAAAGCATGGAAGTGAGAAATCTGGGTATGTGAGAAAGCATGGACGTAAGAAGCCTGGTGTTGTGGGTGGGTTTGTGTGTGTGTGAAAGAAAGCATGGGAGTGAGAAGCCTGATTATGTGAGAGAGCATGGGAGTGGGAAGCCTGTGTATGTGTGTGCATGCATGAAAGAGAGACTGGTTGGTAAGGTGACAATGTGTGTGAGAGAAAGAGACTGGTGTGTGTGAATGTGAGAGAAAGAATGTGATTCATGGAATGAGAAGCCTGTGAACCTGGAGAGCGAGCATGGAAATGAGAAAAGACTGGTGTGTGTGTAACAGAGAAAGTGATTATGGGAATGAGAAGCCTGTGCATGTGAAGAGAGTGAGCATGGGAGTGAGAAACCTGGGTGTGTGTGAGACACAGCATGGGAGTGAGAAGCCTGTATATCTGAAAGAGAACATGGGAGTGGGAAGCCTCTGTGTGTGTGTGTGTGTGTGTATGCATGAGAGAGATCAGGTGACTGGTATGTGTTTTTGTGTGTGTGTGAGAGAGAGAGAGAAAGAAAGTGATTATGGGAATGAGAAGCCTGTGCATGTGGATAGAACAAGCATGGGAGTGAGAGACTGGTGAGTGTGTGTGAGACAGAGAAAGTGATTATGGGAATGAGAAGCCTGTGCATGTGGATAGAACAAGCATGGGAGTGAGAGACTGGTGAGTGTGTGTGAGACAGAGAAAGTGATTATGAGAGTGAAAAGCCCGTATATGTAAGCAAAACATGGGCGTGGGAAGCCTGTGTATGTATATGGCATGAGAGAAACTGTTCAGGAAGGTGACTGGTGTGTGTGTGTGTCAAAGACTGTTTGGGAGATGATTGGTGTATGAGAGACAGAAACTGGTCATGGGGGCATGACTGGTATGGTGTGTGTGTGAGAGACATGGGCCCTAAGGAAGAGGACCATGAATATAGAGCTTAGGCTCTACTGCTGCTTCTGCTGTGTGCTATGGCCTGCATGGAAGAGGAGTAGGAGAGCTGCTGGAGGGGGTAAGTAAAGGTGGCTTTTTAAGTTTATTTTTCTTGATTGACTGCCATTTTGATTATTTAATATTATGTGATGTGTCTGCTTTTTTTTTAAATATTTTATTGGTGTTTGGAGAATTTATAATAGTTTTTATGAGTTTTTAATTGTTGGATGTTATTCTGTTCATAGCTGTTTTGAAACATTTATTCTGCTTATTAGTATAGTTTTACAATTATTTCTGTGTGGGGATCTATAGCTGCTTGCTAGTTCTGTTTTCCTAATAAGAGGTGTATTGGTTTTTAGGGTCTGATTTAATATTTGTAGTGTTGCCTTTTCATAGATAGGGTTCCTCCTGTTTGAGTGTATTCCATAATACAGGTGTAACTGTGTGCGGATTAGTTTATGTGCATTACTACAGATCCTGGGAGTATGTTAGGTTGGTTCTGTGTCTCTTACCGAGATGAGATATTTTACTAGCATATAAAAGTTTTATCAGTCTTATTTGTTGTGTTTTCTCAAGAGGACATGCATTGGTGGTAAACTGCTGTCTTTTCATAAGTAGGGCTATTGAGACTGGAAGTAGAAGGAGTTTGAGTTGCTGTTACTGAGATGACACCAGAACCAGAATATCTTTTTTGTAGGGTGAATTGTATGGGGAATGTCGTAATTCTGCTTTACATCCATTATTGTGGGTCAGGGGGGTTTCCGTGGATGCAAACTGTACTTTTACATCTAGCCCTGAGACGATCATGGGTCAGGGTGTCATGCATGTGAGAACCATCTGTCAGGTGTGTCCCGACAGAAAAAAGGTTGAGAACCACTGCCCTACACAGTGCTTCTGTAAACTATGGGAACACAGAGGATGCACTAGAGTGCAGCTAACACCAGTTTTCTATAGTACTATAAACATTAATGTTGGCACCTAAGAAAGATTTAGGGAAAATGGCCCATATTATGAAGGTCATGAAAACTATTCAGCATATGAAATATGCAAGCTCCAAACATCTTAGGTCAGCTTTTTATGTTCTTACATTCCAAATGTTACAAAACAGGAAAAAGAATATTCTGGAAAGAAGTGATGCACAAATACATGAAACTGAAATTAGAAATACTAGAACTAAACTCAGACAGGCATAGCATTTGGGGTCAGGCCCTTGTAGTGACGTAAGGGCTGGACAGTGGACAGATAGGCACAGCATTTGAGGTCAGGCCCTTGTAGTGACGTAAGAGCTGGCCGGGCAGGCACAGCGTTTGAAGTCAGGCCCTTGTAGTGATATAAGGGCTGAACAGACAGTCACAGCGTTTGAGGTCAGGCCCTTGTAGTCACGTAAGGGCTGGATGGGCAGGCACAGTGTTTCAGGTCAGGCCCTTGTAGTGATGTAAGGGCTGGACAGGCAGTTACAGCGTTTGAGGTCAGGCCCTTGTAGTGACGTAAGGGCTGGACAGTGGACAGACAGGCACAGCATTTGAGATCAGGCCCTTGTAGTGATGTAAGGGCTGGACGGGCAGGCACAGCATTTGAGGTCCTGTCTTGTCCCACCCTCCTCCCCCCCAATCCCCACCTAAAATAGCATCAGTCAATAATTGGTATTACAATGTTCTCATTCCTTGGTACCCCCAACGTTATTCCAGACCAATATATAACATCTCCAAAAAACACCCAAACAAGGTTGGGGGAACCCTATTGGGTATCAGTGCTCATCAGACACACTTTCCTAGCCTACTTCGTTACACCCTAAAACTCCGCTGGACTCAGTTAAGGTATCTATGCAGAGACCAGATTCTAAAAACTTAGAGAGCGAGTCAGGCCTAAGGGCTGTGAGCTGTTCCATATATCTTATCTGTCTCAATTTAGTGTACAGTTGGGCTAAACCCGGTGGATGCACCACCTTCCAATGCGCTGCAACCAATAAACGTGCGGCGGTCACAATAAAGGTAAAGATTTGGGTCGATTCGTCCTCTAGGGCCGGATATGGAATCCCCAGTAGCCAATAATCAGCCTGCAATGGTATCTGGACCCCCAAGACCGAGCCTACAAAAATTTGGCACTGCACCCAAAACTGTTGAATCCTGGGACACTGCCACCACATGTGCCAAAAAGTACCCATTTGTGAGCATTATCGCCAACAGAGAGGGGACCTACCAGGCATCCAGCGTGCCACTCGCACTGGAGGATAGTGCCATCTCTACAATAACTTATAACGATTTTCCATCATTGACATGGACATGGAATACCATCCCAGCATTTGAAAGTACTCCTCCCATTTATCCATACTCCACTGTGTCCCAAGATCTCACTCCCAATCCAACATGTGAGCATTTTTTTGCCGTGTCTTGCCAGGAGCCCACACAAAGGGAAAGGATCCCCCCCATGATTGTGATAACGTTGGGTCCAGTGCCAGGGCCTCCAATTTTGAAAAATTAATCTTAAGCCCTGCTGTTACACTTCTGCTCCAGGCCCAGCCACATGCAGGCGTTTTCCTTCGCGGAAGGGAGCCGTGGAATTTGGCCTCCTTCACGGCACGGAGTTGCCGCCGATGTCATCTCCCTTGCGGCCCGGAGGCCGCAGAAGCCGGGGCATTTCCCACGGCTTGGAAGCCGCTTTGACACGGCCCTCTTCCTGTACTTACAAGGCCATCTCTGAACTCCTCCCTTCAGCGGCAGAGACACCGCTAATGTTGGGGCCTGCCCTGAGGCCCAGCTTCCTCTTCGCTCCTGTGTCGGCATCCTGCAGCATGGCCGCTGGCCATAGTTCTGCACTGCTTCCTGTTCCTGCTTCTAGGGTGCGGGCTGCACCTCCCTCAGTGATTTAAAGGGCCCCTGGCTGGATATGCCCCGGGCCCCACCTGAACTACTCCCTGGGCTTTTCTTGATCTTCAGCCCTATATAAGGGCCCAGCTTCCAGACCTTGGTTGCCTTCGCAAGGAGTTAGTCTCCTTGGGGTTACTCCTTCCAAGGACTTTTCGTCTTCGCTTCTGCAGGCATTCTTCTGTTCTTCGTGGGATCCCTCGTTGTTGTTCTGTGTTCCTGGTCTTTTCTGTATGTCCTTCGTCTGGTTCCTGATGTTCCATGATGTTTCTACTTTGATGTCCTGAACCCTTGGTTCCTCGAACTCACCTCTCCTGGCGTGCCATGTCATGTTTCGTCACCTCGTGGCATGAGCCTGTCTTCTCGTCTGCAGCCCAAGTCTCCGGAGGGTCACCCTTGCCCGAAGCCAAGTCTCGTCTTGGTCCTGTGTCTCATGTTGGAAGCCAAGTCTTGTCTTGGTCCTCCGTCCCGACTCTCATTCCGGCCCTCGGATGTTCTTGAGACTGCTCCATCCATGCCTAAGACTCTGATTGAACCTGTTCCATTTCAGTGTGGTCCGTGACCAGCCATGGGCAGCTGTGTAGGGCGTGCCTTGCTACAGGCTTCTACTGAATCTTCGCCATGTTCAGGCTTCATCTTCCACGTATTTGTCTGGAGTCTGCCTCGCACTCAAGCGTGGTCCGTGACCAGTCCCGTGGTGGGCTGTGTAGGGCGTGCTGCGTTGCAGCCTCAACCCAGTACTTGACTTTGCTCCTGAACCTTGCTCCTGAGTCTTCACGTCTCAAGCTTCTTGCTGTGTCTTCATGACTCCAAGTTTCTCATTTGAGTCTTCGTGTTCCAGAGCCTCCTGTCCGGCCAGCCGCCTTTGCCGTTCCCAGTGGCAGGTCCGAAAGGGCTTGGAGTAGTCAGAGGATCACTCAGAGACCAACCTTGCGTGTTTGGCCTCATATAGGCTGTGCAGGTCGGCAGGGGCTTGGTTTCATGGTCTCAGCCCAGGCTCAGACATGTCTCACCAGCCTCGGTTCTGCTTTCGAGTCCTTTGGGGTCGTGCCGATATCCACGGTCAGTCTTGATGTCCATCCTCCAGTTCCTGATGTTCCATGATCCAGTCCAGATGTCCATCCTCCAGTTACTGATGTTCCCCCTAGAAAGCGGAACCGCTCTCCTAGCGCTTCCTAACAGATTGCGAAGGCCATGTGCCTGGTAGGGACTGTCCGTGTCCCGGGTTTCTGTTCCTGGACTGTTATCCAGTCCCAAAACGTTTTACAACATGCTGGAGGCGCCAGCATCCCTGGAGAAATTGTTTTCACCAGCTGTTTGGATTCCATGACCTGCAGGAGTCGCTTGCATCTGGACTTTCATCCTTTCATCGATGCCCGGTTGGGTTCCACGACCTGCAGGAGGCGCCTGCACCCAATCTTGACTCCATCAAGTTCTACTATACGATGCAAGCGGATCCCACCCTTGGATTCCCTCCCACCTTCTGTGATGATTTATTTATTTATTTATTTATTTATTTTTAGATCTTTTATATAACGAAGTATAGCATTCTGCCTTCACTCCGGTTTACATGAGAACAACATAATACATACAACAACATAATTCATACAGCTAACCTTAGAACGTTGTGTAACATAAAAAAAAGAAATTGAATATGATTAAGAGATTACTTAATAGAACTATTATAATGTTCCTGGAATACGAAAATATGAAGTTAACGAGGCAAGGGCAGCACAGTAGATTGTGTGGTCGGCGAAAGGGGCTTATGTAGGAGACCGGGGCATGGTGGGTGGGGTGGTGCAAGACGAAGGAAGACTAGGAGGGGTGGGGATGGAAAGGTGGGGGCAAGAGGAGGGTGTGACTAAAGAGCGGGATCGGAAATGTGTAGTGGTTCGAGATAGATGTACGTTGCTTAGCCCACGCCGTCTCTGAAAGTTTGGCTGAATAACCAAGTTTTTAGTTCTTTTTTGAAGGATTTGATGTCGCAGACTGATCTTAACTGTAGAGGTATAGAGTTTCATAAATTTGGTCCTGCTATGGAGAACGCTCTGTTCCTGGTGTTGGTGAGTTTCACGAGAGGAAGCGAGGGTATTTCTAGGTGTAGTTTGTTGGCTGTTCTGGTCAGTCGTTGAGGTTTGTGTTGTTGGATTATGTCATTGAGTGCAGAGTTGTTGGCTTTGTGTAAAGCACTGTGAACTATTGTAGAGTTTTGAATTCTATTCTTTGCTCGATTGGGAGCCAGTGAAGAGTTTTCAGGACAGGGGTGATGTGTTCTGATTTCTTTTTTTCCAGTTAATATTCTTGCTGCGGCATTTTGTAGTAGTTGTAGAGGTTTTAGTGTAGTTTTAGGTAGGCCAATCAGAAGGGAGTTGCAGTAATCAATGCTGTTGAAGACGAGCGATTGTAGAACTGTTCTGAAATCATGTTGGTGGAGAAGTGGGTTTAGGTGTTTGAGGAGGTGAAGTTTGTGAAAGCCTTCTTTGGTTTTGGTTGCGATGTTCTTTTTTAAGTTGAGTTCGTTGTCGATCCAGATGCCGAGGTCCTTTGTCGATTCTTTCAGTTGGATGTTGATGTTATCTATTTGTAGTGAGAGTGATGGAGATGATAGTGCTGAGATGTTTCTTCCTATGAGTATGCATTCCGTTTTGTTCATGTTGAGGCATAACTTTAGGTGGTTCAGCATGTCTCTGATAGCGATTAGGTATTTGGCTGCAGTGCTAAGTGCCTCTTCTATTGTGGATGTTACTGGGATGAGGAGTTGGATGTCATCGGCGTACATGTAGAATGTTACTCCGAGGGTTGATATGAGGTGACAAAGTGGAAGAAGATAGATGTTGAAGAGCGTGGCCGAGAGTGCGGATCCTTGTGGTACTCCAGTTTCGAGAGGAAGGGAATTTAAGGATTTGTTGTTAATGGTGACCTTGAAAAATCTGTCTTTTAGGAATGATTTGAACCAGTTGAAGGTTTTGCCGGAGAGACCGATACTGGCTAGTCTTGACAGTAGGCAATAGGGATGTGCAGAGCAAAAGTTTATGTCCATATGTCCATATGTCCAAAGGGGGTCCCATTTGCGGTCAATATGGACATAAACAGAATTCAATGAGTTGAGTATATGTCCATATGTGCAAATAAAAATTTAAACCCCTCACCCTCCTTAATCCCCCACCCCCCCAAGACTTACCACAACTCCCTGGTGATCCAGCGGGGTCAGGACGCCATTTCTGACCAACTTTGCAAGGAGCATGTGACGTCGGCGTCACGTCGGAGTGACGCGGCGTCACATGATTCCCCGCGGGGTCGCTTCCGGGATCCTCGTTCGGCCCAAAAGGAACTTTTGGCCAGCTTGGGGGGGCCTCCTGACACCCCCAAGCTGGCCAAAAGTTCCTTTTGGGCCGAACGAGGATCCCGGAAGCGACCCCGCGGGGAATCACGTGACGTTGGCGCCACGTCGGAGTGACGCGGCGTCACGTGATTCCCCGCAAGTTCCCTCCGGCACCCTCGTTCGGCCCAAAAGGAACTTTTGGCCAGCTTGGGGGGGCCCCCAAGCTGGCCAAAAGTTCCTTTTGGGCCAAACGAGGATCCCGGAAGCGACCCCGCGGGGAATCACGTGACGTCGGCGCCACGTCGGAGTGACGCGGCGTCACGTGATTCCCTGCGAGTTCCCTCCGGCACCCTCGTTCGGCCCAAAAGGAACTTTTGGCCAGCTTGGGGGGGCCTCCTGACCCCCCCAAGCTGGCCAAAAGTTCCTTTTGGGCCGAACGAGCATTCCGGCGCGAACCCGCGGGGAATCATGTGACGCCACGTCACTCCGACGTGGCGCCGACATCACGTGCTCCTCGCACAGGATTTCAGAAATGGCGTCCTCACTCCTCGCTGGATCACCAGGGAGTTGTGGTAAGTCTTTGGGGGGGGGGATTAAGGAAGGTGAGGGGTTTAAATGTTTATTTTGGATCAACAATCGCGATTTCCAACATATTCAACATAGCTTTGTTGAATAAGTTGGAAATTCGATCGTTTATGTCTCATCACTTTTTTAAGTTAAAAAAAAAAAAAAGTAGCGTTTTACATTTATGTTCAATACGAATGCACACCCCTAGTAGGCAACTGTGGTCCACAGTATCAAATGCCCCAGAAAGATCGAGTAAGATTAGGATGTGGCATAGGTTGTTGTCAAAGCCCCTTATTATTTTGTTTGATAGGTTGACTAGAAGAGTTTCCGTACTGTGGTTTTTTCTGAATCCATGTTGAGCGGCATGGAGAATATTGTTGCTCTCGAGGTGTTCATTAAGTTGTTTTAGTGCTGCTTTCTCGGTCATCTTTGCGAGTAAGGGGAGGTTTGAGATGGGTCTGTAGTTGTTTAGATCCGCAGGGTTTAGGTTCTTCTTTTTTAGAATGGGAGTGATGGTTGCGGTTTTTAGTTCGGTTGGTAGCTCACCTTCTTCGAGAGATTTGTTGATGATGGCAGAGATTGTAGGTGCTATGATGTGTGCCATTTCTTTCAGGTTGCGTGTAGGTATAGTATCAAGCTCGTGGCGTGCAGGGTTGATTTTTCTTAGCATTTTTTCGGCTTCTATGTTTGATATGGGTTCAAAGTCTGACCAGGAGTTGTAGCGTTTGTTTCGAAATTTCCCTCTGTGGATGGGGTGTTTTGAAAGTTTCCTGTTATTTTGCTTATTTTGTTTTTAAAGAATATGACTAGGTCTTGGCTTAGGTTGTTAGATTTGGGTGAAGTGGTGTTGTTGTTTTCTTCGATGAGATTTCTGATAATGTTGAACAGTGTGTTTGAGTTATTTGAAGAGTTCTTTATCTTTTGGCCGTAGTAGTTGCATTTGGTGTTTGTTATAGTGTTTTTGTAGGTGGCCATTTGTGTGCGGTATCTTTGAAGGTTAGAAGAGTTCTTGTGTTTTTTCCATTCTTTTTCCAATCTTCTGAGGTTCGTTTTCATTGAACTGAGATGTGAGTTAAACCAAAGGTTATTTTTATCTTGTTTTTTCTTTAGCTGTTTAGTTTTTATGGAGTTTGTTGTTTGCTGTTTGTTCTGTTAAATGGAGCCAGGATTGTATCGCACTGTTGATGTTTGAGAGGTCTAGATTGATTAGTTGCTTTCCAAGCTCTTGTTGTAGTAGGTTTAGTTGGAAAGGAGGTCGATAATTGAATGAGGTGGTATTGTTTCTACTTGTAGAGATGTTGGATTGTGCAAGAGTTCTGCATCGTAAGAGGACGTGGTCCGACCATGGGACTGGGCTGGCTGAGATGAATGTGTCAGAAAAGTGGTGGCTGGTGAAGATTAGGTCCAAAGTGTGACCCGCTTTATGAGTGGGTATGTTTACTTGTTGTGTCAGGTTGAAGCTGGAAAGCATGTCTAGTAGGGTTTAGCTGTTTTGTGACTTGGGGTTGTTGTCCATGTGGAGGTTGAAATCTCCGAGAATTATAGTGGGTTTTTTTGTGCTGATGTTAGTGATTAGGTATTCAAGTAGAGGGGAGATATCGTTTTCCAGGAGTTTGGGGGGGCAGTAGACCAAGCATATTTGTAGGTGTTCTGAGTCAAAGAGAGTGATTTCGTATTTATTGGGATGGATGTTGGGGATCCATTTCATGTTGAGGTTCTTCTTGATTATTAGTAGTAGTCCTCCTCCTCTGCGTGACTTACGTGGGATTGAGAATAAGTTGTAGTTGTTGTTCGCTATTTGATTAATTATAGCTTGATCAGTGTTTTTAAACCATGTCTCTGTTATTGCTATGAAGTCCGGGTTTGTTTCTTGAATCAGGTCGGATATTAGTATGAATTTTTTGGTCAGTGATTGGGCGTTTATTAGAAAGAAGGTGAGGTATATTAGGTTTTTGATGTTTTTATTGATTGGGATGTTGATCAAGTGCCTGAATCTTGTCAGAGGATTCATCTTGTTAGTTGGGAATCGTGGTGAAGTTGCTTGAAAGTTTGTTGTTCGAGTGCCTTCTTGTTTTGAGGAATAGATATGTTGGGTTTGGTTGGTATAGAGGTTTCTTGGTGGATCTTGGGAGGAAGGACGGGTGGAGTGGTGGGTGGAGTGACGGGTGGAGTGGCGAGCTTAGAACAGGTCTTGAGGGATGCTGAAGGTCAGACGTCACTGGAAGATAGTACTGGGTGATATTGTGAGGAGATTTGGAGGAAGTCCAGAGGTATGTGTGATGAGTAAGTAGTATTTAGATGTGATAGGGGATAGTCGGTAGTCGTAGTGGGTGTTCCGGGATTCGATGTTGGAGGGCGAGGTCTGGAGGTGTTGTTTTTGAGCTGAATGTTGGTGTTTCTGTCGCCCTGTATTATTTGCAAGAAGGTAGTTAGATGAGGATCTAAAGTAGAGGAGGGATTGGTAGCGGAAGAGAAATCTGGGCTGCTCTTTGGGGCTGCACGAAGGGGCGCATAAAGGGGCAGGCTCCTTTGTTGCGCGCCTTTGGTGCGCGACGCCAGGCGAACAGCACCCAAAGAGCTAGTGAGGATTTAAATCCCCTCCTAGGACGTGGGTGAGTGACGACAGCAGCGCGACTTTTTTTTTTCTCTCTTAGCTTTCGGGTGCTTCGTTCGGGCTTTGCGGCTACATGTGCTCTCGTGGCCGGTGGTGGGCCGTCGGTGGTAGGGCGAGAAATGAGGGCCTTACCCTGATGGGTCCCAGCGCCGGCCACTCGACCCTTTCTCCCAGCTCCAATTAACTCAAGAAAGGAGGAATTACAATGAACGAGGAGCAGGGAGTGGGAGCAGGCAAGAAAGGGGGAGAGGGGGTGGGAAGGAGAAGGAGAAAGGGCAGAAGTAAGAGAAAAAAGGAACAACCATAATAAAGGCATAGGGAACTTATTTACAACTTGAACCCTGCTTGCTAATTATATTAATATTGGCTCCCCCATTGATAATAATCATTGTGAAGGAATCAGCAAAAAGGATAGGAAAGCAGATCATTCAAAATCTTACTTTTGATACTGTCAAGTCACGGTATCCAGTGATTCTAGAGAAATCAGCTGCATTGGAAAAGATGACAGGCATTCCCAGCTTCATTAATGGTTCTTTTAAATCAAGGGTTGAAGACATAGTGAACTTTGGAAGATACAAATTTACAGATCTGTAAAGGAAGCAGCACAAAGATTACAGTTATCAATTATATTTTATTTATTTATTTTTATTTTTTTAGATTTATGTTCCGCTTTTCGCACTTTTTCAGCGCTTCAAAGTGCATTACATTCAGGTACTGTAGTAGTCATGTTATAAAGTATAATTTTTTGTCTTGCATATTTAATGTATTAAAAGATTTCATTTAGTGATATCCAAATAAGAACATGCCATACTGGGTCAGACCAAGGGTCCATCAAGCCCAGCATCCTGTTTGCAACAGTGACCAATCCAGGCAATAAGAACCTGGCAAGTACCCAAAATCTAATTCTATTCCATGTTATCTATTTATTTATTTTTAACTTTTATATACTGATGTTCCTGTATAGGTTACATATCGCACCAGTTTACATGAAACTAAAACCGGTTTACATGTTACTGTTGCTAGTAATAGCAGTGGCTCTTTTCTAAGTCAACTTACAAATGCAATGGAAAAGGGTGAAGTGGATAACAAGACTCAACTAAATAAGGCACAAAAGGAGTCCAAGAAAAGCAGTAACCTGAACGAGAAAAGTTGGAAAGCTATGAGCACAAATGCTTGTAGTATGGGCAATAAAATCCCAGATCTATAAGCACTAATGGTAGAGACGGACTTGGACATTGTTGCTGTCATGGAGACATGGTTCACGGAATCTCACAATTGGGATACGGCAATACTGGGCTATAAATTATTAAGGAAGGACAGAGAGGACAGGAAAGGGGGAGGAGTGGCTCTTTATGTCAGAAACAATATCCAAGCATCTAAGCTACAAGGAAGATGGGGCAAAGAAGAAGCACTATGGGCCGACCTAAAAAAAGATGATGGGGCATCCATTTTTATTGGAGTGGTTTACAGTCCTCCAAATCAAAAGAGCTTGACAGAGATCTGGTTGAAGACATCCAAAAGATGGGAAAGAAAGGAGAAGTGGTGATTGCTGGAGATTTTAATATGCCGGAAGTAGACTTGAGAATCCCTTCTGCAGAATCTAACAAAAGTAGAGAGATAGTGGATGCCCTGCAAGGGGCTCTGTTAAAACAAATGGTAATGGAACCCACAAGGAAGGAAGCTACACTTGATTTAGTGCTCACCAATGGAGATAATGTCTCTAATATCCAGGTGGGTGCCCACCTAGCACCAGTGATCATCAAACGGTATGGTTTCATATCACAAATAGGATACGGAGAAAAAGCACAATGACCCGAGTTTTGCTGTTCAAAAACACGGACTTTGATGAAATGGGGAAGTACCTGGAGGAAGAACTAGAAGGCTGGGAGAACAAGAGAGATGTGGAACAACAATGGACCAAACTAAAAGGAGCAATTACCAAGGCAACTAATCTATATGTTAGAAAAGTAAATAAAAGCAAAAGAAAAATGAAACCTATCTAGTTCTCAAGGAGGTGGCTGACAAAATAAAAGCTAAAAGAACAGTATTCAAGAAATATAAAGGATCCCAAAGGGAGGAGCACAAGGAAGAATATCTGATGGAACTGAGGGAGACAAAGAAAGTAATCAAGATGGCAAAACGTCAAGCGGAAGAAAGGATTGCCAAAGAGGTAAAGCGAGGTGACAACACATTTTTCAGATACATCAGAAAAAGGAGAAAGGTCCAATATAGTATAGTGAAATTGAAAGGTGAAAAGGATCAGTGTGTGGAGAGAGATGAAGAAATGGAAGAAATATTAAACGAATACTTCAGTTCGGTGTTCACTAAAGAGGATCCTGGAGAAGGGCCGTCGCTAATTAACAAGAAACTGAAGGGGAGTTGAGTAGATGCAACTCTGTCTACAGAAGTTATGGGAAGAGCTTGGAAAACTAAAAATTGACAAAGCCATGGGGCCTGATGTGGTTTAATCCCAGGATACTGAGGTAGCTCAGAGATGTGCTGGCGGTTCTGCTGCATGACCTGATCAATAGATCCCTAGAAACGGGAGTGGTGCCGAGTGATTGGAGAAGTGCGGTGGTGGTCCCGCTTCACAAGAGTGGGAGCAGAGAGAGGCTGGAAACTACAGGCTGGTTAGTCTTACCTCGGTGGTAGGAAAAGTAATGGAGTCGCTGTTGAAAGAAAGAATAGTGAACCATCTACAGCTGAAAGAATTGCTGGCCCAGAGGCAGCATGGATTCACCAAGGGAAGGTCCTGTCAGACAATTCTGATTGACTTTTTTGACTGGGTGACTAGGGAATTAGATCGAGGAAGAGCACTCGATGTCATCTACTTGGATTTCAGCAAAGCTTTTGATACGGTCCCGCACAGGAGCCTTGTGAATAAAATGAGAAGCTTAGGAGTGAGTGCCGAGGTGGTGGCCTGGATTGCAGACTAGTTGACAGACAGAAGACAATGTGTGATGGTAAATGGAACTTACTCTGAGAGAGAGTGGTGTTAAGTGGAGTGCCGCAAGGATTGGTGTTGGGACTGGTCCTGTTCAATATCTTTGTGAGTGACATTGCGGATGAGATAGAAGGTAAGGTCTGTCTTTTTGCGGATGATGCTAAGATCTGCAACAGAGTGGACACGCCGGAAGGAATGGAGAGAATGAGACGGCATTTAAGGAAGCTGGAAGAGTGGTCAAAGATATGGCAGCTGAGATTCAATGCCAAGAAGTGCAGAGTCATGCATATGGGATGTGGAAATCCAAAAGAACTGTATTTGATGGGGGGTGAAGGGATGATGTGCACAGAGCAGGTGAGAGAACTTGGGGTGATAGTGTCTAATGATCTGAATTCGGCAAAACAAAGTGACAAGGCAATAGCTAAAGCCAGAAGAATGCTGGGCTGCATAGAGAGAGGAATATCTAGTAAGAGAAAGGAATTGATGATCCCCTTGTACAGGGCCTTGGTGAGGCCTCACCTGGAGTACTGTGTTCAGTTCTGGAGACCGTATCTCCAAAGGGACAGAGACAGAATGGAGGCGGTCCAGAGAAGGGTGACCAAAAAGGTGGATCGTCTTCATAAAATGACTTATGAGGAGAGATTAAAGAACCTAAATATGTACACCCTGGAGGAGAGAAGGAGCAGGGGTGATATGATACAGACTTTCAGATACTTGAAAGGTTTTATTGATCCATGGTCAACAACAAACCTTTTCCGTTGAAAAAAAAATCAGTGGAACAAGGGGACACGATTTGAAGCTACAGGGAGGAAGACTCAGAACCAATGTCAGGAAGTATTTCTTCACGGAGAGGGTGGTGGATGCCTGGAATGCCCTTCCAGAGGAAGTGGTGAAGACTAAAACTGTGAAGGATTTCAAAGGGGCATGGGATAAACACTGTGGATCCATAAAGACTAGAGGATGGGAATGAAGAGAAGAGCCATGGGGGTGGAGTACTGTAATGGAGGCTTCTACCTGATGATTACTACCCTTATTCAATAAGCCTTCGCAACTCCAACATTGCTCTCTGCTTCAACGGCAAGGGAAATGTGGAAAACAGGATTTGCATTCAGACAACCACCAACAAGGACTGAATTTCACAATCTGGGTAAACAGATAAGAGCGGGGGTAGCTTGCTTATTACGGAGGTTACTACTCTAAACCAATTAGGTCTGATACATCTCTTTGAATACATATACAGCACTGCCCTTTGCTTCAATGGTAGGGGAAAATGTGGAAAACAGGTTTTACATTCAGACAACATCCAACAAGGCATTGATCTGTGCAGTCTGGGTAACCAAGCATCGGGGTAACTTGCTTGATATGGTGGTTACTACCCTTAACCATTAAGCCTTATGGGTACTTGCCAGGTTCTTATGGCCTGGATTGGCCACTGTTGGAAAACAGGATGCTGGGCTTGATGGACCCTTGGTCTGACCCTGTATGGCATTTTCTTATGTTCTTATGCTCACCTTTGATGCAACTCCAACATTACTCTCTGCATCAATGACAGGGGACAGCAGGAAATTTGAATCAAACAGTCACCAACAAGGGCTCTGAACTTGGTGGTAGATGAAACAGATAAGTATGGGAAAATAATGAAACATATAAGTATGGGAAAATAATTGTGGGAGCTTGCTGGGCAAACTGGATGGGCCGATTGGTCTTTTTCTGCCGTCATTTCTATGTTTCTATAATAGCAGGTAATGGACGTCTCCTCCAAGAACTTATCCAATCCTTAAACACAGCTACACTAACTGAACTAATCACATCCTCTGGCAACAAATTCCAGAGTTTAATTGTGCGTTGAGTGAAAAATCACTTTCTCCAATTAGGTTTAAACGTGCCACATGCTAACTTCATGGAGTGCCCCCTAGTCTTTCTATTATCTGAAAGAGTAAATAACTGATCCACATCTACCGGTTCTAGACCTCTCATGATTTTAAACACCTCTATCATCTCCCCCCTTAGCCATCTCTTCTCCAAGCTGTAAAGTCCTAACCTCTTTAGTCTTTCCTCATAGGGGAGCTGTTCCATTCCCCTTATCATTCTGGTCGCCCTTCTCTGTACCTTCTCCATCGCAAATATATCTTTTTTGAGATGCAGAAACCAGAATTGTACACAGCTTTCAAGGTGTGGTCTCACCATGGAACGATACAGAGACATTATGACATTTTCCGTTTTATTCACCATTCCCTTTCTAATAATTCCCAACATTCTGTTTGCTTTTTTAACTGCCGCAGCATACTGAACTGACGATTTCAATGTGTTATCCACTATGACGCCTAGATCTCTTTCTTGGGTGGTAGCACTTAATATGGAACCTAACATTGTGTAACTATAGCATGGGTTATTTTTCCCTATATGAATCACCTTGCACTTATCCACATTAAATTTCATCTACCATTTGGATGCACAATTTTCCAGTCTCACAAGGTCTTCCTGCAATTTATCACAATCTGCTTGTGATTTAACTACTCTGAACAATTTTGTATCATCTGCAAATTTAATTACCTCACTCGTCATATTTCTTTCTAGATCACTTATAAATATATTGAAAAGTAAGGTCCCAATACAGATCCCTGAGGCACTCCACTGCTCACTCCCTTCCCCTGAGAAAATTGTCCATTTAATCCTACTCTCTGTTTTCTGTCTTTTAGCCAGTTTGTAATCCACGAAAGGACATCGCCACCTATCCCATGACTTTTTAAAACATGTACCGTAATTAACATTTGAAACTAATTGGCAAATCCTCTTCCTGGGTTTGGATTTTGACTCTTATAGAAGGGGCTTTTGTTTTGTTTTATTTTTCTGAGGAAGAAAGCTTAGCATGGGTGGACAGAAGCAAGCACAAAATGGAAAGAGTCTCTAAAGAGACATGTGAAAGGCAATGGTGGACATGGCTAAGTTTGAGATGCTGCCTGTAAGGGAGTATACAGACATCTCTCTTGGACCACCTTAAGAAACCAGGCACAGCAGTCTTGCCTGGCCCTCCTTAAAGTTGAGACCCACATAGAATCTTGAGTGAAAAGAGGAGCTCTTCCCCAGAGTGTAAGACCTCAGGATTAGAAGGGTTAGATGGGCCCCGGGGAAGTGGCAGAGACCCCCCATATGTTAAGACATGTTATGTGTGAGGACTATGTATAAGCTGAAGCTAAGGTGAGCTGTACATTTTGTTTTCAGTTGACTTTTTCACTGTAAATAAAGTACACCCTAAGGAACAGTCAGAGTCTGTCTCCTTTTTCCTCTGGCAGTTCCCAAGCTGCTAACACTTGAGTTATCACATATGGTGGCAGAATTGGGATTTCTTGCCTAAGGGGGAAGCACAGACAAGAGCCCACAGCCACAGCAAGAGAAAAAAAAGTTTGCAGTGCTTTTTTTCTTTTCCTGGTTCTTTCCAGTTCCATTCACCCAGCTTTTGCATAGCAGGCTAAGGAGACTAGCCCCGCTTGCATAGTCAGGGGTCAAGCAGTGAGTAAGGGCTGGATAGGCCAGCAGATGTTTTTGTTTTTCCACTGTCCTATCCCCAGAGAGATATGTAACTTGGAGACAGCTCAGTAAGCAGAGAAGATGGAGCAGGTGATCAGGTCCTTGCTATCAGTCAGCAGCAATTACAAAATGCTCTGCAAACCCAAATTAATCAGCAGCAGGCATTGCAAGAGCAGGTGACACAGTAGCATACGGTTCTAATGCAGATAGCCCAAGCTGTGCAAATGGCTGTAACCAGGCCACCTTCAGTGTCACAGACGCTCCTTAAGATAAACACTGGAGAAGACCCAGATGACTTCTTGAAAAGGTTTGAGCATACAGCACAACTGGCAGGATGCCCAGAAGACAGGTGGGCTACCTATCTGGGGAATCTACTCACTGGTGCTATCAAGATGCTTACCAAACAGATAATCCGGAAGAGAGGACCACCTATCTGGTATTCAAGGTAGCCATTCTAGGGAGATCGGGGCTCACACCAGAAGCCTACTAACAGCGATTTCAGTGGGGGATTATTCAGAGAAAACTCTAGAAACCTATTCTACAGACTTAAAGATGCTGCCTGGAAGTGGCTGCACCAGGAAGGGAAAACCGGAATGGAGGTAGCCAAAGTGGTTCTGCTGGAACAGTTCCAGGACAGCCTCGACCCACCCGTGCGGCAGTGGGTTTGCCAGTACCCAAGTCTTACAGTTGAAAAGGGTCTGGAAGTAGTGGAGGCCTATCATCAGGCCCAACCATGTCCAAATCGCCATTTTTCCAAGAGAAGCCCTCAACTCGGACAAAGAATGGCATAGTCCTAAAACTCAGAGGTCTCGAATGTCAGCAGCATAGGTCCAACTGGACTTTTAACCTCACCTGCAACTCTCAGTCGGACTGCCGTGCTTCAGTTGTAGAGCAAGGGGCCATTTCACCAAAGCCTGTCCCTATAGGAAAGATGAGGCGATGGACATTAATACTGTGACTCCATGCTTTTGTAACTTCGTGGATGTCTCTAGCCAGGCAGTTTCTTCATTCATGGTCTCGGTCGAGCTAGATGGCCTTCCAACACAATCCTTAGTAGACTCAGAGTGTGAAAACACTGGTTCAGAGAGACTTAATGAAGCGAGTCAAACTGACTATGAAAAAGTAGTGACCCTGGCATGCATTCATGGGGACCATCGACAATATCCAACAAGCTGGTTGCAGCTGAAGATCCTGGCCAGCCAAGAGATGGTCGAGGTGGGAATACTCCCTTGGCTACCCTACTCCATGATCATTGGACAGGACTGCCCAAAGTTGAAGTGTCTCTGGAACTAGCTTACAAGTGGTTGAGCCAGCCACAACCATGAAGAACTTGAGTTGCCAGAACTCTTTCCATTGGATGACCCTGACCTTTTCATAAAGACTCTAAGACTCCTAAGTCCTAGACATGACGTTGACAGGACAAGTACACTTACGCTGCTAATCTAGAGGCAGCCGAGGAGGAGGGTTTGGAGTCAGAGGGAGAACAATCACGCACCCAGAATGTCCTACCGGACCCCTTGGAGTGGAAACCTCTGTGTGATCTGGGAAACTTTAGGGGAGCTTAGAGGCAGGATGAATCCTTTAAATGGGCCCAGGAACATATACAACGGGTAGACGAAAAGGTAGACCCTGGGGTGTAGCTTGCACAACCTGTTCCTCCCTATTTTGTGATAAAAGGGGGATTTATTTTACAGAGTTACAAAGGGAAGTATGGAAGGGGAAGTGATAGAACAGCTCTTGGTTCCCAAACCCTATTGTCAGCAGTGATGCAGTTAGTACATAGTCACCTTCTGGGAGTCACCTGGGGGAGGAAAAGACCCAGGAAAATATACTGGCACTTCAATCAGATGCTCAAACAAATGTTGAGGAAATTTGTGGATGGAGATGATAAGAACTGGTACACATTACTACCCTATGTGCTGTTCACAATTTGCGAAGTACCACAGAGCTCATTGGGATTTTCCCCATTTGAGTTACTATTTAGAAGGAGACCAAGAGAAATCTTGGACATAGTTCATGAGACCTGGGAAGATGAAGTGAACTCTAGGCAGAACCTAGTGGACTACGTACTCCAAATACAAGATTGCCTAAAAAAGGCTAGAGAGGCAGCCCTCCTATGTCTGGAAAAGGTTCAGAGGTCTCAAGCTAAAGCTTACAATTGTCCTACTGTCCAATGAATGTTCCAGCCAGGTGACCATTGCCTTCTTCTCCTTCCATCATCAGAAAGCAAGCTGCTAGCACGTTGGAAAGGATCTTATGAAGTGTTGGAGAAAACAGAGCCCGTGAATTACTAAATAGCTCAGCCAGACAAATGGGAAAAAAATCTACCACATATACCTCCTGAAGAAATGGGAAGCACAGGAATGTGGCATGGTTCAGGAAGGAGAGTTTGGCCCAGAGATTGGACCTGAAGTGGACCAGCCCAAGTTCCTTTCAGAAAGCAGCTAACCATTGCACAGACAGCTGACTCGAAGCATGTAGTAGACAAAAACAAGGAGATCTTCTCAAACCTGCCTGATCATACCCACCCGGTGTAACATAGGTGATGATTCATATGGACTGAACCAAATCACGGTGAACCTAGAAGATGTGGTAGGCTTGACTGACAAACTGAAGAGCAGTAAATCACCCGGATGGTATACACCCCATGGTTCTGAAGGAACTAAAAAATGAAATTTCAGACCTATTTGTAAAAATTTGTAACCTATCATTAAAATCATCCATTGTACCTGAAGACTGTAGGATAGCTAATGTAACCCCAATATTTAAAAAGGGCTCCAAGGGCGATCCGGGAAACTACAGACCAGTCAGCCTGACTTCAGTTCCAGGAAAAACAGTGGAAAGCTTTCTAAATATCAAAATCACAGAACATATAGAAAGTGTTGGATTCGTGGACCCTTGGGCCGATCGGAACCAGGGGAAGAGTTGCTGAAGGTGGTTACAGCAGTGGTCCCGACCGGGAGGCGGCAAGGATAGACTGGTGGCTGGCCGAAGGTGGAACTCTGGAAGCCCTATGCGACCAAGAGCTTTGGCGAGAAAGAAGGAGATGGTGGCGCTGGCACTGTGGTGAGAAGATCTTCGCCCTGGAAGCCGATCCTCCCCCGAGAGGAGCTCGTAGGAGTTCGGCCGCTGGGACTTAGGAGATTCACCCTGGAAGCCGGAGTCCCCCCAGGAGGAGCCCGTAGGAACCCGGCCGCTGGGACTTAGGAGGGCCCGCGGGGGCCTGGTCCGATGAAGTCCAAGGTTGTGTGCCGATGGGTCGTCGCTCGCCAGTCCAGAGTCAGGAACCAATGGATCACCGTAAGCCAGTTCGAAGTCAGGAGCCAGAGAGTCAACGTAAGCCGGTCCGGGATCAGAAGCCAGAGAATTACCGTAAGCCAGTCCGGGGTCAGAAGCCAAGAATCACCGCAAGCCAGTCCAGGGTCAGAAGCCAAGAATCACCGTAAGCCAAACCGGGGTCAGGAGCCAAGTAGGAGACAATGAAGCAAGAACGCAGCAACTGGAGACAGGAATACCTGGGAACCTCGTTGCAAGGCAAGGTCCTAGTCCAGCTGCAGGGCTTAAATACCCTGCAGCGTCTGATGTCATCAGGAGGCGTCCCCGATAGTTTCCCGCGCTGTCCCCTTTAAATTCTGAGCAGAGACGCGCGCGCGTCTAGGGGGCGGGGCCTACCGCCGAGAGACGCCGGCTGCTCCGGCGCGGCAAAGAGGCAGGAGCTGAAGGAGCTGCAGGCCCGCGCGAGGTGGGGAGATGCCGGGCCTGCGGCGGCAGAGGTCCCTGGAGGCCCGGGGAGCGCAGGGCCCTTGCGGACTCTCGACGAGGTGGGTGGCGATTCCGGGGTCGGCCCGGAATCGCAACAGAAAGACATAGTTTAATGGAATAAAGTCAGCATGGCTTTACCCAAGGCAAGTCTTGCCTCACAAACCTGCTTCACTTTTTTGAAGGACTGAAGAAACAGCAAGGAAGGCTGTCTAACAAAGCCGTGAGGGCGAACAAACAGGATTAGCAGCCAAATGTCCAAAAAATGGATTTCTTTATTGCAGGGTAACACGAGTTTCGAGTTTTGAGTAAACGGGGAAAGCTATGCTGCTGTCTTTGTTTGTCATCACAAGCTCTAAGCATACTGGTACATTCACTACCTCAGTATATGCAAAAACAGTGATACCGCTGATACAATTATTCTCAAGCCAATCCAATAACCATAAATGTTCAGTCTTTTTCAAGACTTTGATCCTTTGATCCATACACGATTTGAGTTGAGCCCCTGATGTAGCCCCATTGTAAAAGGGCGAAACTCGGCCAGAGTTGGGCACTTTTCACACGCTCGTGTTACCCTGCAATAAAGAAATCCATTTTTTGGACATTTGGCTGCTAATCCTGTTTGTTCGCCCTCACTTTTTTGAAGGAGTTAATAAACATGTAGATAAGCGAGAACCGATAGACGTAGTTTATTTGGATTTTCAGAAGGCGTTTGACAAATTTCCTCATGAGAGGCTTCTAGGAAAAAAAGACAGGAAATAGAGTAGGATTAAATGGACAATTTTCTCAGTGGAAGAGAGTGGGCAGTGGAGTGCCTCAGGGATCTGTATTGGGACCCGTATTTTTCAATATATTTATAAATGATCTGGAAAGAAATACGACAAGTGAGGTAATCAAATTTGCAGATGATACAAAATTGTTCAGAGTAGCTAAATCACAAGCAGATTGTGATAAATTGCAGGAAGACCTTCTGAGACTGGAAAAGTGGGCATCGAAATGGTAGATGAAATTTAATGTGGATAAGTGCAAGGTGATGCATATAGGGAAAAATAACCCATGCTATAGTTACACAATGTTAGGTTCCATATTAGGTGCTACCACCGAAGAAAGAGATCTAGGCATCATTGAAATCGTCGGCTCAGTGTGCTGCGGCAGTTAAAGCAAACAGAATGTTGGTGTTGTGTTCGTGGATCCTTGGACCGGTTGGAACAAAGGATGGAGTACTGTAGAAGTCCACAGCAGGTGTCCCAACTGGGAGGCGGTTCGGGGAACTCGGAGCAAGCTGTGATACTGGACTACGGTGGAGTCCTATGCGACCAAGGACTCGGTACCCAGAGGAAGGACGGACGATGTTGGGCCCTGGTGATTGAAGAGTCTTCACCCTGGAGACCGGCACTCCCCCGGGAGGAGCCCTTAGGAGTCCAGCTGCTGGGACTTTTGGAGATTCACCCTGGAAGCCGGAGTCCCCCCAGCAGGAGCCCGTAGGGATCCGGCCGCTGGGACTTAGGCGACTCCCTGAAGACTGAGGATGGTCTGGATGCAGGCGCCTCCTGCAGGTCGTAGGTTCCAGATGGCTGGCGCCTCCAGCAGGTCGTAGGTAGTCTCTGTAGAGAAGTCGAAGAAAATCCAAAAGCCGGTCCAGGAGTCTAAGTCCAAAGAGCGGTCCGCAGCCAATCCAGGGGTCGGTGTCCAGAGAGTGGTCCAAAGCCAGTCCAGGGGTCGATGTCCAGAGAGCGGTCCAAAGCCAGTCCAGGGGTCAGAGTCCAGAAGAATCAAACCAGCAAGGAGGGCAGAACAAGAGCGGGACGAAGAACCAGAGCCAAGGATGAAGCGGAGAGGAGTCAGGAGACAAGCTGGGTCGAAATGAAGAGCAGTCCAAGAACGCAGCAACAGCAGACCGGAGACCAGGAACCTTGTTGCAAGATGAAGAAGGAACCAGGAAGCAGGGCTGAAGTAGTCTGGGCGTCTGACGTCATCCAGGGACGGCCCAGAGGTTTTACCATGCTGGCCCCTTTAAATCCCGCGCGCATGCGCGCGCGCGCGCGCCTAGGGGGCAGAGCCAGCCACAGCAAAACGCCGGCGTCTCCCTCGAGGAGGGAGAGCCGCGGCAGAGGCCTGAACAGGCCCCGACGAGTTCCTAGCAGAGCGGACCGACCTCGGAGGAGGTAGGGGACCCGGGGTATGGCCCGGGGTCGTAACAGTTGGGAATTATTAGAAAGGGAATGGTGAATAAAACGGAAAATGTCATAATGCCTCTGTATTGCTCAATGGTGAGACCACATCTTGAATACTGTGAACAATTCTGGCCGCCGCATCTCCAAAAAAATATAGTTGCGATGGATAATGAACAGAGAAGAGCAACCAAAATGATAAGGGGAATGGAACAGCTCCCCTATGATAAAAGACTAAAGAGGTTAGGACTTTTCAGTTTGGTGAAGAGACGGCTGAGGGGGGGATATGAGATAATAGAAGGACTAGGGGGCACTCCATGAAGTTAGCATGTGGCACATTTAAAACTAATCGGAGAAAGTTCTTTTTCACTCAACGCACAATTAAACTCTGGAACTTGTTGCCAGAGGATGTGGTTAGTGCACTTAGTATAGCTGTGTTTAACAAAGGATTGGATAAGTTCTTGGAGGAGAAGTCCATTACCTGCTATTAAGTTCACTTAGAGAATAGCCACTGCCATTAGCAATGGTTACATGGAATAGACTTAGTGTTTGGGTACTTGCCAGGTTCTTATATCCTGGATTGGCCACTGTTGGAGACAGGATGCTGGGCTTGATGGACCCTTGGTCTGACCCAGTATGGCATGTTCTTATGTTCTTACATCTCCTGGAGCTGTGATACGCCAGTGACCCTACTGGATTCCTGAGGCCAGTAGGGTCACTGGCTTTTTACCTTCCATTGCCTGCAACACTTTCAAAATGAAAGAACTGGAATTCTGCCTCCACATCTGTAACTGCTCACAGGACCGCGTGTATTATTGAGACCTTCTCTTGTTGTAGCAGAAGAACCAAAGATTAAAGTGGAAATCTACTGAAATCATTTTTTAGGGAACAAATTGTAGGAGGCGCTTTTCAAACTATGAGGTCGATAATGAAAAACCTTCCCTGCCCCATCCCCCTCCCTCCCAATTCTATGACCTGCTTCCTCCACACACTCAGTCCCCACTGGCACCCCCTGAATGGGGAAAACCTGCCCTAAGGGGCCCCCCAGCTGAACCAGCAGGAGACGCATGCTCGGCATTTCTGGCGGCTCTGACAACAATGCTAGTGGAGTCCCCTATTAGCCTTGTTGTCAAAGCAACAAACAACGCCCAGGCAGCAGGAAGGAAGCGTGCGCCTCCTGCTGGCTCAGCTGGGTGCCGCTTGGATGAAGTCAGCAGTATTTCAGAGGGGTGCTGATGAAGATTTGGAGAGGCGGCAATGGTGGAAGGGTGGGCAGACCATAGAAATGCAGTGGTGGCAGGAAGAAATATTGACTTTAGCAGTTTAAAAGAAAATTCTTCTGAGGTGCCCAAAGGGAGGGGAAGCAGAGAGGTCTGTGCCTCAGGGTATTGGGAGGGAGAGTAGGAGGGCAGGCTAATAAAAAATGGTTATGCAGTGCTGGGAGGGAGGTAAGCAAGGGAGAATCACAGCTCTCAGGTCAGCAGGTTACTAAAATGATAATGGAGAGAACGGTGCTTAGGAGATTGCAGCTTGAGATGGGGTTTTTTTTTTTATTGCTTTGTGGCTTGTGGGAGGGTTCCTGAGCTCTGGCTGGCCAGATTTAGGCTCCTGCAGTGCTGTGATTTAGTCCTGTAAGTTAGGCAGTGAAAATCCGTGCTAGCCACCTCACTTTTTCCATCCATCGTAACCTTGTCCCATGGACTGCCCAGAATATCAGTGGTTAAATTTACCTGCCTTAGGGGACTAAATGTATCCAAATAGCTCAAACAGTTTTCAAGGGCTGTGTAGATATTGAACTTGCTGTGTTTTGGGATAGTCTTGGGGTAGGTTTTACGTGCAGATTTTGCTCCAAGTTTAAAAGTGAAAGCATGCCTGTCCTTTACCTATGAAACTTGCTCTGGCACCTGCTTTGCTCTGCAGATAATTTTTCAATTAAAAATGTCATCGATTCACTTTATATTCTTCCAAAGATCTACACCAGGGTGTTCATCTCCATTCCTCAAGAGCCACAAACAGGATATCCACAATGAACATGCATAAGGAGGTCAATATTAAAAAGTCATTTGGTCGGTTAACTGAAAAGTTATCCAACTAAATGGCTACTCGGCCATATTGAAAGCCGTATGCAGGTTAATTCTAGCTGAATAAGCTGGGGGTGGGCGGGAGGCATTTCCGGGAGGAGCAGAGTTAGCTGCTTACGTTCTGTGCCTAACTCTGGTAAGCAAAGTTCGCCAGTTATACATAACTTTAAGATAGCTGAGAATATTCAGTGGTGCAACCGCGTCACTGAATATACCCTGCCAGTTAGCCGTTTATGTATAACTGGCTAACTACCACAGCCACACAGCGGCTGAATATGGACCCTGAGACAGATGTGCATGTGTAACTCTCCTTTAGTAAAAGGTAATGAAAACATATCAGATGCGTTACTTGTGACCTTTCAGGGTTGCAAACTGAGGGGACGATGCAATACAGAGCACCTCAGCCAAGCGTACTGTATAACCCGCAGTTGGACTCGGCTTGTATAGGCACTAATTAATCTCCTTATGCAATAAGGGCATTAGCACCTCTACAAGGCACATCCAACTGGGCATTCACTCCCAATGCAAAAAAAAAAAAATGCCAGCAGTCGGGTGCAGGAAACAAACGCTCAATTGAGAAGCGTCCGTTTCCTGAACCCCCTGGCTGTGCGGTGTTTAGGAAAACTGACGCCGATAAACTCGGCGGGGGGGGGGCCGACACACTTGGGCTCTCCTTGCTAATGCGACCCCCTAATTTAAATCTATTTATTTATTTATTTATTTATTTATTTATTTATTTAGGGTTTTTCTATACCGGCATTCGTGGTTAGAAACCACATCATGCCGGTTTACATATAACAAGGGGGTGTGAACGAAATAACGGAACATAAACAAGTGCAGAGAGAACTTGAAGTTACAATATAACAAGGATCATATAACTGGGGAGAGAATTAGAGTAAGATAACTGAGTAGTTAATATTAATAATTTACATTATATTGTGAAGTCTCTTATATGATGTTGTTGTCCTTCAATTGGGGTCTGGGAAGGCTTGCTTAATTAATTAATTAATTAATTGCATTAATGCATTGTGAGGACTTTGGATTATCTGCTGCCAGTGGGGCAGGAGCATTTCTTCTGCTCTCAGCTACTGGAATGTGGATTTCCTAAAGGGCTTATCTGCACAAGCAACAGGAACTACTTCTCCAACCATTTCATGCTTTTCATCAGCAGCAGAGGAGGACAAGAGAGTTGCGATTTTTTCTGTTTGATGTGCAAGGACTTAAAGCCTCTATTAAAGGTGCACACACTTTATACATTGCAAATGAACTCAATTGCATGAATTTGTGAACCATTATATATATCTGCTTTTGTGAACAAACAAATCCATTCCATTCTAATAAAACTGAATGAGTTGTGCATCTTCATGATTGATACGGGGTTAATGATTGAAACTGAAAATGTGTGCAGTCTTGAAATGATTCTCTATACTGAAATATGTATGTATATATAGAGTGAGAGAGAGAGAGCAGTGCCTTCATTGTATCTCATGCATATTCAGATAGGTATCCAGAAAGCCAGGCCTGTTTGTGGGTCTTAAGGACTGGAGATGGCCATCCCTGCCTTAAACACTCCACCCAGGAACGTCTTCTCACAAGGTGGCCAAAGTACTTAACCCACATTGAGAGAGGACAGTTTCAGCCGGATGATTTACATGAGTAAAATGCTTTTTGCCCACATAACTGGTTTTGAAAATTGCTCTCATAAGAATCAGTGAGGTCCTCTATTTGTGAAGCCAAGATTTGTGTCTTGTATAAAGACCTATGTTTAAGGCCTAATCCTAAATTTGGATTCTCTGCAAACTTTAAGCATCTACAACAGTATTAGTTTTACCTCTGGTGCACGATTGACATCCATTTCTTCATTGTTGACCTTGACAAAGCATCTTCCACCAGCTTCAGTTTTCCTTCATTAGGCAAAATCACAAACGCTGAAGCTTCTCCTTTGTAAGGCAAGCGCACTATAGTGCAACCCAGTTCTTCATCATGAGCTATGTCATACATGCCACTTCGGAACATCATAGGAACTTGTACAACTGTGTTCTCATCTACGTGGAAGTCTCCTATCTTTGTGTCATTAACGCTAAACTGTTTTTCCCATTCGCCTTAAGAAAGAGGAGAAAAAGAAGGGGAGAAAGATAATTCAGTGTTCTAAAAATTTGCAGTATTGAAAACATATAATTCATCTGTAACTGCATACATTTGGGAATTTTGGGTATCAAAAGCTCATTAAAAGTATTCATTTCATTTTGATTGTGGATTGACATCGATATTCAGAGAGCCAGCAGGCAGGTAAGTTATCCAGGTTCAGTTGTGCGTGTAATCTGAATATTCAGCTGGACTTACCAGATAAATCTGCTGCTGAATATATCCGGATTAAGTTATGCACACAACCTTACAGCATTTATTTTGTCTACTAGACTTATTCAGTAACTATAGCCAAATTATCTTTGCACACTGGCAAAACTTTAACCCCCAGCCCTGGAATGCCTCCAGCACCACCTCTTTTTATCGGGATACATTTTATGAGCACAATGAGCTCTGCACATAAAAGTTATCTATTAGAGTGGGGAAACATTTAAATCTTGGCTCTTGTCAGCCGAACTCCAAAATTTAGCTAGACAAAGCCTTTGAATCCTGACCCCATTACTTGTTGTCTAGTCTGTGCTGTCATTTTAGAAGAAGGCTACCTGTACCCTCTATGTTGATAACACCCACCTTGTATCAATGAAAAAATTTGCTATATAAACGATAGGCCTGCATCTCCTAGGGACAAACCCATTACCAAGACGGTCACAAATGACCTCATATTCATGTGATCAGACGGGTGTATATGGGCTAGTAGGATGTCCCAAAGAGCACTCCATGGACCATGACTGCAATCAAAGTTGTAGGGGAGCAGAATACTGATTATTTTTTGTTTTTAAGTAAAAAACCTATACCTAACAAGTATCCTGTTTAATTGAAGGGTGTGCGCAGGGGCCATCACTGCTTGCTGTGTGTTTTTCTGAAATTGTGCATAGTACTTAGGATGTACATCTTGCTTTCAACGTGCATCAAAGCAAGACCAGTAGACAGCAGCATGCTCAGACTTTGGGAAGTGTAGTAATGGAAAGGGCAAGATGGTTGTAACTGTTGCCCTCAGACAATGTGCTGTTATCCTAAGTTATTTTCTGACCTGGCAATGAGGCGATAGCACCAACAGATCCCAGCATTGCAGGCAGGAATTTATGGACTTGCTCTTGAATTAACAAGAGTATTAGACATCCTAGGTGAACCTTCTGCCTTGAGCCCCCCCCCCCCCCCCCCCCCCCGAAGTCCAGGCCACAGCCCCGACCTCCCAGACCCAAACACACAAGTAAAAATTATGCAACAATAAAATGAAGTAATATAAAACATCAATAATAATAAAACCATACTACTAAAAGGAATATTTCAAAATAGCAGACAAATAGTGACAGCCAATAATTACAAACTCAAATTTAAAAAAATGTTCCAGCTTCAAAAGTAAAACTGAAAAACAGCACACACATCAAATATTAACACCCAGTGATTAAAACTAACAAAATTACCTGGGAACCTTTGAATTCCAAATGCCCTGAGATTGTCGTGGATTAGCTGAAGGGGTGGGGAGTGGGGGTTGTTGTGCACAAACTTTCTCCTTTAAGAACATAAGAACATAAGAAATTGCCATGCTGGGTCAGACCAAGGGTCCATCAAGCCCAGCATCCTGTTTCCAACAGAGGCCAAACCAGGCCACAAGAACCTGGCAATTACCCAAACACTAAGAAGATCCCATGCTACTGATACGATTTATAGAAGTGGCTATTCCCTAAGTAAACTTGATTAATAGCAGTTAATGGACTTCTCCTCCAAGAACTTATCCAAACCTTTTTTGAACCCAGCTACACTAACTGCACTAACCACATCCTCTGCCAACAAATTCCAGAGCTTTATTGTGCGTTGTGTGAAAAAGAATTTTCTCCGATTAGTCTTAAATGTAGTACTTGATAACTTCATGGAATGCCCCCTAGTCCTTCTTTTAATCAAAAGTGTAAATAACCAAGTCACATCTACTCGTTCAAGACCTCTCATGATCTTAAAGACCTCTATCATATCCCTCCTCAGCCATCTCTTCTCCAAGCTGAACAGCCCTAACCTCTTCAGCCTTTCCTCATAGGGGAGCTGTTCCATCCCCTTTATCATTTTGGTTGCCCTTCTCTGTATCTTCTCCATCGCAACTATATCTTTTTTGAGATGTGGCGACCAGAATTGTACACAGTATTCAAAATGCGGTCTCACCATGGAGCGATATAGAGGCATTATGACATTTTCCATTTTATTCACCATTCCCTTCCTAATAATTCCTAACATTCTGTTTGCTTTTTTGACTGCTGCAGCACACTAGGCTGATGATTTTAAAGTATTATCTACTATGATGTCTAGATCTTTTTCCTGGGTGGTAGCCCAGGAAAAGATCCTAACATCGTGCAACTGCGCCACGCGGCTGCCATTGCCTGCCCTCCACCTGCTGAACCCGATCACCGAACGACCAACACCGGCCTGCCGAGCCTGAAGTCGGCCCGTGGCACACCCGCGACGACGTCAGCAGCAGCGCCGGGTAGGGACCTTTAAATCCCTGCCCCGACCTCTGGCGCCGTGCGCCGAAGGAGCATGACTAAGGGGCAGGCCCCTTAGTGCTTCCCTTTGTGCTCTTCCTTTGGGCGCTTCCAGTTGTCCTCCTATCAGCCAACACGACTGCCGAATCCTATGAGCCAAAGGAATCCTCCCGACAAAGCAAGCAAACAGCAACCACGCAGAAACACACCTGAAAAGACCCTTCCAGGACCTACTTACGGACCCGACCTACAATGCTTTGGCCCTGTCGCCTCCAACAAACGGACCCTACGAAGAGGCTCGCGCAATCAGCGCACACCCACCGAGGTAAGAGCTAGCTACAAAATCGTTAGGCTTTATTCATTTTCTCCTAGAAGACTCCCCCCCCCCAGGCATCCTGTGAGTCCTTCTCCTCCCCCCAGGCATCCAAAGACTCCCACTCACCTCACTGTCTCCCCTCCGCTGCCCTCCTCAGACCTTGCGCATCCTAACCCTTTCGTACTCCCCACCCCCTTCGCTCTAACCTCCCTTCCACCTATACCTATTCCTGCCTATCTCTTATCTCCTTCAGCCCCCCCATGACCACCATCATGCTCTCCCACCCAATCCCAATCATCAACCGCAGGTCCCTCAACCTCAAGAAACCCCTAGATAGTCCACAGTCCCCACGCCAACGAAACTTACTCCCCATTATGCTCTCCCCATTACCCAACTTCTAGGCCTTGCAACCTTCACCCTGCTTCTCTGCAACACACAATCCATCTAAAAAAATAATACCCATTATCAACGACATCCTTCTTGACTCCAATCCCGACATCCTCGCCCTCACCGAAACCTGGCTTAAGGACACTGACAACGTCCTGTTGAACCAATTTCCCACACACTCCTATGACATATTCTCAATACCTCGGCCAAAAAAAAAAGGAGGAGGCCTCCTCATAGCATCTAAAAAATAACTTAAACTCTCTCTGCTTCCCACAAACACTATACGAAAAATAGAAGCAGGCCTATTCAAGTCTTCCCTTATGCAAATTTTTCTCATATACGCTCCCCGAGAAGCCCTTGACAACAACCCCTCACCACTCATAGAATTTCTTTTGCAGAACATTGATCTTGATAGTCCTGCCATCATCCTTGGGGACTTCAACCTACATGTGGACGCTCCCTACTGCACACCCTCCTGCAAAGCCTTCCTCTCCTCCCTCAACGCTATGGGCTTCACCCAAACTGTCAACACTCCCACCCATAGAGCAGGTCACACCCTTAATCTTCATCAATTCACACATTCAAGTTAGCACTGCCCCTTCCTGCACTCATATACCATGGTCTGACCACGCGCTTATCTTAACCCCCTTTCTAATGAAACACAATCTCCCCAATTCCCCCCCCCCCCCCCCCCCCCCCGACAAGACTATTCACTTCAGGAAGCCATGCAGCCGAGACGACCTCATCACTGCCCTCTCCCACAGCTTAAACAAACTTGATTTCACTGACACTGAGACAGCCCTTACTTCCTGGAATGGGATTACTTCCAGTGTTGCTAACTCCTTATGCCCCTTCATCACAAAAACCCTTAACACCTCAAAAAACTCAAAAATCCTTGGTATTCCTCCGAGCTCAAGATCCTTAAAAATTGCCTAAGACACCTGGAAAAGAAATGGTGCCAAGACCCATCCCTATCCCTCTTGGCCAACTATAAATCTACCTACATAAAACCAAAAAAGATTTTTATACAAAAAGAATACACGACCTACAATTTAATGCCAAGGCCCTTTTCTCCTATGTTGCTGATCTCACCAAGTCACCTTTGACTTGTCCTACTGAATCTGAATCGGATACGCAAGCTAAATGTGAAAAACTCGCACTTCACTTCAATGAAAAAGTCTTGAAACTCACACAGCAATTTCCCCCTTCAGCTTCACTTCCCACCTCTCCTGCTACCACCTCACTCACCACATTTAACTCCTTTGAACTAACATCATCACTGGAAATAGAAAACATTCTCAAAAAAATGAGACCTGCCCGGCACCTCTCTGATAAGCTGCCTACGAAAGCCCTTCTATCTATTCCTAACACTATAGCTAAACCCATTGCCGACATCATAAACACTTCTCTCTCCTCCGGAGTTATTTCTGACCCCCTCAAACAAGCCACCGTCAAATCACTACTTAAAAAGCCTAGCCTCAACCCTGACGACCTCTCCAACTTTCGGCCTATCTCCAACCTCCCATTTCTATCAAAAGTACTTGAAAAAATTGTCAACATCCAACTCTCTGACCACCTGGAAAAATATAACATCCTCTTTCCCTCCCAATTCGGATTCCGAAAATTCTATAATACAGAAACCCTCTTACTTTCACTATCTGACTCCATTCTTAAAGGCTTCGACAAAGGTCACTCACACTTACTAGCACTTCTTGACATCTCAGAGCATTTGATACAGTGAACAGCGAAGGGGTGCCAGTAATGCCGATTTCACTGAGGTGCGTGAAGAGAGTGTTATGCACGCACCTCAGTGAAATCGGCATTACTGGCACCCCTTCGCTTTGGTTTAAATCATACCTAACCAACAGACTCTACAAAATAAAAATCAATGATTGTGAATCGAAACCAATCCACCTCTCTAGAGGCATCCCACAAGGGTCCTCTCTCTCCTCTACTCTGTTCAATGGGTTTAGCTATAGTGTTAGGAATAGATAGAAGGACTTTCATAGGCAACGTATCAGAGAGGTGCCGGGCAGGTCTCATTTTTTTGAGAATGTTTTCTATTTATCTTCTACCCCTTTGCAAACTCCTCTCTGACCTTCACCTCACCCACTTCATCTACGTGGATGACGTACAAATACTCATCCCCATCACCGACTCCCTAGCCGCCTCCATGAAAAGATGGGAAAATGCCCTCTCATCTATAAACGGCCTTCTCACCACTCTCCACCTCGCCCTTAACACTTCTAAAATGGAGCTCCTCATTATCTCTCCTCCCACCCTCTCCCAGTGCACCACCTTAGCAGGCACCTCCTTCTCTTTTCAAGCCCGAGATCTAGGTGTTATAATAGATAATCACCTCAACCTACAAAAATTCATTGGCGCCACCATGAAAGAGTGTTTCTTTAAACTTAACACGCTAAAAAAACTCAGACCCCCTCCTATACCTCGGCGACCTCCGTACTGTCCTGCAAGCCACAGTCATGTCGAAAATAAACTACTGTAATTCCCTCCTTCTTGGTCTACCAAAAGCCACAATTAAAGCCCTACAACTCTTACAAAACACAGCGGCGAGAATTCTCACTAATTCTTGCAAATGTGACCATATCACCCCAATACTCAAAGACCTGTACTGGCTCCCCATTCAACAACGCATAACCTACAAGACCCTCACTATATTGCACAAATCGCTCCACAACGAAAATATGCACTAGATGAAAATACTATCCGCCTCCTTACCCCAACCAGACATACAAGATCTTCGCACACAGGTATCCTCTACACCCTACCCCCAAAACAGATTCACCTCAAATCTACAAGAGAGTGGGCCTTCTCAATTGCCAGCCCCTATGCCTGGAACACCTTGCCACCCGAACTAAGATTAGAACAGTGTCCACATAAATTTAAATCAAAACTCAAAACATGGTTTTTTAAATAAGCCTACCCGTAATTCCTCTACGTGACATCCCCAATCTAAACCCCCGCTTTCATCTGTTCCCTACTCCCCAAGAGTAACCATGATAAGATTGCCCGTACATACAACCCTGTCTACAACTCCTGTGTGGCTCTCCAAATAATTTTATAGCCCTGTTAACCCGTCACACTTTGTACAAGATCTTAGTCATCTGCTCTCCCATCATTTTATATTGTTTTGAATTTTTATTATGTACATAAGTTTGCTGTTCTGACTTCTAGCCTTATGCTATCGCTCCCACGTGCAACTGTCTCTCCACTTCCCAGTTCTCTGTTAACCTGTTTTTTGTAACTGTTCTCTTCCTCCTTTGTTTTTTTACCCCTGTTACATGTAAACCGGCATGATATCTCTGATAAAGGTCGGTCAAGAAAAAACACAAATAAATAAATAAATAAATGCAACACCTTGCACTTGTCCACATTAAATTTCATCTGTCATTTGGATGCCCAATCTTCCAGTCTTCCAAGGTCCTCCTGTAATGTATCACAATCCGCTTGTGAGTTAACTACTCTGAATAATTTTGTATCATCCGCAGACTGGATGGACCGATTGGTCTTCTTCTGACGTCATTTCTATGTTTCTATGTTTTCTATGTAATTTGATAATCTCACTCATCGTATTCCTTTCCAGATCATTTATACATATATTGAAAAGCACCAGTCCAAGTACAGATCCCTGAGGCACTCCACTGACTACACTGGGAAACAAATTTTCACAAAAGTCATGTTACAGAAATGAAATTAGTCAATTCTTATAAATTTCCATGTGCTAAACATGAATGTGACTGTGAAAATGCAAAATTGGCTCTAGTTTTTTTGTAATATGCAATAATATAATTACATCTTGAATTGTATGCCAATAGTAGGAGACCTACGGTTAATACCGTTTGAAAAATGAAGTCATAGACTACGTCTTAGATTTCTTTGCTTGTCTCTTGTACACCTGTTCGGGAGCATCTCTGCGGAGTGTCCAGCAGTAGTCAGCCAGCATGAATATTTCAAATGCTCACCCTTTCTGACTGGGCTTCATATAGTACACTGCTGACATCAGCTTACTCAGCAGCAGCATGGCAGTAGAACTGCATTGATTCAGAAAATGATGTAATAAACTCTGGATGATGTGTGCATGATGGTATTATGCAATATTACATCATTCTAGGCTTATTTACAGTCCTACTGGATACATTTACATGACTAAACATAGAAAGTGAACTATATTAAATATCTTCAAAACGAGAGCCAATAAAAACTTTTCATGGTCATATTCGTATTCAGCACATCAAGATACTACAGAGTAGGACCTTTTTAGGTCAGTAACACTTTCATTGTTGCCCAGAGTTACCCTTTTCAACTGAGATAATTGACCATTTAATCCTACTCTCTGTTTCCTGTCTTTTAACCAGTTTGTAATCCACGAAAGAACATCGCCTCCTATCCCATGACTTTTTAGCTATCTTAGAAGCCTCTCACGAGGGACTTTGTCAAACGCCTTCTGAAAATCCCAATACACTATATCTACCGGTTCACCTTTATCCACATGTATATTAACCCCTTCAAAAAAATGAAGCAGATTTGTTAGGCAAGACTTCCCTTGGGTAAATCCATGTTGACTGTGTTCCATTAAACCATGTCTTTATATATGCGCTACGACTTTGAACTTGAGAATAGTTTCCACTATTTTTCCCGGAACTGAAATCAGGCTCACAGGTCTATAGTTACCCAGATCACACCTGGAACCTTTTATATGTATTGGGGTTACATTTGCCACCCTCCAGTCTTCAGGTACAATGGATGATTTTAATGATAAGTAACAAATTTTAACTAATAGATCAAAAATTTCATTTTTAGTTCTTTCAGTACCTTAGGATGCATACCATCTGGTCCAGGTGATTTGCTACTCTTTAGTTTGTCAATCTGGCCTACTACATCTTCCAGGTTCACAGTGATTTCATTCAGTTCGTCTGACTCATCACCCCTGAAAACCATCTCCAGAACTGGTATCTCCCCAACATCCTCATTAGTAAACACGGAAGCAAAGAATTAATTTAGTCTTTCTGCAATGGCCTTATCTTCCCTAAGAGCCCCTTTAACCCCTCAGTCATCTAGTGGTCCAACCAACTCCCTCACAGGTTTCTTGCTTTGGATATATTTTAAAAAGTTTTTATTATGAGTTTCTGCCTCTATGGCCAACTTCATTTCAAATTCTCACTTTGCCTGTCCTATCAATGTTTTATACTTAACTTGACAATGCTTATGTTTTATCCTGATTTCTTCAGATGGATCCTTCTTCCAATTTTTGAAGGATGCTTTTTTTTGGCTAAAATAGTCTCTTTCACCTCACCTTTTAACCATGACGGTAATCGTTTTGCCTTCCTTCCACCTTTCTTAATGTGTGGAAAATCATATGGACTGTGCCTCTAGGATTGTATTTTTAAACAATGTCCATGCCTGTTGAACACTTTTAACCTTTGCAGCTGCACCTTTCAGTTTTTTTCCTCATTTTATCAAAGTTTCCCTTGAGAAAGTTTAGTGTTAGAGCTGCATATTTACTTATTGTCCCCCTTCCAGTTATTAGTTTAAATTTGATCATGTTATGATCACTGTTGCCAAGTGGCCCCACCACCGTTACCTCTCTCACCAAATCCTGCGTTCCAGTAAGAATTAAATCTAAAATAGCTCCCTTTCTTGTTGGTTCCTGAACCAATTGCTCCATGAAGCAGCCATTTATTACCTCCAGGAACTTTATGTCTCTAGCAAGTCCTGATGTTACATTTACCCAGTCAATACTGGGGTAATTGAAATCTCCCATTATTATTGCACTGCCAAATTGGTTTGCTTCCCTGATTTCTCTAAGCATTTCATCATCTGTCTGACCATTTTGTCCAGGTGGACGGTAGTATACTCTTATCACTATACTCTTACCCAACACACATGTAATTTCTACCCATATAGATTCTATTGAGCATTTAGTCGCTTGTATGATCTTTATCCTGTTTGACTCTATACCCTCCCGGACATAAAGTGCCACACCCCCACCAAGTTGATCCTCCCTATCACTGCGATATAATTTGTATCCCGGTATAGCACTGTCCCATTGGTTATCCACCTTCCACCAAGTCTCTGTGATGCCAATTATGTCAATCTCATCATTTGCTGCTATACATTCTAACTCTCCCGTCTTACTACTTAGACTTCTGGCATTGGCATACAGACATTTCAAAGTGTGTTTTTGTTTGTTTTAACAACCTGCTTTTCAGTTGTTTGGGATAATTCGGAAATCATTAGCTTCGGTGATTTTTTACATATAGGCATATGGACTATGTGGTAAGGCAAGAAGTGGGCTGTGGTAAGGCAAGAAATGGACCTTTGGGCCGACCTGCAGGACGACACAGAGCAGACCGGGGGGCGGAGTCAATGCTTGGCAAGGATACCCAGAGCCTGGAATCACCCCGGGAGGGGCCCATAGGGACCCAGGCCCTGGGGACTGGAGCAGTCAAGGTAGTCCAGAGAGGGTACGATCAAGGGTGGTCTGGAGAGCGGTCAGAAAGTTCAGAGAGAGCTACTGGTGGACAAGGCAGATAGCTGGCTGGCAGGCAGGTCACAGAAGTAGGCAGAGTCTGAACCGGCGGCGAGTAGGAGACTGGGCCGCGAAGCAGCCCGGGATCAAGAGTGCGGCAGGCTGGTAAAGGAGTCCGTGGCAACCCGGGGTCAAGACAGGCGACTGGTTTGCAGAGAGGTCTGTTAGGCAACCGGGATCAGGAACCAGGAGACAACGAGAGTCAGCAAGCAAGGACAGGAACAGGAAGCAACTAGTCAGCAGGAAACCTCGTTGCAAGGCGTCTAGTGGGGGACTGGACGCCGGTTAAATCTGGAGCGGGACGTGACGTCAGCAGGCGGGGTGGAGCCGGGCTTCCGGGTGCTGTGCGCTTAAGAGAGCCCTCCTCGCACGCGCGGCCAGGCAGGGGTAGGCCTGTAATGGCGTCTTCCTCATGGGAACTCCTCGGGCGGAGGCCCCGTCGAGCCTGGGTTCAAGCGGAGTCCTGTGAGAGCTGAAGAGACGGTAAGCGGGCCTGACCCCGAACATGAGAGGGGCTTCGGGATGGCAACACTATGTTTGCTTTTAATGGAACCTCTCTGTTGGGATGCCCTAACTCTCCTGTTTCATTAGTATCCTTCAAGGATACATTTCTCCAAACCATGCACTGCTGAGTGACTGTCGGCTTTCCCCCTTGTTCTAGTTTAAAAGCTATTCTATCTCCTAGGGGGCACTCCATGAAGTTAGCATGGGGCACATTTAAAACTAATCGGAGAAAGTTCTTTTTTACTCAACGCACAATTAAACTCTGGAATTTGTTGCCAGAAAATGTGGTTCGTGCAGTTAGTATAGCTGTGTTTAAAAAAGGATTGGATAAGTTCTTGGAGGGGAAGTCCATTACCTGCTATTAAGTTCACTTAGAGAATAGCCACTGCCATTAGCAAGGGTAACATGGAATAGACTTAGTTTTTGGGTACTTGCCAGGTTCTTATGGCCTGGATTGGCCACTGTTGGAAACAGGATGCTGGGCTTGATGGACCCTTGGTCTGACCCAGTATGGCAATTTCTTATGTTCTTATGTTCTTTTTGAAAGTTAGTGCCAGCAGCTTGGTTCCACTCTGGTTAATGTGGAGCCCATCCTTTCAGAAAAGTCTCCCCTTTCCCCAAATGTTTCCCCAGTTTCATACAAAGCTGAATCCCTCTTCCCTGCACCATCGTCTCATCCACGCATTGAAACTCTGGAGCTCTGCCTGTCTCTGGGGATATGCACGTGAAACAGGAAGCATTTCAGAGAATGCCACCCTGGAGGTTCTGGATTTCAGCTTCCTATCTAAAATCCTAAATTTGGCATCCAGAACCTCTCTCCCACATTTTCCTATGTCGTTGGTGCCCACATGAACCACGACAGCCGGCTCCTCCCCAGCACTGTCTATAAACCTATCTAGGTGACGCGTGAGGTCTGCCAGCTTCACACCAGGCAGGCAAGTTACCAGGCGGTCCTCACATCCACCAGCCACTCTGCTACCTACATTTCTAATAATCGAATCAGCAACTATGATGGCCAGCCTAACCCTTCTCTCCTGGAGAGTAGCCCTGGGAGACTTGTCCTCAGTGCGAAAGGATAATATATCACCTGGAAAGCAGGTCCTTGCTACAGGATCACTTCCTGCTTCAGCAGGGTGATGTTCTCCTACTGGGAGACCTTTCTGATCCAAGGCAGCACTGTGGCTGCCAGACTGGATTTGGGACTTGGCTACTATGTCCCTGAAGGTCTCATCAATATACCTGTCTGTCTGCCTCAGTTCCTCCAGGTCTCTCATATACACACACATAATTATACATGCTCATTCTTTCTCGCACACAAACACACACAGGCTCTCCCACACATGTACACTCTATTAGATACACACATATGTACATACAAATGCTATCTCACTCTCACACCCTCTCTCCTTCACATACACATGCCCTGATTCACTCACACAGGCTCCTTCTCTCACACATACACACACTAAGGATCCTTGTCCCATTCACACATATACCCTTACACAGGCTCCATCCCTCTAACTAGCACCTTCACTCTCTCATACACACACAGTTCCTCTCATCCACACACCTAAATCAAGCTCCCTCTCTCTCTCACGCACACATTCCCTCATAAAGGTGCCTTCTCTTTTTCTCTCATACACCCCCTTATACAACACACTCTGTCTCTTGCATACACACACCTCGCTTCACACAAGTTCTCTCCTCTCTGGCACACACATCCATACACAGGTTCCCTTTCCACACCACAAATGCACTCTCACTGTCTCACACTGGCTCCCTCTCTCTATCTCATACACACAGCATACGGTCTGCCGAGTCTACTATCGGCCGCAAACAAGATAGGCTCTGCTTTGCGCCCGCTGATTCTTTACTCCTCTCTGCCGGGAGCGGGATGGGCTCCACTTGTGGCCCCTTATGGCTCTCTTTGCCATCCTGTACTGGTTGGCGCTCTAGACAACTGCCTAGTTTTGTCTACTGGACGCACTGGCCCTAGGGAGCAGGTATTATCACAAATGTACTACTCATGTGAGTTTCTAGTCAGGTGAGCATTATGTAATAGATCGTAGAGGCTGTACTGGATAAGCACACACTAGCAGCACAGGAATTAAAAGCAATCACAGTAGGGGAGGTCTTGAAGTTTCTCTCTATTCAGAGTACTGCTAGGGAGGATCTTGTTCAAGTCATAGGGATAAGTACTTCAAGCGATCATTACAAATGTATTAAATTATTACACAATACAGAATTATTTTTTTCTCTTTCTGAGCTCACAACCAGTTATTTCAGTCAGCTACCAGATGAAAATTCTTGTAACTATTATCATCTGGCTGCATGATATGTCTTACCTCTAAAAAATATGTAGTTAAGAAGAAGCAGTACAGTTGCCTCATCAATAGCCGTTAAGAAGTCAACAATCTTTCCATGTGTTTTTTCCTCTACATAATCATTGACCTGCTTTACAGCTTCAGATGTATTCTTGAAGTCAGTAGTAAATGCTGTCGCCTCATAATAATGTTTCATGTCACCTGAAAACTTGTCTAGGACTTTGAATTCTTTTTGAATGAAAACAGCATTTCCTGTGTTCACCTGAAGCTTGCTGTCAGGCTTGTTCAACATGTGGATCAGATATTGAAATGCCCTGTGTATCTCTTCTTTTGTGAGATCAGTGTGGTTCAGTCTTAATCCTTCAATAATCTGGTTTAATGTTTCAGTCCGGGCACCTAGGGAGAGCATGGACAGAGCAGTGGAGATGCTCACAGGAGAGAAGAACACGTTAGTGGAAGCTCCAGGTGAAGTAACCTGATGATAAAAATCGAATGCAAAGTCAGCATTGCTCGGGGCTATTTTGTGACAGGTGACATTTTTGTGGTCATGCTTTTCTGAATCATTGTGGTGGTGGTGGTGGTGGTGGTCATCATCATCATGCTCTTTATGATGATCCCCATGGACCACAGCATGGAGCATCAAAATGCACAGACAGAGACAGAGGACAAACCGCATTGTTCTTGTGAATGATTCTGTAAAATAAATACATAAATAAAATCATCATTTTCAACATTAGCAACATAGGTTAATGGAAAGCATTTGCATTGTATAAACATTAAGTGACATCACTGGCTCTTTGGTGCAGTGGTTTGTATTCTGCATACGGTGCATGGCTTCTAAACGTTGCCATAATAGGGACGGGCACAAATCCCTTCTGAAAATAGGGACCTATGTCTTAAAGGTACAAGTAAATCACTTGTAGGAACCCTGCAGTTTCTTTGTACTTAAGATTGCAAACTCTCTGGCTTTTCCCTAGACTGTACAGATTGTATGCTTAGTGTCCAGAAACTGAAGGAAGGGCTTCAACATCTGAAAGTGTATCCTGAGATGTGGTACAGAGCCTACCACTGTAAGAGAAGTCCTTTATAAATGTGTGCCTGATGAGGCTCTCTGCTCTCTTTCATATCCTCGCCTGACATCACTTGGAAAGAATATGTATAGAGGGGCTTGCATCCCTTGTTCTGAGCTGGTTGCTGTAGTTCTGGCGGGCTACCACAGAGATAGTACTGTAGTTCCTCTGAGTTGGTTACAAGTGAGGAAGCAGCCATTGCAGGACCACGAATGAGCAGAGGAGCCAATGTGGCTCCAGTACTGCTAATAAGAGAAAGATCTGATAAAGCTAGGAAGCTGATGTTGATTGAGGAAGCTGACCTCCAAATAAAGGCAGCAGTACAGTCCCCAGGCTGCAGACAAGCAAGGCAGTTGGTGTGGGCCTGTGCTGCAGGAAATCAGTGCAGCCCATGGGTCAAGCCAATGAGTAAAGAAACCAGTGAGAGAGAGAGATTGTGGGAAGGAGAAAGGAAGAGGTGAGAAATCTGGAGCTGGAGGGAGAGGATATGAGAGAAGAAATGGGAGAACATAAGAACATAAGAAAATGCCATACTGGGTCAGACCAAGGGTCCATCAAGCCCAGCATCCTGTTTCCAACAGTGGCTAATCCAGGCCATAAGAACCTGGCAAGTACCCAAAAACTAAGTTTATTCCATGTAACCATTGCTAATGGCAGTGGCTATTCTCTAAGTGAACTTAATAGCAGGTAATGGACTTCTCCTCCAAGAACTTATCCAATCCTTTTTAAACACAGCTATACTAACTGCACTAACCACATTCTCTGGCAACAAATTCCAGAGTTTAATTGTGCGTTGAGTAAAAAAGAACTTTCTCAGATTAGTTTTAAATGTGCCCCATGCTAACTTCATGGAGTGCCCCCTAGTCTTTCTACTATCCGAAAGAGTAAATAACCGATTCACATCTACCCGTTCTAGACCTCTCATGATTTTAAACACCTCTATCATATCCCCCCTCACTCGTCTCTTCTCCAAGCTGAAAAGTCCTAACCTCTTTAGTCTTTCCTCATAGGGGAGTTGTTCCATTCCCCTTATCATTTTGGTAGCCCTTCTCTTTACCTTCTCCATCGCAATTATATCTTTTTTGAGATGCGGCGACAAGAATTGTACACAGTATTCAAGGTGCGGTCTCACCATGGAGCGATACAGAGGCATTATGACATTTTCCGTTTTATTCATCATTCCTTTTCTAATAATTTCCCAACATTCTGTTTGCTTTTTTGACTGCCGCAGCACACTGAACCGATGACTTCAATGTGTTATCCACTATGACGCCTAGATCTCTTTCTTGGGTTGTAGCACCTAATATGGAACCCAACATTGTGTAATTATAGCATGGGTTATTTTTCCCTATATGCATCACCTTGCACTTATCCACATTAAATTTCATCTGCCATTTGGGTGCCCAATTTTCCAGTCTCACAAGGTCTTCCTGCAATTTATCACAATCTGCTTGTGATTTAACTACTCTGAACAATTTTGTGTCATCTGCAAATTTGATTATCTCACTCGTCGTATTTCTTTCCAGATCATTTATAAATATATTGAACAGTAAGGGTCCCAATACAGATCCCTAAGGCACTCCACTGTCCACTCCCTTCCACTGAGAAAATTTCCCATTCAATCCTACTCTCTGTTTCCTTTTAGCCAGTTTGCAATCCACGAAAGGACATCGCCACCTATCCCATGACTTTTTACTTTTCCTAGAAGCCTCTCATGAGGAACTTTGTCAACGCCTTCTGAAAATCCAAATATACTATATCTACCGGTTCACCTTTATCCACATGTTTATTAACTCCTTCAAAAAAGTGAAGCAGATTTGTGAGGCAAGACTTGCCCTGGGTAAAGCCATGCTGACTTTGTTCCATTAAACCATGTCTTTCTATATGTTCTGTGATTTTGATGTTTAGAACACTTTCCACTATTTTTCCTGCACTGAAGTCAGGCTAACCGGTCTGTAGTTTCCCGGATCGCCCCTGGAGCCCTTTTTAAATATTGGGGTTACATTTGCTATCCTCCAGTCTTCAGGTACAATGGATGATTTTAATGATAAGTTACAAATTTTTACTAATAGGTCTGAAATTTCATTTTTTAGTTCCTTTAGAACTCTGGGGTGTATACCATCCGGTCCAGGTGATTTACTACTCTTCAGTTTGTCAATCAGGCCTACCACATCTTCTAGGTTCACCGTGATTTGATTCAGTCCATCTGAATCATTACCCATGAAAACCTTCTCCATTACGGGTACCTCCCCAACATCCTCTTCAGTAAACACCAAAGCAAAGAAATCATTTAATCTTTCCGCGATGGCCTTATCTTCTCTAAGTGCCCCTTTAACCCCTCGATCATCTAACGGTCCAACTGACTCCCTCACAGGCTTTCTGCTTCGGATATATTTAAAAAAGTTTTTACTATGAGTTTTTGCCTCTACAGCCAACTTCTTTTCAAATTCTCTCTTAGTCTGTCTTATCAATGTCTTACATTTAACTTGCCAATGTTTATGCTTTATCCTATTTTCTTCTGTTGGATCCTTCTTCCAATTTTTGAATGAAGATCTTTTGGCTAAAATAGCTTCTTTCACCTCCCCTTTTAACCATGCCGGTAATCGTTTTGCCTTCTTTCCACCTTTCTTAATGTGTGGAATACATCTGGACTGTGCTTTTAGAATGGTATTTTTTAACAATGACCACGCCTCTTGGACATTTTTTACTTTTGTAGCTGCTCCTTTCAGTTTTTTTCTAACAATTTTTCTCATTTTATCAAAGTTTCCCTTTTGAAAGTTTAGCACGAGAGCCTTGGATCTGCACACTGTTCCTTTTCCAGTCATTAAATCAAATTTGATCATATTATGATCACTATTGCCAAGCGGCCCCACCACCGTTACCTCTCTCACCAAGTCCTGTGCTCCACTGAGAATTAGATCTAAAATTGCTCCCTCTCTCGTCGGTTCCTGAACCAATTGCTCCATAAAGCTATCATTTATTCCATCCAGGAACGTTATCTCTCTAGTGTGACCCGATGATACATTTACCCAGTCTATATTGGGGTAATTGAAGTCTCCCATTATTACTGCACTACCAATTTGGTTAGCTTCCCTAATTTCTCTTAGCATTTCACTGTCCATCTCACCATCTTGACCAGGTGGACGGTAGTATACCCCTATCACTGTAGTCTTCCCTGACACACAAGGGATTTCTACCCATAAAGATTCAATTTTGTATTTAGTCTCATGCAGGATGTTTATCCTGTTGGACTCTATGCCATCCCGGACATAAAGCGCCACACCTCCTCCCGACTGCTCCTCTCTGTCATTGCGATATAATTTGTACCCCGGTATAGCACTGTCCCATTGGTTATCCTCTTTCCACCATGTCTCTGAGATGCCAATTAAGTCTATGTCATCATTTACTGCTATACATTCTAATTCTCCCATCTTACTTCTTAGACTTCTGGCATTAGCATACAAACATTTCAAAGTTTGTTTTTTGTTTGTATTTTTATTCTGCTTTTTAATTGATAGGGATAAGTTAGAATTTTTTAGCTCAGGTGAGTTTTTAGTTACAGGCACTTGGACTACTTTTCTAATTATTGGAACCTCACTATCGGGATGCCCTAATTCTAATGCATCATTAGTATCCTTTAAAGATACCTCTCTCCGAACCATGCGCTGCTGAGCGACTGTCGGCTTTCCCCTTTGTTCTAGTTTAAAAGCTGCTCTATCTTCTTTTTAAAGGTTTAGCGCCAGCAGTCTGGTTCCACCCTGGTTAAGGTGGAGCCCATCCCTTCGGAAGAGACTCCCCCTTCCCCAAAAGGTTCCCCAGTTCCTAACAAAACTGAATCCCTCTTCCTTGCACCATCGTCTCATCCACGCATTGAGACTCCGGAGCTCTGCCTGCCTCTGGTGACCTGCGCGTGGAACAGGGAGCATTTCAGAGAACGCTACCCTGGAGGGTCTGGATTTAAGCTTTCTACCTAAGAGCCTAAATTTGGCTTCCAGAACCTCCCTCCCACATTTTCCTATGTCGTTGGTGCCCACGTGTACCACGACAGCCGGCTCCTCCCCAGCACTGTCTAAAATCCTATCTAGGTGACGCGTGAGGTCCGCCACCTTCGCACCAGGTAGGCATATTACCAGGCGATCCTCACGCCCACCAGCCACCCAGCTATCTACATTCCAAATAATCGAATCACCAACTATGACGGCCGACCTAACCCTTCCCTCCTAGGCAGTAGGCCTTGGGGAGATATCCTCAGTGCGAAAGGACAATGCATCACCTAGAGAGCAGGTCCTTGCTACAGGATCCTTTCCTGCTTCACCTGATTGGTGCTCTCCCATTATGAGACCTTCTTCCTCCAAGGCAGCACCAGGGCTGCCAGTCTGAAATTGGGACTTGACTACTATGTCCCTGAAGGTCTCATCTATATACCTCTCTGTCTGCCTCAGCTCCTCCAGGTCTGCCACTCTAGCCTCCAGAGATCGGACTCGTTCTCTGAGAGCCAGGAGCTCTTTGCATCGCATGCACATGTACAACTTCTCACCGGTGGGTAAAAAATCATACATGTGACACTCGATGCAAAAGACTGGGAAGCCCCCCTCTTGCTGCTGGATTGCTGCCTTCATCTCAATTTTGATCAGTTCCTAGTTAAGTTTTAGGTTGCTATGGGAGTAGGAATGTGTTTAACTTCCTTTAAATGTATTAGTGAATTCACTATGTGTCTGGTAGTGGCCTACCGGGGTCTGATCGAATTCTCAATAAAGTTTTTGTTGATGGTTTTTTTTTGTTTTTTTTTTTGAAAGTGGCACCTGCCTATAAATTAAGGGATGAGCTAGGGGTGGGTGGGTTTTGAAATACAAACAGTCTAACTTCAGTTAGTCAGCCTGAGTGACTCACTGCTCCCTTGATTAACAAATGTTGGTCCCTATTCAAACCCAATCACACTACCTCAACACCTTTCCAAGGTGAGTAACTGAGCTGAACTATTCAACTTTTTTACTTTGGTATATACTGCTCCTAGCTTATTTCTAGCTTCTGGCTACTTTTTCGTGGGGGTTTTTTTTTTTGTGGGGGGGGGGGGGTTTCAATACAATGCACTCAGTATTAAAAACAAACAGTCGGCTCTTTAAAAGTCTGGAGAAGGGGGCGCTGTTTGCAGCTCATGTGAGCAGACGTGTGCCGGCTCTGCTCCTCCCTCCCCGAGCCTAAAAACCCCAGTAGACTGCCGATTTTGGTAGTGGTTCGCAGCGATTTCGACCCAGAATCACTTAGGGGAGAGCCCCGTGCCATTTATGATGACCTCCAAGAAAAAACCAGCGGACCTCCAACAATTTTCGTATGGCAAGGCCGCCGCGGAGCTCACCCAAGATGGCGCCGACCAGCCGGGTTCGGCACAGATAGAAACGGCAGACGCAGGCCCCGGGACTAGTGAATTGGCGGACCCCGGAGCGGCGAGCCTGGCTTCACTCCTTACCCGGGAGGAGGCCCGTCAGTGGTTTATAGACCTGCGGGCGGATCTGAAGCAGCACCGATCGGACCTCATGGCCTCTATGGCTGAAATCAAGGAAGACCTGGCAGCTGTGGGACGCCGCGTGGACGAAACGGAGAATCGGATAGATGGCCATGGTGACGCGATCAACTCCCTCATCGCCAGGCAGGACACCTCTTCTACCGAGATACAAGCTCTGCAAGCTAAAGTCGAGGACCTAGAAAATAGGAGCAGGCGAAACAACTTAAGAATCAGAGGGGTCCCCGAGGATCCGGAGTTTGCGGACGTGGCAGGTACGGCAGCCCTGATTTGCAAGGACATTTTGATTCAAGGGGGTACTGATACCTCTGATCCCGAGGGCCCGCACACCACAGTGCAATTTGAGCGGGCACATCGCGCCCTGGGGCCCCGCAGAGACCAAAAACCAAGGGACATTGTCCTGTGCTTCACCAGCTTTATGATGAAGGAGCGTATTTACACACTTTCCCGCCAAATGAAGGATATCCAGTGGCACAATTTTCACATTGCTATTTACCAGGATCTTGCTCCAATCACGCTTCAAAAAAGGTTTGAGCTTAGGGAAGTTACTTCAGCTCTACGGGAGAAGGACATCAGATACCGCTGGACCTTCCCCTTCGGACTGGCTTTTCAGATACAGGGGCTCACTCATAGGATTACAAACATCATGGAGGCGACTGAAGCTTTCCATAAGGCTCATCTGCCAATTACCTTTCAACCCCGCCAACCGACGGATAAGGTCCCTACTAGGGACAATGCACCTCGGTGGCAGCGAGCTGGAAAAGGGGGTAAGAGACTCCGTCGCCAACCGGAGGAGGGCCGTGTACAACATGATGAGCAAGGTTGAAGACCCCTGAACTTTCGTGCTTACTGAAATACTGCGTGGATCTTGAGGGTCCCGCTTCACAGATGTTGGAGGCCTGAAAGGGGTCTGGGTCAGGACTTAATCTCATGAGGTTTTTTCATTGCTGATTTCTGTTGACTTATGTTAGTTATATAATGTTTGCTGCGATACCATTCCAAGTTTTTTCTGCTGGGGATAAATGTTGTTTTAGATTATCCTGTATAGGATTCTGAGTGAGTGCTCGGGGAGGGGAAGGGGGGAGGGTGTGGCGGGTCGGACTCCGTGATTGATGCAGCAGGCTCACTGGAGTAGGGGGTCCCATGGAGGTCTCTGGGATCATATAGAATACTGTGGGGCCATGGTCAATAATCTGTTCTTTTCTTTCGCAGAAGTGACGGATACAGTTGATGGATTCTCACAGAGGGGGAGGGCAATCAGGCGGCAGCATATTGTGCGGGGGGACTGTGAATTGTCTGGGGGCGGTTGGAGCGTGGGTTACTTTTCCATGTACTAAATGGCTACTAAATTGATTTCCTTAAATGTTAAGGGTCTAAACACGCCAAGGAAGCGTTTATTGTTTAAAAGGGAGATGCAGAGACAAGCAGCGGGGATAGTGTTTGTACAAGAAACTCACGTTCGGAAACATCATGAAAGGCTTTTGGCTTTTCCGCAATACCCGACTGCTTTTTGGGCAGCCAGTACTGTTGGCCTTAGATATGGAGGGGTGGGAATACTGCTCTCCTCTTCTTTTGTTCACGAGCTGTTATTGGTTGAACGGGATCCGCAAGGCCGGTTCCTTCTGGTTAAACTTAAAGTAGATAACAAACTCATTACATTGCTAAATGTGTATTTTCCCAATACCCACCAGGAGCCATTTATCCATCGCTTACATACGTTGTTACTTCAACATGCGGATGGGGAGTTGATAGTGGGGGGGGACTTTAATTTAGTGCTGGACCCGGCGATGGACTCCAGTTCCAGTCGCTGTTCTCATTCAGGGGGGAGTCGAGCGTTGCGTACCTTTTTGAGTAAGTGGGGCCTTGTGGATATCTGGAGGGTTAGACATGCACACTCCAGGTCATACACATTTTATTCGTGCCCGCACGATTCTTATACGAGGCTTGATTATTTCTTCATATCCTCATCCTTACAACCTCGGGTCCAAACTGCTGACATAGAGACCATCACCTGGTCGGATCATGCGCCAGTGTGGCTGATGTGTAGATTGGGGGACGCTGGTCGAGGCTTTCGGTCCTGGCGACTTAACGATTGCCTCCTTAAGGACCGGTCCTTCTGCGTTAAAGTAGAGGACCAATTGAAAGAATACTTTCGGAACAACCAGACAGCGGGTATCTCACCACTTATCGTATGGGAATGTGCAAAGGCTGTGATAAGGGGAACCTTCCTTGCAAGGGCTGCGTATTGTAACAAAGCACGAGAGGCACAACGGAGGAAGTTATTGGGGGAATTGGCTACCCTCACACAGCGCCATAGTGCTACGAAATCCGTGGGGTTATATCAGAAGATTTTAGCAGTCCGGGACCAGCTCCGGGCCCTTGAGGATACTGCTATTAGTCATTATCTGACTAGACTTAAACAGCAACACTTTGAGGGGGGCAACAAAGCGGGGAGATACTTAGCTAGGCGCCTTAGGGCAGCGCAAGCTAAAACGGTTGTAGCCAAGGTGTATGATCATGCTGGAAAGCTAGCTACCTCAGAGGAAGCCATTCGGCTTGCATTTACTGATTTCTAGTACTCCCAATTATATAGTAAGGATGGGGCTATTTCACCTGACGCTATACTAGAGTACCTCTCGGCTGTGCCCCTGCCCCAGATTACCCCCTCACAAAAGGAATTTTTAGACAAGCCCATTGAGTCGGGGGAAGTTTTGACTGCTATTAAAAAGCTGAAACTCGGCAAGGCCCCTGGAATGGATGGCTTTACAGGCCAGTTTTACCGCAGATTTGCAGCGCTTCTAGTGGAACCCTTAACCCTTGCATTTAATTCCCTATTGGAGGGTTCCTCTTTCACCACCGACGCCAACACTGCGGGTATCACAATCTTGGCAAAACCAGGCCGGGATCCTACCAGATGCAGCTCATACCGGCCGATTTCTTTAATCAACTTCGATCTCAAGATCTTGGCCAGGGTACTGGCAGCACGCTTGAATGGGGTTCTTCCTGGTTTAGTACATAATGACCAGGTGGGCTTCGTACCGGGGCGCTTAGCAGCTGATAATGTCCGCAGGATAGTTGATATCGTTGACATAGTTCACAGGTCTAATTTACCCTCAGTGCTTTTAGCTTTGGACGCTGAAAAAGCTTTCGACCTTGTCCACTGGGAGTTCTTATTCCAGGCCCTGCGGGCGATGGGGTTTGGGTCACCTTTTATTTCCCTCTTATGTAAACTTTATGAGAACCCGGCGGCCAGAGTGAAAGTTAATGGTAGCTATGGGACTCCCTTTCCCATTAAGAGGGGAACCCGGCAAGGCTGCCCCCTTTCTCCTTTGCTTTTCGCTTTATTCCTAGAACCCTTCGCCATAAGGATTAGGGGGGCTGCGGCGATTCAGGGGGTGCGGGCGGGGAATGACCATTTTAAGATCTCTCTCTTCGCTGATGACATTATGTTCACCCTCACCGACCCAGACCGGTTGCTGGACGGGCTACTCGGCGAACTAAATAAGTTTTACAGCGGTGTCGGGGATGAAAATTAATTTTGACAAATCAGAGGTCCTTAATCTAACACTGTCTCCTCAGTTAACCACCGAGCTCCAGCGTCGTTTCCCCTTCAAATGGGCCCCTTCCTCTCTTAAGTATTTGGGGGTTCGTATAGGATCGCATAACAAACAGCTTTATGACTTGAACTACCGCCCCCTTGCCAGGGACATAGGTGGTAATCTAGACCAGTGGATGGACAGTGCTCATTCCTGGCTGGGAAGGCTGGCTATTGTTAAAATGAATATACTCCCCCGTTTTTTATACTTCTTCACCACTATACCGATTTTTATTCCATCCCAGCAACTCAAGCAGTGGCAACAGCTCTTATGCAGTTTCATTTGGCGCAGACGCCCGCCACGGATTGCGAGGGCCACCTTGTATCAACCCAAGGTTAGGGGGGGTTTGCATCTTCCCAATCTGGAATGGTACTACTGCGCGGCGCAATTGCATGCACTAGTGGCAATACACGGCACCCGTGATAGACCTCAGTGGGTACGACTAGAGCAGGCCATGATAGATTCCCTCCCCATAGGGGCGTTGCCTTGGCAGCCTCCAGTAAAGTGGCCTAAGACCGTGACTGTAACGTTTGCACTGCGCACCACGCTGCGGGTGTGGCGCCGGTGGCGTGCCATTCTGGTGGGCACTGAATCCTATTCTTTGATGACACATCTTTTTACACACCTTACCGATGGGGGACATGAACGCACCAGGTCCCAACATCTTTGGGAGAAAGCTGGCATATATAGAGTGGGACATGTGCTACAGCAGGAGGCTCTGCTGACCCAGACCCAGTTATGTGATACATATGCCCTTGTCAGCATGGACTTTCTTTTGTATGCTAGAGTTTCCCATTTCGTTCAAAGGGGGCTGCGAGAGGGCACCTTGAGGACGAAGAATACCCTATTTGAAACGTATTGCAAGAATGCCTCGTCCATTAGAGGAGTTATTTCCAAAATTTATGCCCTTATTAGTGGACGTCGGCTAAGGGTACAACGTCACAGAACTCTTTGGGAGGTGGACCTTTCGATCCCGCTAGATGACGCAGATTGGGAGAAAATATATTCCACCGCCACTAAATGCTCTCTCTCAGCTGGCCTACAGGAAAATTGTTATAAATTAATATATCGCTGGCACAGAACACCTGAGGCCCTCCATAAATTTGTACCTTCAATTCCTGATGTCTGTTGGAGGGGATGTGGTGACAAGGGTACTTATTATCACATCTGGTGGGATTGCCCGAGGGTCCAGGAATGCTGGTCGCAGGTTATTGCTTGGGTGAGTCGGCTTTTTCCTGTTTCCCCTCAGATTCGCCCCTGGCATGCTTTGCTTGGTCTCCCCATTGACGATACTCCAAAACACACACAGCAATTACTTTTACAAATCTTTATTGCAACACGGGCAGAGATCGCATTACATTGGAAGAGGGTTCATGCTCCCTCTTTGGCTCATGTACATAAACGTTTACATTCATATTACAGCATGGGTAGGCTGACGGCTGTGCTACGGGATCGTCTAGGAGCTTTCCATAAAGTTTGGGAACCTTATTGCACTTGGTTACAGAAGCAGGGTGAGGTTCTTTCTTCACTCGTACCTTAATTAATTGCTCACCTACAGGACCCAATCTTTGTGCTCCCTTCTGGGTAATGTCTCACGTATATGCACAAGGATTTTGCTTCATTCCCCAATATCAGCGGTATGTGGTCTTTACTGACCTCTGTCACGGGTCCGTTCAGCGGTGCCTTTTAGCTGAGCACCGCAGTGGTATGCTGTATCGTGCCCTCTTGTGTCTTCATTTGCCCTCTTTTGTCTTCTTCTGTTCTTTTCTTCTCTGATGAAGCCCTTGCCGAGGTACCGCTGGCTTCCTCACTTCTGGACAACAGCAACTATGACCATGTGGGAGGGTGGGGGGAGGGATAATGGGTTGGCTGGGGTTATTTCTTTTCTCCATATTGTTAAAATGATGGTGACTCTTTGTTGTAGTTAGCACAACATGCAGAACTCTTTTGTACTGTAGATACCTGGAGTTGGCAGTGTGTCTAATAACTGTTCATGTTATACATGTTGTACATACTCTGCTTGGTTACCAATAAAAATTGTTTAAACGAAAAAAAAAAAAGTCTGGAGAACACTCAGTTCTGCAGACTTTTAAAAATAAACACACTATCTACTGCTACCTTATTGACTGACTAAAAATACAAACAGTCTAACTTGTTTATTCACTGCCTACCTACTGCTACCTTATTGACTGACTAAAAATGCAAACAGTCTAACTTGTTTATTCACTGCCTTTCTGACTATTAAAGGCACAAACACACAAACACACTAAATAATATTCCCAAATAGTTAACTTTGCCCCAATACTTTTAAAAAAGTCAATGTCCCAAGCAAAAACTTACTGATTCCTTTCAGCCACCAGCAAGGTGATCCTCTCCTCTCAGTGTTTCCACTGGAATGTGGGTTACTGAGCTCTTTCCTTCTAATTTATAATGTGCTTCTAAGGTAAATTAGTGCAAAACAATCCCTTAGGAGATGTACACTTCAGTTAGATTTCCTGAGTGACCTTTCAGTTAGATTTCCTGCGTGACCTTTCAGTTAGATTTCCTGAGTGACTCACTGCTGTGCTGATTAACCAAGAATAGTACCTATTCACAAACACACAATCTTCACACTTAGTTAGTCAGCCTGAGTGACTCACTGCTCCCTTGATTAACAAATGTTGGTCCCTATTCAAACCCAATCACACTATCTCAACACCTTTCCAAGGTGAGTAACTGAGCTGAACTATTCAACTTTTTTACTTTGGTATATACTGCTCCTAGCTTATTTCTAGCTTCTGGCTACTTTTTTGTGTGTGTGTGTGTGTGGGGGGGGGGGGGTTGTGGGGGTTTTTTTTTTTCAATACAATGCACTCAGTTAGTATTAAAAACAAACAGTCAGCTCTTTAAAAGTCTGGAGGGTAGGAAGGTGCAGGAGAGGTATGGGATGATGCTTGAAGGAACATTTGGGGTGAGATAGGGAACTAGGGGGTGAAGACAGAGGCATTGCTAGGTATTTAAATGACTTGGGGCACAGGCCATGGAGTCCAATTAAATTCAAGAATCACAATCATCTTACCTCCTCCAGATCTTCCTGTAAAAACACAGGACACTGATATTACTAATATCCTGGTGGGGCAATTTTAAGAAATCGGCACCAATCACACTGGCAGAGCACATGCACTGGACCAGCCAAGAGGATTTACACCATACTGGTTGATTCTTCCATGATCAGGCATCGCTGCGAGGGTCTCTCTCCACTTCTGTTCTACTTAGGTACTGCTTGCTTTCATAAAGCTATTTTATTCTCTACCGTATCTCTCCATAGAATAAAAAATAAATTGTAGACAGAACATGCAATAACATAATTACTGAAAATCAGATTCCAGTCACTGGATTTCTGGCAAATTCTAAAACCTTTCAATGGATCATGAAAGAATCATCTAAAACAGGGGTTCCACCTTTTCAACCTCCAAAGTTTTCCCGGACCCCCATATGCTTGTTTAATTTTTATGTGCAGTTATATGCTATATATAGAAAAGTTATTAATGTAATAAATAATTATATGCACATCAGACTCATTCATAATAAATAAAACTAAAAAATGTTTACTGATATAAAGTAAATACATATAATTGCAAAGCACAGCAGTAAAGGTGCAGGAATGTATTCATCTTCATTAACTTATGTAGTGTAACTATAGGCAGCCACACAGCTGGATCTGGCGCAACTGGGGGGAATGGACTGGTGAAGGATTAGGGGATGGGAAAGAGAAAGAGAGGGAAACAGATTGGTGGGATGGGAGAGAGAGACGGACTGGTGGTGGGAGATGGACTTGTGGAGGAATAGAGAAAGAAACTGACTAGGGTGAGATGGAGGAGGGAGGGAAGGAGAGAGGCTGGTGGGTGTGGACTGGTGGAGAAAGAGAGAGAGGCAGAGAAAGAGAGGCTTGCAGGGATGGACTTGTAGAGAGAGAGAGAGAGAGACTGATGGGGATGGACTTGTAGAGAGAGAGAGAGAAAGAGACTGGCAAGGATGGACTGATAAAGAGAGAAGGACTGGTTGGGATTGGTGGGGATGGAGTGGTGGAGAGAGAGAGAGATTGGTGGGGATGGAGTGGTGGAGAGAGAGAGAGACTAATGGGGATGGACTCTGGAGGGAGAAAACTAATGAGACTGGATTGGTGGAGGGAAAGACAGAAACTGGTAGAGGGAGAGAAAGGGACTGGTGGGGATGGATTGGTGGAAGGAGAGGGATGGACTGGTGGAGGGAGAGAGGGGGAGTGGTTGGGGTGGACTGTGAAACAGAGAGAGAGTGAGAGACTTGTGGGGAAAGAGGAATGTTTGAGGCCCCCATCACTAAAAGGGAGAGGGGTAGAGAGAGGTTTGGTGCACTGATTTCCCACCCAGTCTCTCCCCCCCCCCCCCCCCCCCGCACTGTATTATTTTTTATTATTGTTACTAATTTTAAATAAAATCACCTGGGACAGGGAAACCACTCTGTTAAATCGATCTTGTTGGGAGTCCAATAGTTCTCTCCACATTTTCCTGTTAGGAAATTCCATATATGCAGAGACCGGACAGCCCTGCTCATAAAGCAAGAGTCATCGCTACAAACATTTGGCAGCATTATGGCAAGGTGCTGGGTGTGCAGGTCAGAGGCATTTCTAGACAGAACCTTCTAAATAACAGAAACCCTGGCCAGTTTCAGCCATCTAGTAAAACTATTACTAAAATTATTCAAGAGCGACAATCATTAAAACTTCTTCTATTTATCTATCTTTCTTTATGCTTTACTTTAAGTATGTTTATTTATGTTTTATTGTTTGTTTATGAACGTTTGATTTGTACACTGCTTAGGGTTCCGTGCGTAAGTGAATTATAAATTTATATATGACAGTGAAGTCTGGGGTCTACACAGGATAGGACAGAATCCCAATATAAAACCTGCGCCTGAAGTTCTACAATAACCTGTGCTCAAGAAACTCCCCCAACAAGGTGCAGAGCAGAATAAGGATATTTCCCCATTATGACTCATCCAATTATTCTTAAATTCAGCAGCCATAAGGCCTGTTTGTGGCTCTTGAGGACCAGAGTTGACCACCCCTTAACCTAACCATGTATAACCTAGCTCCTTGGTGGATTAAACCTCTTACGGGTGCTCCCAGAATCATCGTAACTTCTTACAGATACATGTAGAAACGAAGAAGCGCGTTGGTAAAAGGGGGTTTTGGGGGGGTCGGGAGGGTGGGGGAAGCGGGGGGATTGGGTTTAAAGGGTCGGGTGGGTTTAGGGGTTATTTTTGTGTGCCATTTTTCCTGCCCTCCCCCGAAACGATAAGAGAACCCCCACGATCAATATTGGGGGGTTTTCCTATCGTTTCGGGGGAGCCCCCGATTTCTGACGATTTTGAAAATATCGACGATATTTTCAATCGTCCGAAGCCCGATTCACATCCCTACTTCTTAATGTTTGGGTAATTGCCAGGTTCTTGTGACCTGGTTTGGCCTCTGTTGGAAACAGGATGCTGGGCTTGATGGACCCTTGGTCTGACCCAGCATGGCAATTTCTTATGTTCTTATGTTCTTATAACTCATATCAGGTAGAAAGCATTCAGATCACATAACATCTTCTCTGATTGACCTACATTGGCTATCCTTCCCTCAAAGAATTAAACTTAAACTTGGGATGAGTATTTACAAGCTCAGCAATGACGGTCCATGCCCCTGGGCAAATGCAATATTGAAATTTTATCAACCAGCCTGGTCCTTGCGTTCTTCACAGCGAGGCCTCTCAGAAGTTCTTTTGCCAAAATTCACACGCTTACACATCACACGTGATGGTTCGTTTTCTGTGGCCGGCCCGGAATTTTGGAACTCACTTCCTTAGAAATTCAATAATGTGATTCTGTCAAAACTTGTAAAACTCTTTTAAAAACCTTTTTGTTTAAACTTGGGTTATTTTTAACTTTGTTTTTTAATCTGATGTTCTTCATATTTTAGGAATCTATTTTTGTGTTCCTTTGTTATTATCATAATTGTTTTATCGTGTTATGCTATTATTTCTTCTGTTTATGTACCTTCTGTAAATCGCCTAGACCTTCATTGTGATAGGCAATGCATAAATTTAATTAAATGTAAATATAAATATTATCCTTCACCATAGAAAAATATTATTCAAACCCTGGTGTCTCCTCACTAACAGCAACACAAACACCCTCCACTACTAGAAACATTGTATAATACAAAATCCTGCAAAAAATATACACACAATCTACAGGAAACCTGCCAAACCATAATACCCTAATTGCCAGACTCAAACAGTAAGAACTCTCTCCTTAAAAAAGCAATACTGCAAATATTACACCCGGCCCTAAGACACCAGTACATTTCCTGTTAGGAAAACAGTACAAATCGTGCTGCTATAGATCCTTATACAGAAACCACAGGCTAGTAGAATACCTCATCTAAGTCACTCATGCAAAACATAGACAGATCCTTGCCAAATGCAGAATAAAGAGACCATAAAATAGAAATACAAATGTGCAGACAAAAACTGAACTGGAAACCGAAAGAAGCCAGACACTGTATGCAGCGCAAGAATGGAAAAACAGAAATATCACCTTTCCTCATAAAACAAACATATCAAGAAATATGAAACCAATCATAACAGTAAAACCATACTAATAAAAATAATAAATATTGCAAAACAACTGATGAATAGAATATCCAATGATTAAAAACTCACTTTTTTTTTAAATTTGCCAACCACCAACAAAATATTTCAAAACAGAAGACACAAACAATAATAATTAAAGCTAATAGTCTGAGATGTCTTGGATTAGTGAAGCATGTCATATGCATACATTCTATAACATATAAATATTCATTCTGTCACACACTCCAACCCTCTCTCTCACATACACACGCCCCCATTCTCACACAATCCTTTTCACACAAACACAATCTCTCTCTCACATTCCTTTTCTCATACATATACAAGTACTCCCCCTTTCTCACACATGTTCACACACACACACACCTTCTCATATACATACACCCTCCCTTTTTTTACACCTTTTTTCACAGATACACATACTATCTTTCACATTCATGCACCTTCTCACTGTTGCGCAGGAGGTGGACCCTTGGGCTGAGGTGGGATTGACGCTACCCATAGGGGAGGCCCTACGGTCCCCACCGTTGGCAGGCAGAGCTGACTGACTGACGGAGGCTGGCTGGGACTTCACCAATACCAGCCCTCGTTCCCCACGGGTTGAGGCTTTGGGTACTGGGGCCTGCTGGAGTTAGGTGGGCCTCCGTCCGAGGTCTTTGAGGAGATGATGAGGAGGTCAGCCAGGGGCCAGCAAAGGCAGGACTCGAGAGTCTGTACTGGACGAGGCGGAGTCCCAGAGACCCGGGTGCCAATAGGAACAAGAATCAGACAGGGGGTGGCCGAAGCCTGAAAGGCCAAATCCATGAATGAGGCTATAGAGATGTCATAAAACAAGCAGAAGTCAGGGCAGGAGGCAATCAAGGAGCAGTGGCAAGGCAAGGCTAAGGTCAAGTCCAGGAGCGTAGTCAGACAAAGCAGAGGTCAGGACGAGGAGATAATCAGGCACGTAGTCAGATGAAGCAGAGGTCAGGACTAGGAGAAGATCAATAGCGTGGTCAGGCAAAGCAGTGGTAGGGTCCAGGAGAAGATCAATGGCGTGATCAAGCAAAGCAGGGGTCGGGTCCAGGAGAAGATCAATGGTGAGGTCAGGCAAAGCAGTGTTCGAGTCCAGGGGAAGATCAGTCTGTAGTAACAGCTGAGTAGCACGAAGCACAGGAACCAGAGGAAGACGAAACCAGGAACAGGAACATGGAAGGAAAAGGAACCAGGAACATGAGGAAATCACCAAGGAGGCAATGAAGTACATGTGCAGCGTGAAGACCTGATGCAAAGGCGACTAACAGAAGCTGAGCCCAGCCTTATATACCGGAGCTTCAGTGATGTCATCATCCGGGGCCGTGGGATGGGTTCCTGCTGCGGCCCCTTTAAAAGGAACAGAGAGGCACGGTGTGGGACGGCAGCATCTCTCGGCGAACTACGCGGGGAGGCCCGCCACAGAGCACTGGAGTCAG